>NC_046362.1:37928598-38248322 GCF_011125445.2 Fundulus heteroclitus
TGTTTTCCCATTCGGTGCAAAGATCATGTCGATCATAAAAACGTCGTCTGTGTCGCTGCCTCCAAGCTTCATCTTTTCATCGCCTTCAGCTTGCAGTGGTTTTCCTGCTTTTCATTTATTTATTTACTTATTGCTTTTCATTCATGCCGGAAACAAACCCAGATATGAACTGCTATGAAATGTTCCTCGTGTTGCATCGGATAAAATGTCGGAGAACCTCTGTGCTACGACAAAACACTGCGTGAAATTTAGAAGGCTACATTTAGAAGCAGTTTTAAGCGTTTCAAGCTGCTCCTAACAGAGTAACGCGACCATAAGATGATGTTATATTCTCGATGGCGCTCCGGATGGCCTCCTCAGTACAGCACAGGCTCGTACTTTGTCTTTTTGTGTATTTCCTCTGTAATCCGCTGCTACACTACACTCGCTCTCACCAGAGAAAGTGAGTGGCCTCCCTGACGAGTTTTCATCAGTCCAGAGAGATCTACTGGAGATGGAGAAGGAGAATGTGCAGGTATGCTAACTAAGCTCTGCTAGACTAGCATTCTAGCATTCTCCACTCCCATCTAGCCTGCTGGCAAATATCTGCTCCCTCTGCAATGAAATGGACTTACCAAAGGCAATAAAGTTGGACTTCTGTGGATCTGCTGCCTTCTCTTTCACCAAAAGCTCGATGAACACCCCCCAGACTGCGCACTGTTGATGCTGAGCTTCCAGCTGTTTCAAACGGACCGCGGCGCATTGTTCTCAGGGAAATTTGATGGGAGGTTGAATCTGAAAACGCTCGGCCTGTTAGGGCTGTTAAGAAGTGCACAGATGAGTCAAAGTAGGTGTTTTCAGGCCTACTTTGAATGCACAGATTGGAGTTTCAGACATTGAGCTCACAAAAACTCTGACTTCATACATCAGTTTTCACATATAGCCACCACAAAAAATGAAGCCTGGGTCAGAAGCTGCATCGGACCGAAGAAGAGGCTTACAGCAGTGGAGACCAGGCCCCGTAGAAACAGTCCAGGAACAGAATCACCAAGGAGATCAAGGCTGCTAAGAAGAAGCTACAGCAAGAAACTAAAGAACTGCTTCCCAGCTAACGAGCTAACCGCAGGTTTGAATGATATTACTAGCTACAGGCGCCCTTCACATCATGGCTGACGGCCTCAACAGACCATCACCTCTACTCCCTCCTCCCTTCAAACCCCCCGATCTGCACTAAAGATCTCTGAGGAAAGTGTTTCAGTATCAGAAGACCTGGTAGTATTTCCTGTTTCTGCCTGAAAGCCTGCGCTGACCCAGCAACCCCCCCCCCCCCCCATCTTCATTCAGATCTTCATCAAGTCTCTGGAGCTTTGTGAGGTTCCTTCAGTCAGAAGTCACTGCTGTGACACAAATGAAGCATATTTCCACTGTCACAACCTGCCTCGCTTTTTAATTTCTCTACATATTTATTTATTTATTTTTTAAATAGCTGTACTTACACATACGTGTTCTCTTGCCTTTTGTTTTATTCCACTAAAGTTTATATGTGTTCTACTTCACGTCTGCATTAACCATTTTCTGCTTAAAGGCTGCACAATGGGGCCGTTGGTATAACTGTTACAGTTGCAGCTAGAAGGTCCCGGGTTGAAATCCCGGCCTGGGGTCTTTCTGCATGGAGTTTGCATGTTCTCCCTGTGCGTGTCAGGGTTCCTTCCTGCTTCCTCCCACTCTCCAAATTAGGTCAATTGGACTCTCTAAATTGCCCTTAGAGCGTGTTTGCATGGTAGTTGGTCCTTTGTGTCCCTGTGATGGACCTGTCCAGGGTGGACCCCACCTCTCGCCCAGTTTCTGCTGCGGTTAGGCGCCAGCCCCGCCGCAGCCCTACATGGATAAGCGAGTATAGATACTGGATGTCTGTATGCTGTTTGCGCTTGAAACCAAAGACAAAATTCCTTGTTTGTGCCCAAGAAATGTGCAACAAAGCAGATCCTGACTCACGTTAGTTTGTCAGTGGGGCACCTGCTGTGGTAGCCAGGCTGCATGTTGCTCGCTAGCTCTGGTTTTTTTTTTTTGTTTTGTTTTTTGAAACTGGAGATTTATCAAAATACAAAAAAAAATTTCAGTTTCTTACGTTAGAGGTAAAAGTTGAACACTGGGATTAGGCAGCAACAAGTGGGAGAGGGGCAGTGTTAGGTGACACTTTGCTTCAAAGAAAGTCCAGTCGAGTCGGTCCAGCACATTAAAACGACTTTAAACAGAACGAACAATCTGCAGGTGAAATGCTATTAGTTTTGAAAACGTAACTTTTCACTTTTCAGTTTCGATTGGTTCCATGAAAGCAGCGGTCGCCACGATTAGCAGCGCATGACTACGTATTCCTGGTGATTTTAAGCATTCAAATACTAAAGGGTCGTGTTCCCACATGGTGTAGTCATTAATTTACTGTCATGGAAACCAGAGGAAGATTTCACTTTAACCTTCACTGTGTCCTGTGAGTGTTTTTAGATTTTTAGACTGAAAAGCGGGGCCTCATGTTGATGTTTTCTGACTTGGAAGCAGAAATTCATGCCGAGTACAAAACAAATCCCTCATTAATTAGGTTTGCGTTTACCTGTAAGGTGTAGATACCTAGACGTGATGTAGGTACCACAGGAGTGAGTCTGCGTACCACCGGTGGTACATCTACCGTTTGAACACCCTGCAGTTGAACCTCTTTAGTAATACAATGGTTGTTATTATATGAGCAGCAGAAATAATAAATCTCGTTTTTTGTTCAAAACAAGATAAATTAGATCATGTTATCAATTTGATTCAATTCAACTTTATTTATATACCGCCAATTCAAAAAACACACGTCATCTCAAGGCTCTTTCCAAAGTCAGACTCCATCAGATCCTCCAGGTTGGTGAGAAAGTTTCCTCTCTAAGGAAACCCAGCAGGTTGCATCAAGTCTCTCCAAGCAGCATTCACTCCTCCTGAAAGAGCGTAGAGCCACAGTGGACAGTCGTCTGCATTGTTGATGGCTTTGCAGCAATCCCTCATACTGAGCATGCATGAAGCGACAGTGGAGAGGAAAACTCCCCTTTAACAGGGAGGAGAACCTCCAGCAGAACCAGAACCAGGCTCAGTGTGAACGCTCATCTGCCTCCACCCACTGGGGCTTAGAGAAGACAGAGCAGAGACACAGAAAGCACAGAAGCTCACATTGACCCAGGAGTACTTTCTATGGTAGAGAAGACAGAGCAGAGACACAGAAAGCTCAGAAGCTCACATTGACCCAGGAGTACTTTCTATGTTAGAGAAGACAGAGCAGAGACACAGAAAGCACAGAAGCTCACATTGACCCAGGAGTACTTTCTATGGTAGATGGTGATAGAGGATGATCTGCCTCCCCCGATGATGTCACAGCTAACAGGACGCCAGACCAGGTGTACCTTCTATGAAGAGAAAAATGAATAAATGCATGTGGTTGCAGTGAAACTAATATTCTCACTGCAGGTTGTGGGAACTTCAGGATCTCATATAAGCCCAGAGTGACTCTTCGCCTGAGGCCAGTCAGGGCAGCCGGCTGCATGCCGTTCTCTCCGTCTCTGCTGTGTTTGTTGGCATTAAAGGCGGAGCTGCAGCAGAAAGAAGGGAAACACCCACGGCTTAGCCCGCTAATTTACTAATCTGACTCACATGGTGCCGGGCGGCTTTAGGCACACCTAGATAGCTACGCCTGGAAGTGAAACTGGCCTCGTCTGGTTTCAGTGCGTTCACTTTACTCAGACACTGATGTTCACACAGAGTAGATGCGTTTATTTCTGGGTTTGTTTTATTGAGCCACAGAAGCTACTTTGGCGTATTTCAGTCTCTCCCTGAGCTGAGGTGTGTTTCATAGTGTCTGGCTTGAGTGGATCTCAGGTGGCCTGCAGAACTGATTCATGTGCGCGCTGCTTCACCAGCCGGCTGTTCCTCTATTTATGCACACTTCCTGTTTTTATGAGCAGGAACGCTCATTGCAACACAGCGCGTCTCTTGTATCAGCAAAGGTTATGTGCCACATACAGGATATCTCCAACTGATTGGTTAAAAAGTGGTGGCTATTTTTTCAAATAAGAGCTGAACAGATTTATTACACCGACGGCTGTTTGTCATGCAGGGGGGGGGGGGTGATTCATTCAGGAGGGGAAGCAGCTGCAGGATGTAGAGCAGCTGCATTAGACGTAAAACATTGTGCAGCTCCTTTTTTTTTTGTTTTTGTTTTTCTATATAAAACGTCTTCAGTTAGTTTTATTTCTGAGCAAAGAGAGCAAAGTAGGTTTCCTGCAGAAGTAGGGCAGCGTGTACCTCCTGGGAGAACCTCTTTATTACTGTACCTCTAGTCGCTCTGCGCTCACACTTCCTCTGTTACAGCGAGTTTGTGCGCCTCCTCTGCTTTTATTTTTAACTCTGACGCCCACGTGCAAACTCCCCCTGCCTGACACCGTCTCGCTGTGAAAAATGTCCTTCTGAGCAGCTGCTAAACAGACGTCTGCAGTCTTATTTTTTTTCTCTTTATATTATTTAAATTAAAGTTGTTCTTTAACTCTTTCTGTGAACCGGTCGATCTGACACACTTCCTCCTCTGCCTCTCTCTCTCTCTTTCTCTCTTCCTCCAGCAACACGGAGAACAAGAGAGACGGCTCGCCGCTCAAACAGACCAGCAAAGCCTCCAACGGCAGCCCGGTTTATCGCGCCCACCCGAGGACCGACATCAGCAAGATCCAGGAGAAGTTCTCCTCCGCGGCGGGCGCCACGCAGGATGCCAAGAAGCCGGCGTCCAACGGGGTGTTAGCGCAGATGGAGCCGGACAAGACGACGGAGGAGGAGGAGGAGACGCACAACAGTATGAGGATAGAGACTGCTGAGCTGGTAAACGGGGATGTGGAGAGAGCAGACCAGGTGGACGAGCCTTCGCCTCCGAGCCACACGGACAGGACGGCGCCGGAGAGCCGCGCCGAAGACGAGGACGGCGACAAAACGGCAGAAGCGGTGCAGAAGAGCGAAGACGAGAGCTCTGAGCAGAAGGTACGTTCACCGGTGAAGCCCGTTTTTTTTCCCACAATCCTTCAGCGAGTTTTCTATCGGGTTCACCAGACCGAGCGAAGGTGTCCGGACGCTTTCTGCATCACGGTGGAGAGCAGCAGCCTGAGTGTTGCTTTGTGACAAGCCTGGACACACGTCAGACGTCTGAGCCCCCCCCCCATGAGAGTCTGAGGTGCCGGCTGTCGTCTGAGGATTAAAAATATCTCTTCAGATCCGTCTCTGCCTCCTCTGAGATAAACATAAAGATGTCTAGGCAGAATGAGTGGAGAGAAACCTGAAATGCGCTGCAGGATTGAGAAATGAACGTTCACATGGCTTTCCTGGGATTTATTCCTGCACAGATGTATAGCTTCTCTTTCTCTGGAGGCTTTTACAAAACTTTATCATGTGTTGGATCTTCACCTTTTGTTTGGAAGCAGCAGTAAAACGGGATCAGAAACTCTAAATACTATAATCCTGTTTCATGGTCAAACGTATTCGCTCTTCTGCCTTGGTGAAAACCTGCGCTGCGTCCCATCCTGGCGTCCACAGAGCTGAACATGATGCCGCTCCGCCCTCAGCAGCTGAGAGCGTTTCGTTTCTGGCCGTCCTTCCAGGAGCGCATTCATGAGGTCAGACACTGATGTTGGACGAGAAGGCCTGGCTCTGAGTCCCCCGCTCTGACTACAGGCTGCTGAAGGTCATCCACGCCTTGCTTTGTGCCCCGGTGTTCACACAAAGCGAAGGGGGAAGAGGTTCCCACACAGCTGGGAGACTCAGACTCATCCAGTGGACCGCTGCTCCACCTTACACCAGTAATTCCCGCTGCCCTTCGTCTTTTAGGTGTCTCCTTGCTGCCTGACTTATATGAATGAGTGAATAAGAGGCTTCTGCAGCCCCTGGTCTCTGCTGACCAGGTCGTGCAATCCTTTGAATCAGGTGTGCTGCAGCAGAGACGCATCTAAAACATGCAGGGCAACACGGTGGTGCAGTGGTTGGCCCTCTGGCCTCACAGCAAGAAGGTCCTGGGTTTGAATCCCAGGCTCGGCAGGGGCCTTTCTGTTTTGCATGTTCTCCCCGTGTCTGCTGCAGTTTCCCACTAAAGAGAAGCTGGTCAGGTCGGCCATTAGTGGCGGCTCAGGCCATCCCTCCATCTGATTGTATGTATGACAAATAAAGCACTTTCCTTACTTGTGGACCAACCACAGAAGACATGGTTACTGGTGCTGGAGACGGTCTACATGAAGCTCTCTGCTGTGGAGCTAACCCTAACCACCAGCAGGCTGGAGGTCTGCAGCCGTCGACTCCTCGCTCTGCTGATTGTACATGATCTCCTGCTTCACCGGTCGCTGCTGCTCAATCGCTTTTTTTATAAAACCACTAACAGCTGACTGTGCAGACTTAGAGTCTAACACTTCATATTGTCTGCTTTACTGTATCCTAACCCCTGCAGTTCATTTGACAGTTAGGACCCATTTACGCTTTGATGTAAAAGTCGATTCATCTGCTGATCGCTGCTAAAATCCACCTTCTAACACGGTTATTAAAGTGCTGTGAATTTATTTACCCTCTGAGATTTTTAGGATACGTAACAAAACAATCTTCTGTTGATGATAGATCTGAGATTTTGTCTGATTCTGATCTCTGGCTGATTGACACGTGATTAAAATAAAACCCTTTTCCAGTAAATTTAAGGCGTATTCCAAGCAGAAAGCTTCCTTAAACCGCCGACCACGCTGGGTTTCACAGGAGAATAGGTCCCTCTGCTGCACCGTGGTATACTTGGTTGGAAATGTGGGAAACGGGTACTAGATAAGCCACTCCATCAGCCGCAGTAAACAACAAGCGTAAGCAGTTCAGTCCTGATTTACCAACACCAAGAGGTCAGTCAATGTGGACTGGGTTAGAGCTGAAATCTGAAGGTTCAGGACATTAAGTGGTTAAAAAAACAAAACAACTGGACTTTTTTTTTCCAAATTTTGAAGACGTTTCGCTTCTCATCCAGAAAGCTTTCTCAATTCAAAATGTCTGGAGTAACGTGGAGTATCAAGCTTTATACTACTGCCCAACAAAGGCCTTGTAATGGCCTAGATAACCGAAACAGGTCTTCAACTTCAGAAAAAAGTCCAGTTGTTTTGTTTTTTTACTTTTTTGGAATGACAATGACCAGGATGACTGAGAATCTTCATCCAGCAGACATTAAACAGGCCGAGAAATAATTACGAAACATGATCTACAGCACGGTTCACACTAAAACCGCCACTTCCATGTTTCTGTACAGTACTGCTAATTTAAAGGAATATGTAACACATTCTTATAATTGCACTGTGCTCGTTGCAGTTATGTGCATTTTCAGGTACGAAGCCAATAAATATATAAAAATGGAGAAAGCATCAATAAATTGAGGACAAGAACACAGCCGAAACATGCAGGCGAGTGAAAGACGTTACGCACAGAATCTAAACTTTACTGTCGGCAGCTAACAACTCTCACTAAAGGCTAAAGTGAAGATTGTTAGTCTGCAGCTTTGCTAGAAATAGCATCACATCCGTCCAAAGAGCGCTGGTTTAACGTCAGAAAACACCAGGCTTAGCTCATTGCTAGTAGCAGCACACGTCAATAACAAGGAGTTTCTCTCAGCTTTGTGTTGACGCATAAAAAGGAACGCGTTCATAAATAGATGTTTTACCGCATCATGTGAGCGTCTGGTGTAGAAGTGCTGTACGCGAACCTCTTACTGCACGGCATGTTGCAGCCGTAGTGAAAACTTTTAGCTGCTCGGTCAGCTCCAACTTCACAGCATTTCTGACGGGAAGAGAAAGAAAACAACAAGCGAGTCTGGGATTTGTCTCAGATTTACTGTTATTGTTCATGTAGAGCCAATTACTCTGTGGGGTTCTTTGTAATAAACAAGGAAAACTTTGAATTTAAGGTTTTAGAGATTATTATAATTTGGGTATTTGAGTTAACAGAGGGGCGATAGAATAATCTGCCTGTCAAACTGAGTTTCTCCTAATGTTGTTACGTATGTTTAACGTCTAAACCTCCGAGCAAACTGCCCCACTTGTTGCTACTTTACTACAGATAAGGCGCCGTTTAGTTAATCGTGATGCTGTCTGCCTAAGAAAAGCGATAATACCAAAGATGATATCTTTGTTAAAAAGTGTCTCAGCTGAGCAGAGAATCATCACCGTTGTTCATGTATGAACAAATAGAAGGAAGTGTGTGGCTGGTTGTTCTCCGGTGGCTCTGAGCAGTGTTTAAGAGGAAGATGAGGCCTTGTTGTGGCTCTGCACCGCATGAAATCTTCCACTCTGATGGCCGCGTCCCAGCATGCAACATGAACCCTTGTGATCGCTTTCCATGCCTCCCTTATTGTCTGTGAGAGGAGCTGGCTTCTCGGTCATGCTTAACTGCTGCTTTTGTTTTCTCTGGTGTCATTTCCCTTAATCAAGTTTTCATTTCCTGTTCTGAGAGGCCAGAACTCATCAAGCCCGGCGCTGCCGACGCTCAACGCCGTCCTAGACGCTTCTGAGGAGTCCCAGTCAGTGCAATTAGTTAGGCAACGAGGATGGGTGAGCCTTTCAGCGCTGTTGTTACACGGGAAAGCTTTCAGATTAATAAGAAGAGCTCAGCTGCAAGAGTCCACTTCCATGTTCTGCAGGGTTTAAGCTACAAATTAGCCGCTCCTGCTTAATAGAGAGTTACCGGACAGAAACCTTCTTAGGGTTGCAGTTCATTCCTTTCTTTCTTCTCCAGTGGGTCGAGGCTGATGGCCGTTCACACTGGTTCTGGTTCTGCTTGAGGTTTTTCTTCCTGTTAAAAGGGAGTTTTCCTCCCCACTGTCGCTACATGCATGCTCAGTATGAGGGATTGCTGCAAAGTGCCAGCGACAGTCCCCTGTGGCTCCTCCTGCAGGTCAGTGACTGGATGCAACCTGCTGGGTTTCCTTAGAGAGAAAACTCTGCAGGATCTGACTGACTTTAGAAAGAGTCGTGGGATGACGTGTTCTGGCGCTACATGAATAAACTGAACTGAACTCTTTCTTCTCAGGAGACGAATGAACAAAAGCTGTTTAAGATCGCCAGCGAGCTCCTGCACACAGAGAAGGCCTACGTGGCCCGACTCAACCTGCTGGACCAGGTGAGGAACACCGCTGAAATCTCCACCTCGCTTCTTTCAGTCCCTGACCCCTAACCACATGTACGGCCTTTCAGGTATTCTGTGCCAGGATGATGGAGGAGGCGAATAAAGGCACCTTCCCCGTGGACGTGGTGAAGAACATCTTCTCCAACATTACCTCCATCCACGCCTTTCACAGCCAGTTCCTGCTTCCTGCTCTGGAGAAACGCATGGGGGAATGGTAGGTTTCCGTTTAAACCCCTTTCAGACACGAGGTAAGCCCGAAAAGACCCGATTTAACGAAGCTCAAGAACAGCAGCGCTGCAGGGCCGGACCTGAAGCACTGCAAAAACAGAACTAAAAGTAAGTGAAATTTTCTTGAAATCATTGTAATTTCCCTTGATTAGAGAAGGTAAATAAGACTATTTGCCAATGGAATAAGATTTTTGCACTTAAAATAGGATCAATTCATCTCCATCGTCTTATTTCAAGTGCAGGATGTCTAATTATCTTATTTTAGAGATGAATTGTTCCTATTTTAAGTGCAAAAATTTTATTCCATTGGCAAATAGTCTTATCTACCTGCTCAAATCAAGTAAAAATACACTAATTTCAAGAAACTTTTGCTTATTTTTAGTTCCCTTTTTGCAGTGAGCCGGGCCGGACCTGAAGCCGGGCCCTCCATGCTGGGGAACCCTCCAGTGTGGCTGAATGCAAACATTTCATTAATTTATTAAACCTTTTAGGCTGCTTCATGCTGTCAGTCAGGTCGAAATTAAATTATTTCTTGATTCTGTGGAAATTAAACTGAAACTACATTCAGTGATGATATGAAACCATCATTGGGTATTTTCTCTGCCGGTCTTTGTCTGTTTCATCTGAAACCTGCGGATCTAACCAAAACTTCAGAAATCTGTAAAGCGTGAGAGTAAATCCTTTTTTGCAGAGCTGCATCTTTTAAGGTTTTTCTTTCTTGCAATATATGAGGCTAAAAGGACTAATTAATGGTTTATATGCACCAGGAAAACTGAAATACAGCAAATGAAACCTTGGGGTAGATTTCTGGTTGTCAGAATCAAAGACGTTTGATAATCTATATTTCCTCTCAGCGCAGCAGTGAGTGATCCTTATACTCCCCCTCTTTGCAGGGCATCCACACAGCGGCTCGGGGACATTCTGCAGAAACTCACACCCTTCCTCAAAATGTACGCCGAGTATGTGAAGAACTTCGACAAGGCCATGGAGCTGCTGAAGCAGTGGACTGACCGCTCGCCTCCGTTCAAGGCTATAATCCAGGAGATACAGGTAGACGCGCCGTGCACCACCACCTGCTTGGCTCGGCTCGTTAAGGGCCAACCTGAGCGTTTCTCTCCCCGCTGTTAAACTGACGGAGGAGAGGCTTCCTGTCTGTGTGTGGACAGAGTCAGGAGATCTGCGGCAGTCTGACGCTGCAGCATCACATGTTGGAGCCGGTGCAGAGGGTTCCTCGATACGAGATGCTGCTGAAGGACTACCTGAAGAAGCTGCCTCAGGACGACCCTGACCGGACAGATGCAGAAAGTACGCCCGCATACCGACATTTCAGTTAGGATACTGTGTGGTATCCTGGTTTCTCTATGTTTTATTGGTCAGTAGTTCTCCAGACTTTCTGACGGAGTCTCAAAGATTTACATTCACTGCCTCTTTACTCACTTCTACGTCAGAGGTCTGCAACCTGTGGCTCTTTACACCTTCAGCTTTGGCTCTTAAAAACTTAGACCAAAAATGTGGGGGGAAAAAATTGGTCAATGTTTCTAAAAAATTGCTAGCTTTAGGATGCATTTACTTGGGCAATATATGCATAAAATTTCCAGAAAGAAAGAAACTAAAGGTGTAATCTGTAAAAAGATAAATGAAGTATCTTTTCGTCGGTAGATTGGAAATGACTTGCTTTTTCATCATTTTAATGGCATTTGCTATAAAAATCAAATGTCCAATTGACAAAAATGCATTCATCCTAAATATAAAATTACTGTTGGTTAAATAATAAAAACTGCTTATCTTTATTTTAAAAAAGTTAACAAATTTCCTATAGTATACTATAAAAACAAAGAGATGTGTAACCTTTGTGGCTCTAAACAAAGTTAGTTTAGCTGAACCGAGGGCAGAAATGGCTCTTTAGACTGTGAAGGTTGCTGAGCCCTGGTTTACATTAATGTTTCTGGTTTAAGCCATTTAACTCTGACATAAATGTCGTTTGGGTCTGAATGCAGGCAGCTGACCTCAAAGAACCGATCACTGCTTTGTTTTTGTTTTTTTGCATCTTTACGTATTTTATTAGCTGATAATCCACCCACCCTCTATTTCTTGTTTACCGTCCATCTGCTGTGAACATTTGTAGAAAAAAGGTGGAAAAATAACGTAAAACTTTGGCAACTTGCGTCCTGAAAGATCCAGATTTGTTTAGATGACTAAATGTAAGCGCGTCTACATGTATACCTGGGGATAGGTACATAAGAGTAGAGATGGGTATATTTTTTTAATTTTGCTTTGTGTAATTTCAAGATTTTTCCCTTTCGAAATGCCGAGGAGAAAATAACATTTTCTGACAATGTTTTGGTCCATAAACTTTATTTAAAACTTGATCTTTATGGCAGATGCACCTGCTTTTGTCTTCCCCTTCCCCACTTTCTTAAAAACTTAAACTGCAAAGGTTAAAATAAGAACAATAAAACACCCAAAGGACAGAGAAGGCCTTCAGAAGTCCTGGAGAACTACTGACCATCACTTTAAATGATCATAAGAAGATCTGGTCCTTGGAAGTGTTCAGTATCTCCTGCATTAAGAGGCAAGGCCTAATTATTCTCATTGCAAAGTGAAATATCTGCCTTGTTTTGCAGAATCATTAGAAATCATCGCTACAGCAGCCACTCACTCCAACAGCGCCATTAGAAAATCCGTAAGTAGATTTCCCTGAAGCTGCTGCTGAAGAAGCTCAGCGCTCTGGCCCTGCTGACAAAAAACCATCTTCCTTTAACCGTTCAGGAAAACCTAAAGAAACTGATGGAGATATACGAGATGCTGGGAGAGGAGGAGGACATCGTTAACCCGTCCAACGAGTTCATCAAGGAAGGCCACATCCTGAAGCTGGCAGCCAGGAACACCTCAGCCATGGAGAGATACCTCTTCCTGGTGAGGATCACACAGTAGCTGCGGTTTCATTTTATTTTATAATATCCCGTCATGCTGGCAGCGCCTCTGCGTGGAGATGCCTGCAGAAACAGAGGAGCGACCCGGTCCCAGTGGAAACCACGGCGGAAGCTTCACCCCCGTCTTTCATGTTAGCTTGGCGGCTAACTTCTGTGCCTTTTTGCCACCAGTTCAACAACATGCTGCTCTACTGCGTGCCTAAGTTCAGCCTGGGAGGAACCAAGTACACGGTGCGGACCAGAATCGGGATAGACGGCATGAAGGTGCTGGAAACCAGCAACGAGGACTACCCCCACACCTTCCAGGTGTCGGGCAAAGAGAGGACCCTGGAGCTTCAGGCCAGGTGAGCTGCGTGCTGAGATGTTACGCAACCTGTACGGCCAGGTAGGGCGCGTAGTTAGTGCGCCCTAATTAATGGCCGGGATGAGATTCTGATGCTATTTGCTGGAGCGATGCATTCTTTCTTACTCTGAATCTGGTTCAGGTTAGTTTCTGGGTGACCAGCCTACAAAATAAAAAAAGTTTAAATAACTTAAAACCGTAAAGGGCCGGGAATAGGACCAGCATGCACTGGGGTGGGAATGGGCAGCAGGATAACATCATGAATAAAACCGTAAAACGCAACTTTCAGGTTTTGGACTTCTTGTGCCTTTGTACAAAATACGGCCACAGTGCGTCCTGCTGCTGAAATTATTTAGTTTTACCTTGATTTTCATGCATAAAATCGGGCAAAAACTAAAATAAAAAGCTAGACGTGTGTTTGTGGTAGTTTTTACGAGTTTATTGCACATCTTTTTGTTTATAGAATATCCCTCAGAGTGTAACGCTACGGTCTCACAGAGGCTCAGGAATCTGACGCTCTGACCGAGGCCTCCATGGTGACATTACACTGAGCTCCAGTCATATTTCATCCCACAGATTGTTGAACGTGTCTAAATGCATTAACGAGTCTTTGACTCGTTAATGCATTTAGACACGTTCAACAATAGATGCATGTGAATACAGGTCAGAGTATTTCAGAAAATGACTTTATGATATGATAAATGATTTTATTCTGCTAGTTTAGTTTAGTTCTCTGTTTCTTTGCTGCATGAAGGCCTTGAATGAGACGAGTGCTTCCAGCTGTGAAGCTGGGATCTAGTGAGTAGAGCTAAATTAAAATCTGGTAGACAATAATCCAATATCAATATATATCGGGATATAACTTTATTCAATAAAGATGATATAACATTACCAATATTTCAGTGTACATTATAAAATATAATTACAGCATTGGTCATCGACTGACGGTCTGAGCTTTTTTGTAATTTTATGAGTTTTATTTTATAAAGCAAATATTTCTAAAATGTTATATTGAAGGAGTTTTATAAACATGGTCAAATAATTGTCATCAGTTTTTTACAGGCATGTTTTCTTTGCAGCCTTCCTGAGGCTTTTATTTTGTTTATATCGATATCGTATCGACTGAAAATAAGAAATATATGTAGATAGATGTTTTTGGTCACATCGTCCAGTCATAAATAGAGTCTATTTTGTTTTGGGTTATTTAACTCCCTCATCTTTTGCTCGATGTCGATTAGGACGCCGTTCAGTTAGACGCCCTGAAAGCAACAAAGCAATCATCTCCAGCCGGCCGGGCTGCAGGGCAGGGCAGGGCTGGCTTTGAACCCGCCACTCTGGCCTGTGTGGGCGGTGCTCTCTGGGCGTCCTCCAGCCAGTCGTCTTTGGTAATTTTTATGATTGAGGCTCACAGATAATAAAAAAAAACGAATTCAGTGTCTGAGGAAATTCTAATGTTGTTCGAAAGTTAAATTCGTAGAAAGTTGAGTGGAAGGACAAAGTGTTGTAGGAAACGGCACCGCTGCAGCAGAAACCATTCAACAGTTGGATTTCCTCAAGGAGTCGGCGCATGGAAGACGGATCCCACACAGAACCGACTGTTGCTCGGTGGTCCAAAGTCCTCTTCCGGGACCAAAGCAAAGTTTATATTATTTGGAAATGCAAGAGCAGAGAGGCCCAGAATTCACATAGTTTGAAGTCCAGAGTGAAGTTTCCACAATCTGCAGAGAATTGGGGCGCCATGCCATCTGCTGGTTCTGGTCCACTGGGTTTTCTGACGTTTACGGTCAATGCAGCGTTCTACCGGGACGTTTCAGAGGACTTCATGCTTCCCTCTGCTGACAAGTTCTACGGAGATGCTGGTTTTCATTTTCCACCAGAACTTGGTACCGGCCCAAAGTGTCAAAGGTACCAGAAGCTGGTCCAGTGAGCATGGTGGTACTGTGGTTGGTTGGCCAGTAAACCAGCCTGACCAGAACCTCGTAGGGAACCTGTGGAGTATAGTCCAGAGGAAGATGACGGAGACCAGAACCAGCGATGAAGACGACCTGAAGGCCGCTATCGAAGCAGTCTGGGCCTCCAGAACACCTCAGCAGAACCAAGTACTGCATCATTCCAGGGAGCTTTAGGAAGTCTGATATAATATCCAAATTTTCTGAGACACTGAATTCTGGGGTTTCATGATCTTTCAGCCATAATCGTCAAAATTACAAGAAACAAATATAATAAATAAACAAAAATAATAAATTAGTTTCACTTTCTGAAATGAGTGACGGTTCAAATATGTTTTAGCTGCACTTGTATAGATCTGCTCTAAATGAATGAGCTGTGAATTTAAAATGAAGAAAGACAAGTGAGACGTCTGGAGTTGTGCAGGAAAAGCATGAAGGAACCGTCTGTTGATTAACGGCGTTCTGTGTCACTGTTCCTCTCCTCAGCTCGGAGCAGGACAAGGCCAGCTGGATCAAGGTACAGCCCAGCCGTCGCCTCCGCGTCTTTTTACCAATCTGAAATGCAAACTGCAAAGAGTCCGGCTTGATTTGTCGTTCTCCTTCGGCCGCAGGCTTTCCGGGAGACCATAGAGATCTTCCAGCAGAAGAACGAGTCGTTCAAGAACGCGCTGAAGGACGTGGAGGAAGTTTCGGTTAGCGCAGCATCGAAACAGCTCAGAGGAACTAGCTTTTTTTTTTTTTTAGGGGGGGTTGTCATGCTGACTGTTTGTGTTGTTTTGGTGCAGAAAGCAGAGCTGGGGAAGCGGGCTCCTCGCTGGATCCGTGACAATGAAGTGACGATGTGCATGAAGTGCAAGGAGCCGTTCAACGCCATCACACGGCGGAGACATCACTGCCGAGCCTGCGGCTTTGTAAGTCCTCTTCCTGCTGGCCGCCGTGCAAAATGCATCCTCGTCAGATAACGTTGGATAACACCAAATAATGCCTAATAACGCCATATAACAGCAAATAACGCCAAATAACGTCAGATAACGCTAGCTGCATGAGGATCTGGTCTGTGAGTCTGACACTGATGAGAAACGTTCCTGTTTCACTTCATCACCGACGCTTCCATGTTTCCACCGTTCAAGACGACAACACTGCAAAAAGAGAACTAAAAGTAAGTCAAATTTTCTTGAAATCAGTAGATTATTCCTTGATTTGAGCAGGTAAATAAGACTATTTGCCAATCGAATTAGTATTTTTGCACTTAAAATTAGAATAAACAATCTCCATCGTCTTATTCCAAGTGCAGGATAGCTAATAATCTCATTTTATGGGGTAAAAATATTGATTCCATTGGCAAACAGTCTTATCTAGCTGCTCAAATCAAGGAAAAATCTACTGATTTCAAGAAAGTTTTAATTAGTTTTAGTTCCCTTTTTGCAGTGAAGACATGAACGTTTTATTTAAGATTGGCAGAAGAGAATTTGATTCCGTTTATTTCTGTGATTCTAGCTTTGGACTCATGAAAAGCCCAAGTTCAGCTTCTCGGAATTAAATATTACATCAAACCAATAAAAATAAAAAAATTCAACCCGAAAGGTGAACATTAAGTCCGTGTGCTGTGAAATATCCGGTACCGGGTCTTGACCCGTTTTGCTGCATCGGTGCGGCGCGTTGTGGAGGAGATCGGCCCAGGTTGCTTTCATAGCTGCCTTTAGGTCATCTGCATCGTTGGTTCTGGTCTCGCTCATCTTCCTCTGGACAGCGGCCCATAGATTCTGTGTCTGGTTCCGGTCGGGCCACTTTACCGGTGCCATCATGGTGATCATAGCAGTGTTGGTACTTTTTGGGAGCGTGGGTCGGTACCAAGTCCTGCTGGAAAGATGAAGTCAGCATCTCCATTAAGCTTGTGAACAGAGGGAAGCGTGGAGAAGTCTAAAATGTTCTGGTAGTCGGCTGCTCTGACCCAGCGGGCCAGCACCAGCTCAATGGATCCTCACTGTGTGGAAACTTCAGTGAAGCTCTAGCAGCTTTGGTTCTGGGTCACTCGGCTCTTCCCCCTGACCCTGGGACCGCTGAGCAACACTCCTGACCGCAGGATTCTGACTCCAGCTGCTGCTCACTGTTGGAGAATCGGCCCTAAACTCTTAAACTGACGTTGGTTCGTCTTTTTTTTTTGCCACACTTCTTTCTTCCACTCAACTTTCCGTTAATATGGTTGGACTCAGCATTCCACGAACAGTTTGTTTAGCATCGAGCGTTTCTGATTGTGTAGTAAAATAACATTTATTTAAAAACTGTGGTTTTTATTCATCCAATTTATTATTCCATTCGTTAACAGCTGTTAATCTTAAAAATCAACAGAAACAAATAAGTGAATCACTTTTAATGACAAAGGAAATTTTTAAATAGAGAAAAACCTTTGTAGCTGTGATGGAGTCGACGTTTATTCCAATCTGGACTTTTATAGCACTTTTTGGATTATAATATACTGCAAAAAAAATGGAATTGCATACATCCAATAATCAGATTAGTAAATGTACGTACTGTTATTGAATCTAATTTTTATATCTTCTTAAAAATTTTATTCCACGCAGAAAATGTTTTTATCAGTTTGGATAAACATGAATTAAGTTTATTGAGTCGTTTAAAGCTAGTTGAGGCCTGGTTTACCGACAAAAGCAGCATTTAGTTGAATCATTTTAAAAAAACGACATTAGCAGCTGTCTTGGTCCACGATAAAACGCGCCGTTAGTTAAAATCTGGTGCGACTCTTTCAGGTGGTGTGCTGGAAATGCTCCGACAACAAGGTGCAGCTGGAATACGACAACAACAAGGTGAACAAAGTCTGCAGAGACTGCTACTGCATCCTGACGGGAGAAGGAGTCACCGAGGGCAAAAGGAAGGGCATCCTGGAGGTAACGCATCCAGCAGACCACTGTGCCGTTTATCCGTCTGCTGCTCGTTGCACCGAGCATGCGTGCATGAAAGCCCGCTTCATCTGCGTCGTGTCCTCCGTCTCCGCAGATCGATGCAGCTCAGATCACAGACAGCAGCATCATGTGCGGCTTCCTGCAGCACACCGAGAAAGGCAAGCTTTGGCAGAAGGTGTGGTGCGTCATCCCCGAGAAGGAGTGTCTGGTGCTCTACCTCTACGGGGCGCCGCAGGTGAGAGAGAAAAATGACACAAAGAGGTAAAATAAATAAATAAAAAGGCTTGAGTAAGATCTGATAACCCAACCTGTTCTGCCGTTTGTGGCAGGACGTGAAAGCCCTGTGCACCATCCCCCTGCTGGGCTACACGGTGGAAGACAACCCTCGGCACGCGGACGTCTCAGCCAGCTTCCGCCTGTCCCAGTCCAAGTCTGTCCACAACTTCGCCGCCGAGACCGAGGAGCTCAAGCAGCGCTGGCTGAAGGTCATCCGAGTGGCGGTGAGGGGAGAGATGCCCGCCCCGCCGGAGACCAGCGACGGCGGCACGTTGGAGAACAGCAACACGCAGGAAGCCAACTGCGACGACTCCTAGGTGGGGCGCTGCCCACAAACCAAAACTGCTGCGGGACTTTCCTCAGCATCCAACCTGTCGGTCCCTTTAGGACGGACGGATGCAGAGACTCCTCCTCCCTGTCCCTAAAGACTCCGTGGAGCGACTAGTGCTGGATAAGCTGCCCTGCCTGTTATCTCCTGCTGGACCTGTGCTGGATTACTAACATTTCTGCTACAATCAACACTAGAGCAGAGGGGCTTCGGGATGCTTCCCTCATAACGAGCACTATAAAGGAGGCGGCGCTCCACGCGTTTGATTTCGTGAATCAAACCGCGTCTGCTGGTGCTGTAAATTGGGCTTCTTGTACAGAACGCTTTGGTTTTTATTCCAAAAGTAACTTTTTCTTGTCATTTATGTACAGAAATTTAGTCCCAAGGTTTTCTTCCACGAAAAGAAGAAACGTCTTAATGTCGTGGAAGACATTTTCAGTATTCGCCTCGTCGCAGTGCTTGAGATGCCGCCTAACCCAGAACTCAGACCATGAAGCTGGATAACGACGCTCTCGCCTCGGTCTGAGCCACTGGATGCATCCCAGCAATCTGCTGAACAGACCATAAAAATACTTAGTGTTGGGTAAAAACCTGGACTGAACTATTTGATGAACATGGTTCACCTTCATGAGCTAAACAAATGGTGGGATTCTTAGCTTTTTTTTCCAGAATTATTGTTAAAATCTTGTCTCTTTTAAGCTCAATATATCATTAAAGGACTAATTTATTTAAAAATTCAACTTTAAAAAAAAATGTTGAAAACAATTATCCACCATGCAGTCAAAAGCGTTTTTATATTATTAGCTGGTTTTATTGAAGTGTATAAACTACAATGACATCAGGTTGACACTATGTGCAGAACGGCCCAGTTTTAACAATCAGAACTTAGTGGAAAATAACGTTCCTGCGGGTTTTTTAAAACAGAAATGCCTTCAGGAAAACGAGCACAAGTTAAAAACGTGTAAAAGTCAGAAGCTTAAACACACGTTTGATTGAAACCTCTGTTGTCCTTTGGATCAGAACCAGCACTGTTGTGTTTTGTTGCGGGCTGACGGATCGCCGAAGGAAGAAAGATGAACGTCGTGTTTCTGTTTGATGGGAAAGCAGCGAGTCTAAATGTGTTTTTAATGCTGTTCTTTTTTTATTTAAAGTAACTTATAGAGAATATGACGATCACAGACTGTTCCTCCGGTGGGTCCCTTCTCTTTGTTTCCGGTGATGCCGCCAACGCTGCCAGGGGAAAATGTGCCTATGTTTTTCTAAATTATGCTCCTGTGCACAACGGTTTCCTTCCTCAGTATTTGAATAAAGCAAAGAGAGCACAAGCCTCCTGATGATAAATCTGAATGTAAATCCATATTTGTTGTAATCTCATCCACTTCCCAAACGTCTGAGGATCTACGCACTTTACGCCCCAAAAAGAAAAGTGTACCTGCGAGGAAAATAAACGACATCCAACGATCTGTGCTGATCTGCTTTGTTTGCTGCTCAAGTTCGTCTCTGGTTTTATTTAAACGCAACATGTCTGATGGTTTTCACTTATGGAGATAAAATAGTGACAGGTGGCAATTAAAGAGAGATTTGGCGTTGAGACATTAGACATTGTTAGAAAGTAAAAACTTATATTTTCATTTTATGCTGCAACTTTTATTCAATCAGAGACGTTTTCAGTGTCGCTACAGTTTGGCTGTCGGGGCGGGGCTAAACTGAAGGCCCCTTCACGGACCCTCCGTTTTTCTGCTACTCATCTACCTGCAGTGAACTTATGGAAGGTTCCTGTTCATGTACCACTGCTTCGACCATAAGAAAGGGAATTATTTTCATTATTATCATCATTAGCTTATACAGCTAATTATTGTAGAGACATGAAGCTAAACCAGTGACAGCAGGTAGACGAGTACTGGAAAAACGGAGGGTCCATGAAGGGGCCTTCAGTTTAGCCCCGCCCCCAACGACAAAACTGCGCCAGCTTGTAGCAACATGGTAGCTAAAGGAAATATGCAGCGACACTGAAAACGTCTCATTGAATAAAAGCTGCAGTATAAAATAAGTTTTTACTTTCTAACAATATCTGACTTTTCAATGTCTAATTTCTTAGACTTAGACAAACTTTGTCATGTTGTACAACACGTATATATCTTACAACAATGTAATGAGATTTAAACATTAATATATATAAAGTGCAGCAGTGATAATGTAACTGCAGGAGAAAAACTTTTTTTTTTTAAGTGTGCAGAAGAATGTTCCATGTTTATAGTGCAAAGATAATGGTGGGAAAAAGGCATTAATTTGAAAAGTTCAATGTTTGCAGTGCAAAATAATAATGGTGCGAAAATGCAGCAAACGTTCAGTTGTTTACTTTTAAATTTTAAATGGATTATAAAAGTTCAGCAACGATGGCAGTGCATAAAGTTCAGTTCTGAGCATGTGTGATGCAGAGTCCAGTTTACAGTTAAACACCAAATCCCTTTGTTGCTGCAAGCTGTCACCGTTTTAGCTCCATATTCACTCGGCTGGTTCTTCACAATGCCTCACAGGGAGGCAGACATTTCTGTTTATCACAAGTGCTTCAAACCAAAAAGATCAGACCAGGAAATCAAATTTAAAATAGAAATAATACTCGACTAAAGGTCAACCGTGGTTTAGGATTACAGATTTAACATTCAGGGCGGCCTTTTCCAGATATTTTTAGGCTGCTAAATTTAATTTAGCCTATATGATAATTTAAATCTGATCAAAATCTCACTATTTCCTCTCATATTAAACAGCAGCAGCTTTTTCTCCTTTCTACACTAACGGGTTCAGTCAGGAGAACTTCATACACCCCAGGTGTCGCTAGTCTGAGGTGCGTAATTTTCATCACTATTAAACAACTTCAACTGTGAGAAATCTATAGAAATAAAGAAAAATCACATGGTGTCACATTTAAATCACTTTCTTTTTAATCATGCCAGACCTGTCTGCTCAACTACCCTCCACACCTTACCTGTAGTGATTACACCTGTGTGAACTCGTTACACTGCAAAAAGAGAACTTAAGGTACAACTTTCTTGAAATTAGTATTTTTGTCCTTGATTTGAGCAGGTAAACAAGATCTGCCAATGGAATGAGTATTTTGACCCATAATATAAGATATTTAGTAGGAAAAGCATGAAGGAACATCTTATTCCATTGGCAGATAATCTTATTTACCAGCTCAAATCAAGGACAAATACACTCATTTTAAGAAAATCTTACCTTTAGTTCCCTTTTGCAGTGTTTCTGTGTAAAAGTCACGTCTCCAACCAAAGGGCTGCAGGACCACAGGCTGGCAGCTCGGTAACACGGGACCAAACGTTGGTGTAATTGTTAGAAAATGATGACGCCTCCCTCAGATTAGGAGGCGATGGATCAGAACCGAAGAGAGCTGCGTCTAAACTCTCACAGCTGTAAACGTCTCTAGTGTAAGAAATGTGAAACAGCTCCCATTTTAACACATTTAGAAAAAGATTTATTTTCAGAAAAGGAAAAAAAAACCTTTGACAAACCAGGAGAATATCAAATTTCTTCAGTAAAAATATAGATGCGTTCTTCAAACAGTTGTTGACATTATTAGAAACGTGCCGCATCACAATGACCACAGAAGAGCGGTTGGTCAGCAGAAATCCAGGAAGTTGGCAAAAAGGGTTCAGAGCGTCTAGATCAGTCTTTTCTGTGTTGGAGCGCTCAGCTCTTGGGCTGCCGGAGCAAACCGCGGATCCTGCGGACCAGGGCCTGGATGAAGGTGTAGCGAGAGCGGACCTGGCTGTACAGGCCTTCCACCTCCAGGAGCTTCCGCTGCAGAGCTTCCCCGAATCCTGCCGCCATGTCACCCTTCAGCTGCAGCCAGAGGACAGAAGAAGCAGGTCAATGCAGAGCTGCTGCAGGTAGTTAAGACATTCGACCGCCTGTCGACAAACATCTCCTACCAGGTCTAGGTCTTGCTGGCTGACTCGGGACAGACCGATTCCTCGGCCGCCGCTAGCATGCAGGCCGCCAAACGACTCTGGAAGACAAACATTTTAGATTCAGAAGGGAACAAAGGAAGTAAAAGCTTTTATAGACAACAGCAAAGACAGCTTCCTCTAAACCTACATCTGTCATTTCTGATCAGAGCTGCGGAGCTCAGCCTGTTTTTTTTAAAGGTGCATAGCCACGTTATTCGACTCTTTATTTCTGACAGCAGCTCAGTCAGTTTTTATGAAAGATTATTACATCCTGCTGGCGTAATAGTTATTATTTTGGTGTTTTACGCTTTGTTTTTGCTCAATTTGTCAGTAAGTAAAGCCTTTCACGTTATTTGATGGAAGTACGTACTGCACATCCGTAGCAGGGGATACAACAAGGAAGTGGCTAACGGCTATTAGCATCTCCAGGTGAAACAATGAAGAAAGATCCAGTGGAAAAAAGCTAAAAATATCTGATTCTAAGAGGGAAAAGCCTGGAATGTCTCTGGGAATCCAGTCTGAACGTTGGTGTTCACTGCAGCTGAACCTGCCGAGGCTCAGATGTGACGCAGAGCTGACTGATGTGAGTAAATGTTCCGATATGAGGCTCTTAAAGCTGCTGTAGATCGTTTTATTTAATTAATAACGTTTGTCTTCATCACGCTGAGCTGCAGCTTTACTGTGAGGCGTTGCAGAGAGTCATGCTCAGTCCAGCATTATTTATTTTCATTTATTAATTAAGCAAACTGACATTATGATAATTCTGTGATACTGCCACTAGATGGCGCCACATCTGTTTATATCTGCTAATCACACCCAGTGCTGGGGCTGTTTTTATTATCAGGAAGGGCTTGGTGTATATATAGGTTTATTTTACAATTATCAAACGGTTTTTGGTCTATTTAATAAACATAACGTGGCTATGTACCGTTAACCAGGTGACCTGAAGGTGTCCCGGCTGCAGGTAAGCTGCAACGTGTCGTCTTACCGTCAGTAAGGCGGGATCTAAATAAACCGGCTCCAGTCACCAGCGAGTCTTTCGGGTCGCTGGGAGCGCAATGCATCAGGTAATACTCCAGATGGCGCCACAACACAAACAAGCAGGTCTCGATAACGTCTGAGGAAGAGGCTGGTTAAGGCGTTTCTACACAGATCAGGTATAATATTATGACCAGCACTGACATCCAGACTGATCTGCAGACAAATACACAACCGTCTGTGCCCCACTGCGTATTCTGACGCCGTTCTGTCAGAACCAGCATCATATTCTTCAGTACCCTGTTGGGTTGTTCCCTACATGCGAGCCTCGGACCTCACGGTTCTGGTTAAATCTGTTCCTGCATGACTTCTGCAGACTCAGGTTAACAGCAGTGAAAGGATACAGGAGCACAAGGCCAGGAGTTTGGCTCGGTTGTTGATGAACTGCACCAGTCGCCTCTTGGCCAGCAGGCTCCTCTGGACCGAGGAGATCTTCTCCACCCCTCCTGGACCCGACACCAGACCCTGGCACAGCTGCAGAGGGCGAGAAGCAGCAAACACAAAGTTAGACACTAAAAAACCTTTTAGATGTTGACATTTAGACTTTTTATTTCCTCCGTTTGGTGCGGTTTGCTTTCACATTCTACTTTTTGCAAGTAAACTATGACGCATAACAGAGCCATGATCGTTGTTCCTGTTGGACAGAAACGACTCGGTGGGTCGTAGAACGGACCTGGAAATGGAGGAAAACTATTCTGGAAATCCTGCGTGCAGCGCCTGTTTTTACATAACGCTGCTGTTTATTTCTAAGTTTGGACCGGCGCCGGGGAACGCGTCCTGCAGCCGGACAGCAGGTTCTACGTGCACCGCTACGGCAGCTTGTTAGGTCCAAACACGCGCATGTTTTCTGCAGTTGGTTCGGATCGAAGCTGTTTCCTATTCACAACAGAAGCGAACCGAGCCAGGTCCAAAAGTGGGTTTCGGTCCGGTTGAGCGAAGGGGAAACAAAGGCAGGTCTGTTTAAAGCGGACCAAACATGGTGTGAACCCTCTCTACATTACAACAGGATCAAAGCTCAGTGGCGCTCTTCTTCGCACCACCTTTACAGTTTCTAAGGTATATTTAGGGGCCAAATAAGACTATAAACAAAAATATGTACAACTTATTTCCTTCATTTTTGGTCTTAAAGTCAAAAACTGCACTTTCTAAACCTTAAACCACATTTCTGCCATAAAAAGAAATTATCTACAAACCGACACGAAATGCAAACCCTGATTTTTCACTAAGGTGTTTTTTTTTTTTTAATTAATGCACCTATCAGATACTTTTCCATTTGGTGCCGTGAAAGCGGTGATGGACTGACAGCCGGTCCTGATTGGACCCCACCTCTCGCCCAATGATGGTGCATTCAGAGGAAAAAAGGTAAATCTGAATTTACAACCTTTAGTTTGAGGATAATTAGAGAATTAAACGTTTCTATGCAGGATAAAATTGACAAAGCACCAGTAGTTTTATCAGCTGATCTGTCTAAATGCTGATCCTGTTAATCTGTTTGGACTAAATGCCAATTAAAAATCAAACCTCATCAGCTGCTGCTTTGTCACAGGTAGACCCTGACAAACACACACAGAGCACGTTTTTAAAAAAAGCCAAACTGTTGCTTTTATTAACTCGTTTAAACTGAAGATTGATCAAAAAGCCCTAATGAGACGATGGAGGAGCCAGGCTGGCCGCTTACCTCCTTGAGCTCCTCTGGAGGCAGCTGGTCCAGGCTCTGCAGCTTTCCCAGGCTCTGTCTGTGGCTCTGGTGGAACCGGAAGAAATCTGCAGCGCTGTTCTTCAGCAGGTACAGAACCAGACCCAGGCTGGGGACCCGGGAGTGAGCGATTGATTGCAGAGATGATGAAAGATCTTTAAGCAAGAAAAAAAAAAACAAAAAAAAACATAAAAACCAGAATAAGAATCTTTATACACAAACTGATTTTTTTTGGTTTAAAGAAAGAAACTAGTAGAAATCGTGACGTCTCTGACCTGAGCGTCCTCCGTCTCGGCCCGCCGGCTCGCTGGCTGACGGGCTGAAGAGGCAGATGCTGAACTGAGCCTGGGAGGAGCTCTGCAGCAGGAGGCTCTGGCAGTACTCCATGATGTTGGTGCACACCTGCAGGACGGAGGACACCACGCGTCAGGGCAGTGACAGAAGACCAGACACCAGGAGAACATCGTAGCGGTCAGTCCTGGTGGTCAGACCTGCATCATGGCCACTTCCATCTCCTCTCGTTGCTCGGCTGACTCTCCAGGTGAAGAAATCTCCGCCTGCTTCAACAGCCGCTCCCGTTCGCTTCCTGCCAGGCGGCCCAGCAGCGACAGACAGAGGCGCTGAGGAGGAGGGGGGGGGGCACCATTTAGTGACATGCAGCGATGCAGAGGCGACGTTCTGACACGGTCACAGTATTAAAATAAAAAGATAGTAGGAATTTTAAATTCATTTTCTGCATTTTAAACCAGCGTCTCTGATTAATGTATGTAATTAAACACGTCTGCTTCACAACAAATGCTTTAAAGCAGTTTATGAGCGCTGATGCATTTATCAGCATTCTCACTTATTGTTTTCCTGTTTTTCTTTATTATTATTATTCCGTCAGCGTCTAACTACTCTCGCATACTTTAACCGATTTCAACAATTTTGTTATCAAAACGTTCAGCTCGTTCCCGGCATGACTGCTCTATCTCATGGTTATGCTAACTTTTACTCTTTTTAAAATATTTCAGTTTATGTGCAAATTTTTTATTTTATTTTTTGGCTGTTCCCATTGAAATCAATACAAATTCCTTAAAATTCTTCACATTCTTCTAGTTCTAATTCTTCAAATTTTGAAATTTTTTGAATTTTTTTCAAATTCTTCCAAATTCTTTAAATTCTTAATTTATTTCAAATTCTTCAAATCTTTTAAATTCTTCAAATCCCTTCAAATTCTGCAATTTGTTTTCAGATTCTTCAAATCTGATTTCAATGTTTTTCAGCTACTTTTATTACTACTACTATTTACTACTCTGCTGCATCTTCTGCTCAAATCATTCTGCAGACTAGCATTCTCACTCGCTGTTACGCAGGAACAGCTTTTTCTAGTTCACCTTGCCTTTTTTTTTTTTTTTTTTTTTTTTTTTTTTTTAACACCCAGTTTAACATTTGTTTCAAATCAAACTTTTTTCAATGCTTCCCCAGACCTGGAAAAGGATTTTTTAGACTTTTCGGTCCAAAATGCTTCAGGATAAAATTGTCTCACCTGAAATCTAGTGATGTGACCCTGGAACTCGATGAGAGCGGCACTGTTGATCTCTCCACCCATCTCAAGTACGCCTAACAGAGGAGAAACCCGGTTTATGAGTCAAAGGGAATATTCCACAATTTACAGGATAAAAAAAATAAATAAAAAAAACTTTTTCTTTGTACCAGGCAGAGCGGTTTTACTGATGATTGATGTGAGCAGAGAGAGTTCCTTTAAGGCTCCCATGCTGAGCTCCTGACCGCGCAGCAGGGACTGAACAGTGTCTGCATGGACCACCAGCCACTGGAGAACCTACACACACAGTTTACACTCCATTTGAAGCCTAATTCACTCTAGTTAACACATTAGGCGAAGAACAGGAGACATTCAGCCAAACAACACTGATATTTTTCCTTCCACTTAGCTTTACGTTAATATTCTTGAACACGGCACTCTAGCACCTTTAGCAATGCTCTGTGTAGCTTAGCCTCCTTATGGAGGGAGTCAAAGACACGATAACCGTCAAGTCAGCAGTCTTTCCAATAATCATGCTGGCCAAAAATATATTAAAAAAACTACATTTTTATTGGTCTGATGAAATATTTTATTTTCTGAGAAACTGAATTTAGTTTTTAATCAGTAGAATAATCAACAGTAACAGAAACAAACAAGTCTATTAAAGTATAAGTTTCACTTTTTACATTAAATTACAGAAACAACCTATATCTCATCTATAATCTTCTCATTTACTTAGTCTCACCTGTAATCCCAACAAGGTGTGATGTCTTAGTGCTCAGTTTACCTGTGCTGCCCCCTGCTGGTGGTTCATGGACGTGGAGGTCAGTATCACTTGGAGAAGCCTCAGGGTTGGTAAGAGAATCTGCCTGTAGCGGTCGATGGGACTCGGGATGAAGCCTGATGGGTCCCTCATCATCCTGAGTCCACATGGAACAAAATCCCGTTGAGATACTGGACCACGATGCACCGGTAACAAAATGTGGACCGGTACCGATGTTTAGCAATATCGCATCCCCTTCCCCGATAGCGCCATGAAAAAACAACAACCCCATCGCTGACGCCGCCCTCTGCTCCAGTTAAACAGCACTCAAAAAATGAAAAACAACCTATAATCATTTTCACAGGACCAATTAAATACTGCATTGAATACTGAGATTTAAAAAAAAAAAAAAAAACGTTGGCCGACAGCGGCGATAATGCTGATTTATTGTGAATCCCTACAGAGAAATGATTGCTAAGCTAATTGTTTACCTGAAATATGACCTGTGACATAGTTCAGTCTCATCTTTTAAGGTCTACTTCCGTTATAAATCATAAGAAAAAATTAAACTATGGCCTAAAAATAAAATCTCAGATTTTTTTTCACAATACATCCGATTTATGATTTTAAACGATTTTTTTTTCTTAAGAAAAAAAAAATAGAAACAAGGCAATTACATAAACTTTGTTTTTATTTGACGAAAACATTTTTTTTACCGAGATGAATTTCCCTATTGGGCTTTAAGAGAATACCTTACAATAAGAAAATAAATTAAAGGTTCCTCCTGAACAAAGATGAGTCTCTATTGTGATTAATAGAGCAATAACTTGCCTTATCATAACTCACAGAGCAGCTGCCTGTGAGACAGCGCTGAGGGAACAGGGAGACTCCAGGCAGCTCTAGCTGCTGTCTGTAACGGTAGACAGACCGCTGCTTTCACCTGAAGCTGCTAAATCGCTAAAAAAAAAAAAAAAAAAAAAAAGTCCCTAGATTGGTTTCTAGTCGCTTTTTGTTTTTTAATAAAAGTTGCTAGAGGGGTCTGAAAGTTCCCTAAATGAGTCGCTAAGTAGGAAACACTTTATTTCCTTCTCCACAGAGAGCAGCCACCAGTAGCTTCAGACACTAGCAGCTTCACAGTGAGACAGACAGGAGGCGGAGGGGTTGGTTTTAGGGCTGAACAATTAAATAGCATTTTCAATATAATCGCGATTTTAAAAAACGCAATTTCCACATCGCAGAGGTCTGCAGTTTTTGGCTATGTAACAATTAGTGAATCAGACGTGTCCTTTAGGTGTCAGTAAAATGTTTAAAGTGGGTTTGCCTCCACACGGAAGGAAAGACATATGCAGCAGTGAAATAATGTAATTGTATTACTTGTTTTAGAGTTTATATAATCATACATAGCATTAACTTCAGGTCAATCAGTTTAATACATAGACTTGTTTGTTGGTTAAACTTTATGTTCAACAAGGATTGATCAATTAAAAGCTGTTCTCTTGAATAATATTCTGATCAATAGAAATATTAAAAGTTCTTGTTTTAAATAGTCCTTGTTTACAAACATTTTTATTTAGAGGCCCATTTTTGTTGCTTGTGGTTAATGCATAGAAAAGTCAAAATTGCAATTTTGGTTGAAATATTTCGTAGGCAGAAAGCGACCATTTCTGCACCGAGTTTAGATGCTGTGGGTCTTTTAGCACCAAATCATAAAATTGATTTGTTTTTTGTATACGTTTAAAAAGACATGATAACTTAAACTGGGGGAAAATGGCATTAAATCGCATTATTAAGAAAAAAAGAAGGAAAAAAAATTAATTTTTTTTTTTTTTTTAAATCGCAATTACATTTTCCAAAATCGTTCAGCCTAGTTGGTTTATCATAATAAAGTAAAGTTTAACATTTCATGATATTTAAATTAAATTTAAACCCTGATTATAATTAGATTAAGTGCACAAATATACAGCAGCTATGCTACATAATTCAATTTATGTTGTTTTAACATATTTCTTAATTGATTCCGAAGGTGTGGTGGCTTTTATTTTGATGTAGCAGAAACTTTCGTCCAGGGTAAAAAAAAAAAAAAAAAAAGTTCCTCTTCAGATAGAATATATTTTCCTAAACATATATAGTTACATGGAGGTTCAAGTAGGGCTGGGCGATATGGATTAAAAAATAAATCTCCGATTTTATCATACCAAATCCGATTAATCGATTTTTTTTTCCTCCTTTTTGTTTCATAAAAAGAAATTAAAGAAATTATTTTAAAACCTTGCTTTTTATGTCAAGCATTTCGTCAGGGAGTTGACCTGAATTCAAAGTGCAACTAAAAACAAGCTGTGAAACATGCTTGTAAAACAAGATGGTAGCCGTGCCATTATAAACAATGAAAATATAACAAAACATTTGCTGCTAGTGGTTTTACACATTGAGCTAAGAACAGGCTTCACTGCACTTGTGAACTTCAAACTAAGTTAAAAAAAAAAAGTAAATAAGTAAATGAATTACCTCGTATTATGGTAAAAAAAAAAGTTTCTACTTAACAATATTTTGACAATAAATTTGCCTAAACATATATTCAGCATCACATGCTGTTCTCTTCATGGAAACCCAATGAGTGTATTGGCAAAATAAAATCCAGATTTTCCAAAAATTAAAATCTTAAAGAATTGTAAATTCGAATTACTCGATTAAATCGATTTAATGCCCAGCCCTAGGTTCAAGGGGTGCATTGGCAAACAAAAAAAAAATCTCTCAATTTTCCAAAAATGTAATCTTCATAAATCCGACTTAATCAATAAAATCGATTTATGGTCCAGCCCTGGATTAAACCTTTTTCCTTCCACATCACAGAAGCGACCCGTCCTCCCGCCTTCCTCACCTGTGGGAATCAGCGTCAGGAACCATGTCAAACACCTGGCACTCGGTCAGCTGGGCCACCAGCCCACAGCGCAGCAGCTCCACGGCTCCCTGCCCCGTTTTAGCCACGCGGGTCAGCAGCGCCTGCAGCCACACAAACGCTTTCTAACGTCACTAACACGTACGTCTGGGGAGCGTTTGCAGCATCGAGACGGCGACGGCGGCCAAAGCTTTCCTCACCATCTTGCTTTCATAGATGTAGAGCGGCTTGAGGATGGGCGGCTGGGGAGCGAGCAGGCTCTGCAGGGCGGCGTCGTCCTGCCTCAGGCTCTCCACCAGCGAACGCAGGTAGCCGCTGTTGCACAAGTAGAGCAGCCACTGGTTCTGACGATCTATCGACAGGATGCGGTCCAGAACCGCCAGAGCCAGCATCTACCGGGGGACGGAACCAGAGCCACAGTTCAGAGGATTGTCACAGCTGCACATGAAGTTCACACATGGCGTTTCTACATTTCCACCGCTTCGCTTCCACAGTTCTCCTCCTCCGGCTCAGCTCCACAGCCGGGTCAAACCGAGCTGACTGGAGAGGAGTTCTGACGAGAACTCGCTGCTTTTCAGTGATTGGCCGCAGGGAGGAATCAGCATTTCTTTGAGGAAGTCCAGAAAACTGAAGAGCGACGACGTCAATAATAATGATCTCTATGAATGGACTGAATCTAACAGAAATATTTCATATTTATAAACCATGAAACACGACTGAAGGAAAAGAAAAAGGACGCTTCAGCTTTCTGTACGCATCCGATCCGTGGATTAATCGAGGCTTTTTCTCTCACTCGCTGCTTTTCAGTGATTGGCCGCAGGGAGGAATCAGGATTTCTTTGAGGAAGTCCAGAAAACTGGATTAAATCAAGGCTTTTTCCTCATTTTACACTGAAAACTTCTAAATTCTGTCTCTGAAGAGCGCTTGGTTAAGAAAAATTTGTTCACATCGGCTGATCCAGCCACTGTGAGCGGCAGAAGAAGCCGCTGTAGTAAAAACACTAACGGCTTATTTCCCAGTGAGCCCCGGTTTAAAATCGGATCTAATTTGGTGGAAAAACTTCAAACTAAGGTAAAGAAATGACTCAAAGTGGGAGATTAAAAGTTTGTTATTTCGTAAACGTTGTGCATCTCACCCTGCTTATTTCGTGGCCATCACAGGCATCCCTGCACACAACCTCCATGAGGGCTTTGCCGTAGCTTTCGATGATGGCCAGGTTCTCTCTCTGCAGTTTGGAGAATCCATCTTCGGGAGCAGTGAGCCGCTCCCACATGGCTTTTCCAGCTGCAGGAACAAAGAGAAATGCTCTGATAATGCCACCAGATAGATTAGAAGACGTCTGCACACCGTTGCTGACAAATCGTGCTGAAACTACAGCAGATTGCCGTTTGTGTTGCACCTGTCTGCAGCGTCTCTGCTTCCTCAGGTTTCTGGGCGATTTGCAGGTAATACAGCAGAGATCCATACAGGTGAGCGCGCAGCCGCTGGTATCCACCTCCTTAACAGACCAAGACATAAATATTACAGTTTTAATCAAACATGACCCTGCCAGCATCTTTTTTAAAAAGGAAAGTATGAGGCAAACTGGCATTTACTGTATTTTTTGGACCAGAAGTGGTCTGGCCAATCCTGCGACTTATATATTAGATTTAAATGGTAATTCATGCTGAGCAGTTTGAACCAAAGAGTAAACATTACCGTCTACAGTCACAAGAGGGCGCTCTAGGCTTGTGAAAACTACATCCTGCTCCCGTACCACTTAAAAATGTATTGAAATATTGACTTATAGACAACAAAGATTGAACACATGTCTGTATGTCGTTTCGCTGTTTCAGTCTGCATTCACACAGCGGAGAGTTGCATGGTGCAGCTCTAAGCGTACAAGGCGCACTAAATATTCTTCCCAGGTGTGTAATATCCTTCGTTCACGTCCACAGCTCTCTAACATGAGGCCAAAATAAACTTTATATTTAATTAACTTACTAGGTTTATTGTTGCTAGCGGATACTCCAGGCTGCCTTACATGAATGCACTTCTAGTTTAGACATTACAGTCAGGCAGTCTTGTAGACAGCTCAGGGGTCCTCAGGTAGTGACACAGTTTACTGTAATGCTCAGGGCAGTCAAAAGTAGCCGGTCAACGCCGTCTATAGCAGCTCCTGCCGCCGCCTACTTTTCCCCGATTATACATCCCAAAAATCACCTTAGCGTCTGTCTCCACTGAGAGCAACATTAACGAGTGATTGGGTTCCTTGTTCCAACCGAGATGCTACTTTTCCGATCAAAACACAGACCGCTGTTATGCCGAAAAGTGCAATAAAACCGTGAGAGCCGACGTGAGTTTTTAAACTGCACAGCTTTGTCTTAAGCGGAAGATCCAACGTGCACAGCACCGCGTTCATAGACCAGTGTGATGCATTCACGAGCGTCAGAAAGCTATGGTGCATTCAGGAGCATGGGACATTTCAAACTTACAAGGAAAGAGGCATAAAACGGAATAGAACTTAACACGTATAGTAATGTATTTATCCAGAAACAGTGTGGGCTTTCTTACAATACTGAATGCTCTATAATTGTATTTCTGATATTTTTTGATTATGCACATCTGTCAGCTTTTTATTCCAAAAAATCTATAATATTACATATAATACAATATTACAGCAGCAAATTATCAAAGTTTTTCAGGGGATACATTTTGTGTTCGTCTCTAGAATCCTCGCCGATGATATGATATTGTGTGTGTGCTGAGTGCAAGTGAAATTAAACTGAGATAAGAGATTTCGAAAAGAGTGATTTGACCGAAATAAATTCAACATGTAAATTCAATTTCAAATTCCAACCCTGTATTTTTATCATAAAAATTTGACTTGGTTCGTGAAGAAATCTTACGATCGTTTTTAGAACAGAACTGTGAATAATAATAATAAGATGAATAGACCTCGCCTTAATCTGATCTGTTTTATGTGGTGCTAGTAATTCAAATTAAACTAATTTTATGCAAATGGCGATTACCTTACCTTGTTAAAACATGATAATAACATCATGTGAAAACATAATGTCTTAAGAATAATAATAAAAAAAAACAAAGGTTGTTTTTGAAGAATTGATCACTTCTTTTTTTGCCTTTTATTCAATTTAAAACATGCACTCTGACTCTATTCTTTAAATAATCACCTGTCTTGAAAGCTTCCAAAATACATCAGGGAGACTATTTTTCAAAATTCTCCCCTCCGGGGCTCGGGCACCGGCATAAGTGTACCCTCCTACCTGATAGTGTGCAGCCTGCTACTTTAAAAAAGTTTGACTGCCCTGAATGCTCCTAATATCCACTGAGCGGAGCGGCTTCATTGATAACCAAAGTCTTACTTACACTTTTTAACAGATTTATAAGCGCATTGTTCCACATAAAATCAGTCAGTAAACACAACGATAATCATAGATAAGGAGCACCATCAAAATTTGAGAAGATTTAAGGATTTTAAGCGCACCTTATAGTCTTAATAATACTGTAATTCTGGCAACTTGTGCTGGCGAGAACCTTTCCTGTTGCAGTTGGTGGCTTGTTAAGCTAAATTACTCCATTAAACCTCCCAGGTGTGCTCCATGTTATCCAGCCGGTTGCAGCTGTGTAACTGAATATATTACCAGATTAAATTCCAGTTTTTAGTTTCTAAATAAATGCGACTTGTGTTTTTTTCTTTATGACGCATTTTTTGACAGATGTGACTTATAGTCCGGGGAATACGGTAAGTAATGACCAACCGGTGCAAAGGATGAAATCCAGCAGCTTGCGGAGGATGAGGTGAAGCGCTGAGTTAGCGATGGAGGCGAAGCCTGAAGATGCTTCTGGTCCCGCCGCCTGCTGCTGCTCCGACAGCACCGATTGGCTGAGCTGGGCCGTCAGCGTGAAGACGGCTCCTGCAACGATGGGCATCAACTCTCCTGCTGCGTCGTCCGATAACACCTGGACAATGGAAATTATTTTACTAGTTTAATAGAAAGGTGGATTGTTTTTTAATTAATTTACTGCATTTGGAAATTATCTTCCGGACGTATCGATCAGTCTCACAACGCCCCACATCTCCCCAACCTTATCAAACAGATCCAGCAGCAGGTCTCTGATGATGAGCTGCCTGTCGTCGGCAGGTATGAGATCAGCTGGACAGGCGGTCAGCAGCGTCTCCACCAGACTCCTCCAGGACTGCAGCGCGTGCCGCTTTGCACTCAGACTGCGCCGGACGCGGTTTCGTTCCACCACCTGCTGCAGGATGGAGTTCACCTCCTGTGGGAGAAAACATCGAGTCGGTGAGCAAAAACGGTTTCATCCTCACAAGTACCGACCTATAAGCCAATTAACAGATGTCAACATTTGGAAAGTACGACAGAGACAGGGACACGGACGGCTTAATTAGGAACCTCGTTAAGGTCGCTTACTTCCATCAACAGAGGCCTCTGTCCAATCGCTGCCATTCCTTGCAGAGCATTCACCTCAGCCACCAGCACTCTGTGCAGCAACTGAGAACACATTCACAAAAAAAAAAAAAAAAAACAAGGAATTAACACTTAGATAAATCCTAATAGAAGTGCAAATAAAACTAAGCAGCAGCGAAAGCTAAATGGAAAACAACAGAATTCAATTCCTGTCCACAATTGACAAGAAATATGCAGATTAAAAGGGGAGGAGTTATGCCTGGAAAATACCTCGAAAATATGCCGCAATATAAGGCTGAACGATTTTGGAAAATAATCTAATTGCGATTTTTTTCTTAATATTGCGATTTAATGCAATTTTTTCCCCAGTTTAATTTATCATGTCTTTTTAAACATATACAAACAACAAATCAATTTGTTTCCTCGCCGTGCGGATTAGTTGCTAAAAGACCCACAGAATCTAAACTCGTTGCAGAAATTATTGCGTTCTGCCTACGATATGTTTCAACCAAAATTGCAATATTGACTATTCTCTGCATTAACCACAAGTAACAAAAATGGCATCTAAATAATAAAGATGTTTGTAAACAAGAAATATTTAAAACAAGAACTTTTAATATTTCCATTGATCAGAATATTATTCAAGAAAACAGCTTTTAGTTGATTTGGACATCAACCCTTGTTGAACATAAAGTGCATCTAACAATCAAGTCTATGTATTAAACTGATTGACCTGTACTTAATGCTATGTATGATTATATAAACTCTAAAACAAGTAATAAACTAGAATATCTCACTGCTGCAACTGTCTTCCCTTCTATGTGGAGGTAAACCCACTTTAAACATTTTACCGACACCTAAAGGAAGTGTCTGATTCACTAATTGTTACATAGCCAAAAATTGCAGACCTCTGCGATTTGGAAATTGTGTTTTTTAAAATTGCGATTATATTGAAAATGCGATTAATTGTTCAGCCCTACCGCAAAATAGTAAAAAAAAAAAAATGCAAATTGGAAAATATGCTACAAATCTTTAGATAGTGTGCATACAATGCTGATTTCAAACCCAACTCAAATTATGGGAGATTCAAATGACAACTTTTCATTCTTTTTACACACAAGGAGATAATCTGCATTTTCCCGTCACTAATAAGAAACTAAAGTTTGGAGCCGACTGGTTCCTTCAGGTTCCTACAGATGCAAAACTATTTTAACAAACCAGAAGAGTACGACTTTTTCAAAATCATTAAAGCATCATATGAAGGCTCCATGAAAAAAATAAAAAATAAAAAATATAGCAATCTCCAAGTTATAATGCGCTCTTACTTTCAAGAAAAGACTCACATTAAGAAAAAGTGGGAAACTGAACCGAGAGAAGCTATTTCTAATGAGAAATGGGAGAAAATTTGTAGTTTCCAGTGAACTTCCACTAGTTCATTACCTTGGAGGGAGCATATTATATCAGTATAATATGCTATAATATTTAGGAAAATGTTAGTTTTCAAAGTGATTTTGTATAATTCTTGGATCCTAACTATATTGGTTATATATGGCTAGATAATTGTTTTTCCTACTGAATATGTAAAAGGTTCCTGCAGCTCCCAGTTAAAGCCACCATGTTTTATTTTCATTTTTTTGTACGTAAAATCAAGAATAGGACTCATTCTGCGTGTCAAAACGGATCGTGATGTTTTTCATCCGTTCCAATAAAAAGTGAATAGGGGAAAAAAAAGAAACTAAGCAGCAGAAAGAAGGAGGCGCCCATCCTGCAGCCCACCTTGACGTTGCACACGGTGTGTCCCTGCTCGTTGACGTGCTCACAGTTGGAGATCACCTGCTCGATCTGAGTCCGCTCAAAGAAGTCCAGCTGCAGCAGCTCCGGCATGTCCTGACTGAAGTCGATGGCGTCGAGCACGCTCAGCAGCTTCCTGCGCACTGAGACAACCCGTTCATTCGTTAAAGCCTAGATCACCGTTTACACGACTTTAAAGACGAGTTCACCATCAACTGTGGTTCCTGTTGGGGACAAAAACAGCACAAACCTTTAGAGACCGTCTCAAAATGCAGGAAACCGCTGACTGATCTGGTGTCTTCTTCCATGCCCGACTCTCCATCAGCTGCAAATAAACACAGAGCTCTCAGGTCAACCGTGCTGCACAGCATTAATGAGAACAACAGATTGTTGTGTTTTTAAACACATTTCACATCATTTTATTCAACTCCACTTCCTTTAACAAATCAACGAGAAAAACGAAAACTTTGCTTTGGTATAGATCTGCAACCTGTGGCTCTTTACATCTTCAGCTTTGGCTCTTAAAAACTTAAAATTTAAAATTGCTAGCTTTAGGATGCATTTAGTTCTGCATAACATTTCCAGAAAGAAAGAAACTAATGGTGTGTAGAATATTTCACTACAGATAAATAAAGCATCTTTTTCTCAGTAGATTGCTTTTTCATCATTTTGATGGCATTTGCTATAAGAATCAAATGTCCAATTGAAGAAAATGTATTAAAACATAAAAATACTGATGGTTAAATACAATTTTTTTTTTAAATATAGATCAACAGTTTTTAGTAAACACATTTCCTATAGTGTACTATAAAACCATTGTTTCAAAGGGAGGTGTAAACTTTGTGGCTCTAAATAAAATTTGTTTATTTAGACAGAGGGTAAAAATGTCTCTTTAGACTGTAAAGGCTGCTGAGTTCTGGTCTACAGGACAGAAACTGCGTTAATTGAGCGGCGTACCTGCGTGCTGAGGGTGCGGCTGGTCGTCCAGCAGGAGGCTAACGAGGCGCTGCGTGTGTGAACGCTGGCGGTTCAGGGAAGTCACTCGCAGCTCGATTGCAGCCGTCTTCATGAGCCACGACATCTGGGAGAGAGCAGCGATCTGGTTCTCTGCACAGACGACAAGAAAATCACAAGACGCAGAGATTATGGACGAGCCGAGCTTTGCCTGCACCTCAACCAGAAGCAGCTCTGAATTCAGCCTAAAACTGAATGAATCCATGCTCACAGCACCCCGAACAAACTAGTTCTTTCATATCTTTAAGAAAGGAAATATTTAAAAATCCAAAAGCTTTTGGATCTTTGCTTATTTACATCTGTTCAATTATCTTCTGCTTTTTTTATACAATAAACTTTATTGTAATTAGAGCTACGGACAAGAACGACATAACGCAGTTTCTAAGACAGCCTCCGTTTCAGCACAAACCGAAAGAACAAATATTAACAAACAACAATATTTTCAAAATCTGCCCTAAACTAAACAGTTAAACTATAATGTAATAAAACACCATTTGCTGCACTGCTACATGGTTTCATGTGGACCCTGCAGCGTCCCGCCTCCTCTTTTTAAAATACTTAAATAACAGCGGCCTGCATGCTGTCCATTACCCAACATGTGTTTCCATGCTTTTGACTTTTATCGCCGTTTCATTTCTCAGCACAGATCACAACGTGGCGGGATTTGTCAATAAAGATGCTTTCATTTGTATATTTACCAGAAAACAAAAGGGTCTTGGGTTTTTATATAAAACTTTCCATTCAGATCACATTTCTGACAGCAGCCCGTCTTAAAGTGCAACGTAGATGTTTCCCTTCACCGCCGTCATTCTGCTGTTTAGACTGAAAATCTTCAGCCGTGTCATTTAAACATAAATATAAACATATGCAGGTCCTGGTCAACGTATAAAGATGCAGGTTAATCACATTTATTCCACCACTGAAGCCCGTCGGTACTATCGGGTACTGATTCCTGTAAAACCAAACGGTACCTAAACGCATCCACAGATTCGTCTCGCTACAATATTTACAAAGCAAATGCGAGACCAGCGGCAGGAATCCTTCTAACCTGAGGAAACACCTGCTGACAATTTAGACCATTTCTCACTATATTTAGCAACTTTTCAGACCTACCCAGCAACTTTCTTTTTTTTTAAAAGCGACTAGCAAAAAATCTAGCGACTTTCTTCTGATTTATTTGTGACTGAAAGCATTAATTGTTTTTGACTTGGAAGAAGATGAGAGCATCTTCCTGCGTCTCCAAACTGCTACAGCCTCAGCAAAGAGCAAAGAGAGCCTCCATTCCCTCGTAAACGTATCCCGCCCTGATATACGAAGCGGGATAAAAAATAATATTTTTAATATAGTTTATATTTCTTCTCTGAAACTGTTGCACTAAAACAATCCCCTTAATTTTATTCACACACAGCTTCAATCTCGTATTCACCTCATTCACTCTGCGCCTCTGATTACTGTGGCTTTGGTAGTTTATGTTAGGGCTGAACGATAATTCCATAACAATATATATCAATGACACGTTTTGAATTTGTTGATAATTATCAATATGATTTCTATTTTATCAATATGCTTTTTTTCTCTATATCGTCCAGCCCTAGTTTATGTGCTGTGGATTCAGGCAATGTATTAAAATTCATAAAAAATTTAATAAAGTTAATTTCTGAATCCAAACAAGTTTGTACGCTTGTTAAATTACAAAAAAATTTATATTTATTACTACATAAACACAGGGTGCTTGCTCTTTTTCCAAATTAAAATTCCAGACTTTTTCAAGACTTTTTTATAACTGATATTTTTTTCCCCCCCAAGACCTTAACTTTATGTACTTGTATACTTGTGTGCCTACTGCCTACTTCACTGGTTGAGATTGTACAAACTGTTTATTAGAAATGTTAATTTTTATAGGCTAGTATTCAATGAACAAATGCATTATTCACAGTAAATTATGCTTTTACTGATGAAAACGTTTCAAAACATGAAAATCACAAGTACATGAATTCCACATCAAACAAGTGTTTGATTCCATTAGGCTAATACAGTACGTGACCAGTTAGTAAAATTATAGTTTTATAGCCTACCTTCCTATTTCTCATTTTACAATGCCTTTGAGCATACTGTAAAATTCTACCATAAATTTTTTTCCCATACTTTATTAAGACTTTCACACAAAATTCAAGACTTTTCAAGGTCTGGAAAACAGTGTTTCAAAATTTTATAATAACAATATTAAGACTTTCAAGACTTGCGCAAGCACCCTGTAAACACAAAAGTACCAAAAATAGGTACCAGTATTGATTCCCAGGTAGCGGGTATCATGTGAAATGAACCCTAATGGTGCATCTTCTCACAGTGACGGTGTATTGACACCAGGGGGCGCACCCTTCCTGACTTCCTGGTTCATCGTCTCACCTGACAGGACGAAGGGCAGGTGCTGCAGGTGAGAGAACAGGAAGTCCTGGCTGGTCCTCAGGTAGCGCATGGTGGGTCCTGATGTGTCTGGGCAGGCGCACAGCTGGTAGATCACCTGAAGAACACAGAGACAATGAAAGTCTGGCCTCTGCAGGTGAAGATTAAATAAAAAAAAAAAAGTTGTTTTTAGGTGGAAGCATCTCGCTACCTGGTAACAGAGCTCCGCCAGGTGGGGGGCCTGCTGGGTGAGAACGGGTCCGGATCTTTTCTCGGTGCCTCTCTGCAGCAGACTCAGGATGGCGTGCAGGCAACTGCGCGGACATCCCAGCACACCTGTGGCAGGCAGAGAGTAAACATCAGGCGTTCACACACCTGTCCAGGTTAGCTGGAAAGCTCCGCCTCCCACCTGGATCCTGCAGGTTGGTCGACGACACGGGCTTCTTGACCTCGTAACCCAGAAGGTAGAGCGCCAGGTTGGGCGCCTTCAGCTCCAAGGAGGTGATGAGCAGATTCAGGATGTGGATCTGGGTTTCGTGCCGGATTCTCGCCACCCTCTTTGGTCGATCGACATCTAGAGAGCAACGAGTTTTACTGGTCAGCCGCGGGTTTAATCGGAAACTACGGCTGCTACGTAAAGAAGAAGCAATGAATCACCGTCTTCTCTTTCTGCTCCTTCTTCTGCCTCTTCGTTATCCAAACACTCCACAAATCCAGCCATAAGCTTCTCGCTCACGGCCTGAACCACAGAGAGCAGACGGGTTTGTTGGAGACGGATTCTAATCATTCTAATCAGGGTTCCCACACCTTGGTGAACATCAAATTCAAGGGCCTTTCAAGGACTTTCCAGGACCAATTTCCTCAAATTCAAGGACCACACGTGGCGGCATTTACCTACTGTGACCGCTGAATAGGTTATCATATTTTAATACAATGCAAATTCAATAAAAGACTAAACGGCATAGAAGTTGTTGGGTCAGAAGCAATGCAAGAAAGTGGACTTAATTCATAGCCTACATTGATATTGATCATATTCATAGCCTACATTTATATCCACAGTACATGGCTATGCCATACTACATTACATATAAGATGTACATTAGTTTACCGTTTCATGGAGTTTTATGGAAAAAAGTGCAGCATTGAGATGTTCAGAATTATATTAATTTGTTAAAAAGACATGATAAATTTGTTAAAGACAGAATTTCAGTGCATTTTACTAACCCTCCTCCTTTACCCGGGTTTGAGATCGGCAAAATGAACCATAAAGAGACACTATGGCGGAGTTACACATTTTTTCTTTTCAACTTTTTTTTATCATTTTCTTTTTTCTCTTGTGGTCCACTAAGGAGCCTACAAATCACGGTAAAACATGAACATGTGGCTGGGGGGGGGGGGGGGGGGGGGGCACGGCAGTACTTGCCGCTGGAGGACAAGAGTATGAACGCTACGTGCTTTCACGTAAGAGTCTCCAAAAGTCTCTAGATTTGTCGCTAGTCGCTTTTTGGAAAAAGAGTCGCTGGAGGGGTCTGAAAAGTCGCTAAATATAGCGACAAAGTTGCTGAGTTGGCAACACTGGGTGAATGTAACCTATTGGACGCACGTAGGCCTAAACCGTAGCCTAGCAACTAACGAAGAAGAGCGAACGTACTTTTGCAAATTAAAAGTCTGCGGAATCAACATAATTTTAAAAGATCGTGTGGTAGTAAAATAATGACACGAGTCGTCATCCGTGTGAAATTTCAACCCCACAAAAAAATTCAAGAACTTTCAAGGGCCTTGAATTAATTTTTTTCAGATTCACAAACTTTCAATGACTTCAAGGACCCGTGGGAACCCTGTCTAATAAAAACACGTCTAAAACGGATTAACAGAAGCTGAGGAAACATCTCACAGAGCTGCTCAGACCTGGTCGTGCGTGAAATCTCCCACCAGCCGTGTCTGGATGTTGGGGTAGTTGGAAATGCGCCGCAGGATCTTTGCACTCTGAAACGCGGCTTCTGGGTTGGAGCTGCTGTGGTACAGATACCTGCGACAGAAACACGGCGCATCAGAGCCGCCCGGGCTGCAGCAGCGGCGTTAAGAGGAGGGCGGACAGGCGGCGCTCATACCTGCCGATGTTGACGATGTGGTCGGCTCGTCTGGTTTGGGGACTCACCCCCTGGAAGAGCTGCTCCAGAGGAGACACCAGAAGGGAGGCCTGGCTCTCCCTCAGCAGGTCCATGAACACCACCTCCTTCTGCAGAGCCAGGTCCAGGAGGCACAGGCAGTGCAGGACCGCCGACTCCAGGTGCTTCTTACCTGTAAGGCAAGGCAAGGCAAGGCAAATTTATTTATATAGCACAATTCAGTACAAGACAATACAAAGTGCTTTACATGATTAAGATATACCAAAATAATAAAATGTAGATAGAAAATAGAATAAAAGCAAGTAGGGATAGAATGTAGTAACAAAAAAGAAAATTAAAAACAGTAAAACTGTTTAACTAGAACAGTCAAAGGCAATTTTAAACAAATGTGTTTTTAATCTTGATTTAAAAGAACTCAGGCTTTCTGCACTTTTACAGTTTTCTGGAAGTTTGTTCCAGATAAACGAAGCATAGGAACTAAATGCTGCTTCTCCATGTCTGGTTCTGGTTCTGGTTCTGCAGAGTAGGCTGGAGCCAGAAGACCTGAGTGGTCTGGAGGGTTGATGCCCTGATAACAAGTCTGTGATGGATTTAGGTGCTAATTCAGGGATTTATAGACTAACAGAAGGATTTTAAAGTCTATTCTCTGAGATACAGGGAGCCAGTGTAAGGACTTTAGAACTGGGGTTATGTGCTCTACTTTCTTAGTCTTAGTGAGGACGCGGGCAGCAGCGTTCTGGATCAGCTGCAGCTGTCTGATCCACTTTTTAGGCAAACCTGTGAAAACACCGCTGCAGTAATCAATTCGACTAAATATAAACGCATGGATTAGTTTTTCCAGATCCTGCTGAGACATCAGTCCTTTAATCCTAGAAATGTTCTTCAGGTGATAGAAAGCCGACCTTGTAACTGTCTTTAGATGCTTTTGAAGGTTCAGGTCTGAGTCCATCACTACTCCCAGATTTCGGGCCTGATTGGTGGTTTTTAGCTGAAGCGACTGAAGCTGTGTTCTAACTTTTGATCTTTCCTCTATTCGTCCAAATATTATTACTTCAGTTTTGTTTTTATTCAATTGGAGAAAGTTTTGGCACATCCACGTATTGATTTCTTCTAGGCATTTACTCAGTGCCTGAATTGGTTAAGGGGAAGATGGTGAGCGAAGCGAGCCGCCGGTGCAGCTCCACGCGGCCGGCCGGGGCGGCGCCTCCTCACCTGGGAAGGGAGCGTAGGTGTCCAGCTGGCGGACGCCCTCCTCCAGCAGGCTGAGGCAGAGCGCCAGCGTGGGCGAGTCGTTCAGCAGGTGAAACATGAGGCTGTGACCCGGAGGCTTGTGAGCAGGCAGCTGCTCGCCCTGCAGCTCCACCGTCTCCTGGATGAAGTCGGACGGCTGCGGCTCGTAGTCGCGCAGCAGCTTGTGGAAAACCTCCAGGACGGAGTCGGCGACTTCCCACTGACAAAAACGGACATTTTGGTGAACGGTTTAAAACTAGGGCTGAACAATTAATCCCATTTTCAATATAATCGCGATTTTAAAAAAAAACAACGCAATTTCCAAATCGCAGAGGTCTGCTATTTTTGGCTATTTAACAATTAGTGAATCAGGAATATGTTTAAAGTGGGTTTGCCTCCACATGGAAAAAAAGACAGTTGCAGCAGTGAGATAATCTAATTTTATTACTTGTTTTAGAGTTTATATAATCACACATAGCATTAAGTTCTGGTCAATCAGTTTAATACATAGACTTGCTTGTTGGTTGCACTTTATGTTCAACAAGGATCAATGTCAAAATCAATTAAAAGCTGTTCTCTTGAACAATATTCTGATTTATAAAAACATTAAAAGTTCTTATTTTCAGATAGTCCTTGTTTACAAACATCTTTATTTAGAGGCCATTTTGTTGCTTGTGGTAAATGCAGAAAAAAGTCAAAATTGCAATTTTGGTTGAAATATATTGTAGTCAGAACGCAATCATTTCTGCTCTGAGTTTAGATGCTGCGGGTCTTTTAGCAACTAATCCACATGATTTGTTGTTTTGTATATGTTTAAAAAGACATGATAAATTAAACTGGGGAAAAAAAAAGAAAAAAAAAATTGCATTAAATCGCAATATTAAGATTCAAAAAAATAAAAAAATAAAAAATCGCAATTAGATTATTTTCCAAACTCGTTCAGCCCTAGTTCAAACATTGAACAGCGGCTCCGTCCAAACACTTGGCCCATGGGGGGCTTTACCTTCTCGGCGGGACGGCGGTACGCCCTGGTGGGGAACGGGAGGAAGACGGCGTCGCGCAGGAAGTTCAGGTAGGGCTGGAAGCCGGGAACTCGTAGCCCCGCCCCCAGATTCACCGGCACGCCGCTCTCCACCAGGGTGCTGATCAGGTGGCAGAACGCCCGCGTCAGAGGATACTCCTCGCAGCTCGACTCGATCTCATTCAGCTCCACCTGAGAGCCCAGAAACACCGACTGTTGGATCAACGTTCGTTTTCCTCACAGGCTGCAAGCCGACCGACGCAAAACGTACGCAAGCACATAAAAACAGGACAAAGCCTCACCTCGATCCCCGCCGCTTGTCTCTGTCCCGGGGCTCTAACCGTCTGAAGAATCTGCAGAACATTAAAAAAAATTATAGAAAGGTCCGTTCCTGAAATCAGCTGCTTTCACCTGAGCTTTAAATATCATCTGTTTCTCACCCTCAACTTTAGAAAACTGTGAGAAAAGCCCCAAAACAGCCAAAGTCACAAAGGAATCCTTCTTGGAATAATGTTAATAATTTTTAAAAAGAGCCGTTCAGGCGTTTAAAACGAGCAAAGACTGAAATATTTGTCCCCTTCAGGGTTCCCACACCTCGGTTAACATCTTTAAATGTAGGCCTAGGTATAAATGATCAGTAATAATAAGCTAAATCTCTATTATTCATAAGACATTTAATTCAGTGGCTCAAGGGAAATGTGTCAATATTATCTACTGGTATGAGCACTGCAAAAACGGAATTAAAAATGAGTAAAAATTCTCTTAAAATTAGTGTATCTGTCCTTGATCTGAGCAGGTAAATAAGATGATCTGCCAATGGAATAAGATTTTTGCACTTAAAATAGGAACAACTCGTCTCCATCATCTTATTTCAAGTGCAGGATGTCTAATTATCCTATTTTAGGGGTCAAAATGCTCGTTCCATTGGCAGATAATATTATTTACCTGCTCAAATCTAGGACAAAGATACAAATTTTAAGAACATTTTACTTATTTTTAGGTCCGTTTTTGCAGTGAGAAATTAACCTTCAAGACAGATTTAATATAGAATTTGCTGTTTTTCTGCAGTACTGCGATACTTCCGTGTCCAAAATATTTTAATGTGCAGAACATTGCAGCAATTCTCCAGTATACAGCAATAATAATGCAGCATTTATCATAATGCATTATTTTCTGCCCAAAATATTGCATTTAATGCAGTAATACTGCAGAAAAAACTACAGTCACATTAAATAAACTGATCTGTAGACATCTGGTGGGACTTTGATGTATCCCAGGATAAAAATCTCCGCCACACTTTTCAGATGTTTAATCTTTTCTCCTGGTTCTTGGCGCTGTTGGTCGTGTTTCTGTCCTACCTGTGTGTATTCCAGAGACTGCCAGAGAGAAGCTGCGATTTCTGGGGACTTCCCAAAAGCTGCCAGGGAGTGAAGGAGCTCGGCCTTCAGCACGGGAGGAACGCTGCACTGCAGCAGTCCCAACATCACCACCACCGGAGTCCACTGAGGGTGTTCACACAACGCCAGGCGAGCGTTTTCACTCTAAAGAGAAAAAAAATCATCAACAGGATCAGAATCCTCCAGGGCCGCCGTGAGGCCTGCATCCTCCGTCATACCCAGGTGATGATGGAGGTGAGGAGCTGCAGAAAGGCCGTCAGTCCCTCCAGCTCTCTCTGGGTGATGCCTCTGAGCGGCGGGTGGCGGTAGTGTGCAGAGTCCGGGTTGGGCAGGTCCCGTCGCAGGTTCTCATGGTAGAGCATGAGCGAGTGGAAGAAATGTTCCCAGGACACCGGACTGCCTGAGGCGCCCTGGATGTTGTCACCTGTGTACAGGAGGAGGTTAGCTGGCTGAAAAACGTGCCTGGTCGTTTCAGACCGAAGAAAATCCAAAGATAAAAACCCAGAAAGACATTTGAACCCGTTTAGAACAAAAGGAAACTGAATGAGAGATGAAACGCGGTGAAGCGGACGATTTTTTTGGGGTTTAACTTAAATTCTCAAACCAGGAGAAATGTCCAGAGCCAGTGTTGTAGTCAAGTCACTATGCCTTGAGTCCGAGTCCAGGTTCGAGTCTCCAGTGTTCAAGTCATTAAAAAAAAATCAGAGTCGAGTCCGAGTCGAGTCCTTATTGATCAAGTCGAGTCCAAGTTCCACACTAAAGTAAGCATAGCCTACATGTTTTTAAACTAAAAAAAAAAAAAAATCCACACTCCACCACATTGCACTAATAATTTAGATATTAAAATCATACACCAAATAATATTCTAATGACATATTAAAATTATAGCCTAATGATATAAAAAAAAAAGTTGAGTCTTTTTCTCAATTTCCGAGTCAGAATGATCTGAATGTAGGAGTCCGAGTCCAAGTTCGAGTCACGAGTCTCTAAATTTAGCTAATGACTCGGACTCGAGTACTACAACACTGTCCAGAGCTTATTTGCATTTTAAAAAAAAATGTAAAAAACTGACGCCGCATCAATCGCCAGACAACAACACAATGAACTTCACAAAGTCTAATTGCATGGATTTACATTTGGGAAAAATCATAAAATGCTAAATTCCTTTAGGCAACAATCTCAGAACACGTTAAACTGTAATAAATCGTAAATAATTTTTGAAATGATTGAATTATCGGGGTCTTACTGTGTGTGGCTCCGTTGGTTTTTAGGAGACTGAAGCAGTAGTGAGCACACTGTGGCCCGTTGGCGAGGCCTTTCAGCATGCAGAGATAGGGAATGTAGAGCGTGGAGGGCAGCAGGTCTCCCATCTGACGCACAAACTTGGACAGGACCACCTGCACCCAGCAGCAGCAGAAGAAGAAGACAGATGTTCAGTAGAAAGCCAACTCTGCCGGCGGAGCTGACTCTAAAACCGGCCCTTACCTGTTTATGAGGAGGCCGCTGCAGCGCCATCCCCAGGTAGGACCCCTGCAGCGAGGTGTGCTGCAGAGACTCTGTGGGACACCAGAACTCCAGACCCAGCTCCAATCCGAACGGATCTTTACTGTAAAATTCTCCAATCTGACACACAAACAACGGTGAGAGTGAGGCGCCACAGCATCGCTTCTCCTCCACGTGAACTCTGCTACGGACTCACCAGCACCATGAGATGGTCCAGGTCCTTCCGCAGTGAGGATGGAAGTTCGCTGTCCATCTGTAGAGACATGTGCACCAAGCGGGCGTCTTCATCGGCGCGGTTACGAAGCTGCTTAACCTGCAGGAGGAGGAAAAAAAAACAAAATTTGTTGAAATGTGGAGATGATTTGTCATTTAGGCGACTAAAAATGGACACCAGAAAAAAACCCGAACCTTCATCGGCATGAGAGCGAGGAAGTCTGTGATGAGCGAGTGAAGGCGGCGCACGTAAAACTCCTCTTGGGCGAAACTGTCGCATCCCAGAATGCCCTCCTTCATGAACAGGAAGACGTCTCCCAGCAGAGCCTGATCGGCCAGAGCCTCGTCCGCCTCGGTGAATTCAACGAGGCCTGAGCGGCAAAAACACACGTTAAGATCTACCCGCCATCTTTCTGAAGCCATCGTCTGTCTCCAATGCTTATGTCTCCTTAAAATTAGGGCTGAACAATTAATCGCATTTTCAATACAATCGCGATTTAAAAAAAACGCAATTTCCAAATCGCAGAGTCTGCAATTTTTGGCTATGTAACAATCAGGGAATTAGACACGTCCATTAGGTGTTGGTAAAATGTTTAAAGTGGGTTTTCCTCCACATGGAAGGGAAGACAGTTGCAGCAGTGAGATAATCTAAATTTTCTACTTGTTTAGAGTTTATATAATCATACATAGCATTAAGTACAGCTCAATCAGTTTAATACATAGACTTGTTAGTTGGTTGCACTTTATGTTCAACAAGGATTGATGTCCAAATCAACTAAAAGCTGTTCTCTTGAACAATATTCTGATTAATAGAAACATCAAAAGTTCTTGTTTTCAATAGTCCTTGTTTACAAATGTCTTTATTTAGACGCAATTTTTGCAGAGAAAAGTCAAAATTGCAATTATGGTTGAAATATATTGTAGGCAGAACGCAATAATTTCTGCTCTGAGTTTAGATGCTGTTGGTCTTTTAGCACCTAATCTGCACAGCGAGGAAACAAAATGATTTGTTGTTTGTATTTGTTTAAAAAGACATGATAAATTCAACTGGAAAAAAAATATATAATTATTTTCCAAAATCGTTCAGCCCTACTTAAAATCACACGTTTATAGGAGTCTTCTTTTTTTTTTAGCCAATTTTCAACCTATAAATACACGTTTAGTTATTAGCACTGGCTGTCGTCAGGGTTTAGAACGTGGAAAACACAAAAACTACAAGCTGGGAGGAAGAACAGACGTTAGACCTCATCTAACTACCCACAGCTCCTATTCATGTTTTCATGTAACCGTTCATCCCTCCATTCATTTGTTCTTCTTTATTTCCTGACTTCTAACAGGCCGATGGATAAATACTTTAATTACAAGATGGATGGATATATTATGATAAGATGGACGGTTAAGTCTTTAAACCCACTTTTATCCCAACCTGGATAATTAATTATTTTAAAACTTTCCCAGGAACTCTGGATAATTAATTTTAAGCAAAAGAAAAGGAACTCTGGACTCGCCTGATCCCTGCGGCAGCTGGGAAAGCACTCGGAGAGCCAGAGCCCAGGCTAGCCGACAGACGGCCTGCAGTCCTGGGAGCCTCCATGGCTGGCCGTCCATCAGGCGGCTGTGCACCGCAGAGACATACTGCCTCTCCGTCAGTAAAGGCAGAGCCTGGAGAAGATCTGCAGGAACACATGAAGCAACAAGGCCATCAGCACAGCGGTCCGTGTGATTACTACAGCAACGTCAGCTAAACGCATGCGTCTGGTCACCGTCTCGGTCTTCGGTTCCTTGCTCTATGAAGCTGACGTCCAGACAGTAGAGCAGAGCCATGACCAGAGCGAGGCTCACGCTGTCCAGAGAGCCATCCGCCTGGGCCGTCACCGTCTCCAGGTGACCGATGAGCGCCAGCGTGTCGTCTTTAGTCAGCGGCGACTGGCAGGTCCACGAAAACAAGCTGTCCGCCAGCGCCTGTCGGCATTCTTTGATGAGGTCAGAAACCTGAAGCAGACGGAGAATTTTAAGCATTTTTTTTTATAGCTCTATTTCTTCAGATAATAGCAACACTCCAGGAGATTTGCTCCCACCTCCTTTCTGTGCTTTTCGTTTCCCAAGCCGCGCTCCTTCTGCAGCCGCTCAAACTCCCGCGTGGCGCTTATCTCCGACACCAGGGTAAGGATGCGTTTGGTCAGACCCTGGCCCATCAGCTCGTCTGTAAAACGGCTCGTCAAGGCCACCAGCTCCCCACTGAGAGACACAATCAGAGCTCATGGGAAAAAATGGACACACATCCAAGCAGAGGATATGTCTGACACTTTTTAAAAGCTTTCTTCTTTGTATGAAAGCACCCCCCCCCGTCGTGCGATACCTCAAATCCAGAGTGAAGGTCTTGCCATGACGTGACTGGATGAGCGTGCGCAGAGAGTTGGCCACGCAAAGCTTCCCGTCCCAGTAGAGCAGCACGGCCACTAAGCCGCGCGTCAGGCCCGGGAAGTGAGGCTGCTGCTGCTCACCTGGTGAAGGAGAGCCGCGCTTTTACCGTTGCTCAGAGTTTGCATTCAACATCACGCATGTTTAGTTTTCAAATTACCCGCCAAGAGGAGCTCCAAAGCTGCCAGCTCCCCGATGTCAAACAGATCACTGAGGATGAAGGCCTCCGTCAGAAGCTGTTCTGGAAGCAGCCGAGAACCCTGCTGACCCTGGATGGCGATGCCTTCTGTGCTGGCTTTGCGCACTTTTTCTCTCTGCTCGGCACTTTTTGGCTAAAAAGGGAAAAAAAAACCCACGTAATTTAACACCTTCTGCTGGGTGAGCCGTAACACCAGGGAATGAGAACCGGACTGGGTGGAAACAAATCATGCAAACATCCAGATCTAAAACATAAATGTTCGTTAAGGCTGGCAGGTTTGGACGTTTCCTCACCGGATTCTTAAATAGTGAGAGAAAGTGTGGTTTGTGTTTCTTCAGCTGCAGATCCAAAAGGTGGACGGTCTCTGCTTGTCTTCTCAGAATGGCTCCGTCTACGGTTTCCCACAGCTCTTTGAGTGGCCCCCATAGGCTGGCCCCTGGGTGAATACAAAGGTTCATCATTGTGTTGAGCGTGGAAACACTGTTTCTGCTCAGCCTCCATGAAAATCTGACTAGATCATTTAATGATAGTTGATAATCCTGTTCAGAAACACTTTTTGTTATACTGGGTAAAATGGTCCTTCAATCCTGAAAGTAGTAAATACATTATGCATTCAGAAAAAGGAAGTTAAAAAACTAGATCTCTGTGAGAGCTGCAGGCCTGTAAAAACTCTGACCAATCACTGCCATTCAGTCTGATCGGAAATAACCAATCAGAAGCCTTCATGTTTCATCCTGCTGTTTCATATATATATACCCTGAAATGAAAATAGTAAAATTAAGATCAAAACAGCGTTGTATTATAATATATATTAATACTGTCATGGTAGTGAGATTTTTTTTATTTCAAGATGGGTTAATATTGATTTACATGGACTGATGTAGCATCCTGTATTTTTAATTAAATTTAAATTTGTGTATCTATTATTACTTTATATTTCTACGAAGTTACATCATTGGTTTAATTTTCTTTTGTTCTCTTGTACGAATTGTATTGTGACGGACCCCAGAAAGAATAGCAACAGCGTTAAGCTGAAGCTATTTGGGATCCTCAAACAAAATAAACAAACATATATATACCCTCAATTTGTAGCATGTAGTTCTATATGCTTTCCTATCTTATTCAGTAATTTAATTATGTTTTTCTTCTAAAGAAATATAAACAATGTTTTTCAAAGCCACGTTGTTCTCTGTTTTAATTGTGAAAATGATATTTTCTAGAGTAAATACACACATACAGCTCCTATGAGTATTTCACTAGTTACTGAGGATTAACAATGCTCATGATTTTCAGAATTGCTGTAAACCCCAATAGTTAGTTGGTTTCAGTCTTACCTCCAAATAGGTGAAAGCATTGACCAACATTGCTGATAATGTTTCATTTAAAAGGCATATTATATTTCTCTATGATTATGAAAAAGCAACAGTGTGCCTAACCACCAACACACGATAACTTAGCTCTGAGTAGCATTAGCTAGGCCATGCTAAAGTAAGCTAACAGGATCATGCGAGCGAAGCATGTAAATATCAAACAGACAGCGGTATAAACTTTGTATTTATGAGCCTAAATATGCCACATGAAAATATGGACTTAAAGAAACAGACTTAACTAAATTTTGTATTGAAATAAACGTCATTACCTGAATTTACCGCCATCGGCGCCGCCATGATGCACACCAGAGAGGTTCGGAAAGCAGGTGTTTTTATTTGTGCCTGTCTGAAATGTAATGTTATTTAAAACAAAACGACGCACCCCCCCTAATTATTTAAAAAAAAGGTATTCTCAGAAAAATTATAAACAAAATATGTCTTCAGTCACTGCGTTATTTAAATGTCTTTAAATAGTTTTAATTGTTTTATATATGTTTCAGGCGGGGTCCTCACCCTTTGGCAGCCATCCTGGGGCGTTCTGCTGATGGGGAATTATAATGCTGCAGCCTTGGAAAAATAACGTCAGGAAATTGTTCAAAGTGGTATTTTATAGGAATGTGTGTTATTTATTAATCTCCAGGAATAATATTTCATAAATTACCAACAATATGCTAGAATAACCGAATACGAGTTTGACCAACATTAGTTCCGCTTTGGTCTTTGGTTTGGTCCGTCCTCTTTGGGCGTTACACCGTCATGTCCATGCAGCGGTGAGTATGTTGTGACCGCTGTGTTAAAACAGCCGGTGATGCCTTTAAATCAATCCCGCGTAGCGCCTCGCTGACAGCGGGGGTCCTGGAGCGTGACAGGCCGCCATGGCTCGGGTGGTTAAAGTGTTTCGGACTCTGAGGAACCACTGGAAGAAATCCACGTTAGCTGCGTGCGTCCTGTCCTACGGAGGCTACTGGCTGTACGGCAAACACTGGTGGGTCCTCATGCTGCTGGCGGGTTGCGCTGGAGTTCAGGGGTTTATTTTTTAAAACGCGTTAAAAGTTGCATCTTGTGTGTTTTTTTTTTTTTTTTTACTAGTGACAGCGTGGTGCGCAGAGAGGCCTGTCAGCTGGCCAGAGTAAGTTCATAACGTTTGTGGGATGTTTAAAAACTACAAACCCCATCAGACACATGTTCCTAAACCATTGTTGCTCTGCCAGGAGTTCGGACGCCAGCAGATAGCGCCTCAGGAGCGGCTGAAGAAAGCCACTGTGATTCTGAACCCTGCAGCTCATAACGGGTAAGTCTGATCGTTTTACTCCCGTTTCTTTGCAGTCATTTTAGACCATTATTAGAGTGGCATTGCAGAACTTCTACGACTTTAAAGCAGACATTTCCACAGTGGACAGGCTTTGTTGTGGGATTTGAAGAACGGGAGAAAATAGGATGGAGGGATAAATTAATGGATCTAAAAAAAAAAAAAATTCTCCAAACTGTATTTTGTTTTCCCATATTTGCATACTCCAGGAAATGTTTGACAGTTTTAAATCAAAATTGTCTGTCTGTCTGAACCAGTAGCTGTTTGTCAAATGGGGCGGCAGGGGGCGCCCTCATCCCAATTGTAGAAAAAAGTAAACATAAATTATGAAATAAGAGTAAGTATCACATCTGTTCTCTCATAAATGTCTAACATTTCACTTCTCAGCATTCCCATTCTGGGTTTATTTGAGGTGAAATATTTTTTTGTGTGTACATCTAAATTCTTTTTTTTAATGTATAGGAATCTAAACAAATAAGCGTGTATGCATCATCTGAAACTTTTGACTTCCAGGCGACTTCATGCTGGTCTCTCATTATTACTTAAAGATTCTGGGCAATTGGCGTTTTTTTGTGGCATTCTTTATCCAATCAGATTATTTCATCACACCTGTTGATCAGTGTCGCACCTGGTAGCCTAAATGCGCAGCAGTGATTATCACTCAAACATATAGATGACAGTGGAAGTCAGTCAACAATGACAACAGCGGAGAGAATAGCGCAGTGACAGAAACTCCAGTCATTTATTTACAAAATAATAATTTCATGAGGCTTTAGCTGGAGGGGGAAAAAATAGATAATGAAAGTTAAACCAAACGTAAAAATCCAGCAGCAGGCAAGCGACTTGTGTTCAAGTAGAGTTTGTCCAGATTCATCTCAATAATCCTGGTAGAAAAATACAAAAAAATAATAAAAAAATGGATAGGTGTGGTAGGAAAATCAAACAATAACTGACCTCCCAGACTTATTGAAAATGAAAACGGGGTGAAGTGGTCCAGTTCAAGCGCGGAGATTACATAGATGAAAGTAATCGCACCCATGAATGCTTCACCATAGAGTTTTAACACACAAGATCAAAGGTTTAGCATTTGTCTGCAATTTAGGGTTTAACTAATTAATTAAGGCCTGTTTTAGGTCCCTATGCACACATTATTTTAGTATGTTAGACTAGGTAAGCTAAGCCTGTTCACTAATTCGTCCGTCTACTCTTCCCCCACCCTGAAAATGCTCCTACTTGGTCCTCCACTCACCACTTCGATGGATAAACGTCCATCACTCTCGTTCTTACAAAAATCAGGAGCACCAGCAGGAAAGTTTCAGTGCAGGCTGGGAAACCCCAGAAAATCCAATAACATTAGGTCTTCTTGAGTTTAGTGTTGTGCTACAATGCCCGACCTCTAATGCACCTAATTATTTATCACCAGCCGCCACTGATAGCAACCCTGGTACGTGAAGAGAAATAAATCAAAGCTGGACTCACATCCATGTATGTATTTAAAAACATCCCCATTTTTACATTTCTCCAGGAAAGCCAACAACCTGTTTGAAAAGAACGCGGCTCCTATTTTACACCTGGCCGGCGTGGAAATTACCGTGGTGAAGGTATCATTCACAGCTTCGGTTACTGTCCGGCCAATCGTCGGTGTCACCAGACGTGTGTAACCCTCTCCGCGTGTTCGTCACTCCTCCACAGACGGACTATGAAGGGCAGGCTAAAAAGCTGATGGAGCTGATGGAGCAGACGGACATGTTGATCGTTGCTGGAGGGGACGGCACGCTGCAGGAGGTCATCACGGGTTTACTGCGCAGGCCGGACCAAGTAGGTTTAACAAAGTAGTAAGAAATCTGCTGTTGCTGACTGAAAAACTGAAACTGAAAGGATTCGTCTGACACCAGGAGGCCTTCAGTAGAACGCCAATTGGATTCATTCCTCTGGGTTCCCATAATTCCCTGAGTCCATCGCTTCATTTCCTCCGTGACGACAAGGTCAAGTAAGTAGCCCCACTGTCATTCCTCCAGACACTGCGAAGGCAACCTTGTGACAATTTACCTTTGATTTACGTCTTATGTCTTATATATTAAATGCAGTCCATATTTAGCTAATTCTCATTGGTAGCCATGCTGCAGCATAATCTCCTGAATTAAAAAAAATAAAAATTAGAAAACCCAACCCTTTAATTTCTGTACATTCATTTAATGGAGAAGAAAGATGTCAGGAAACTATAAAAGTTTTCAAAACAACCCCCACCGGTAGCTGCTGATGTGCAACAGGATGTAACGTTTCTGTCTGTAAGGGGGCGGAGCTTAGTTCCTGGGTCTGCGTTGTGATTGGCTGGGAGGATGTAATGACTGTAGTATTAACTTACAGGGCTAGAATGCAAAAGGAAGGAAAACTGTTATTCTATTGAACTTTTTATTGACCCTTTTTTTTTTCTATCATCGATATATATATATATATATATTGTTATTGAATTATCGTCCAGCCCTACTCCACCATACCCAGCAGTGGGCGTGAGGTTCCACAGCAGACCAACGCATTTGTAATCTTAGTCTCATTTGAACAAAGCACCGAGTTCCAGTCAAAGTCTCAGAAGGGTTTAAACCCGGGTTTCCCTCCTGTCCTGTCTGTTCAGCTGTTTTCAGTTACTGCTCTGGTTCTACATAAGGACCGAGGTAGATGAGCTGTTTTATTATCTCTTAACTCACAAGGATCGATTCAACTTTATGAGTATGTTCTCTTCTTCTTCCTATTTTGAAGAGTGGCTGAGAGAAATCGGCGTCTGTCACGTACTTATTACACCTTCAGGGAAGTAGGAGGCCTGTTGTTATTAACGTTTCTTAAAGCCTGGCTCACATGGCAGGATTTTAAATTAGTCGGCTGATTTTTAAAGCCTTGGGAGACGGCACACGTAACGATAAAAAAAAATCCTAGATTAAACAGGCTTGTTAGTTTTGTTTGTGTCTGGTCAGGCGAAAAGCTCAACTCACGAACAGATTTCGCTTAAGATCGTTCAGATGTCAGACGGAAAATCTTGTGAATCCTGGACGACGAGGCAGAATCGTGATGATAGTTTACGGATAAAAAGCATAACAAAAAGAAAAGGCGTTGGTTAAATGGGACGTGGTTCCCTCACCTCGCTTTCTGATTGGCTACACGCCACATTCAACAGGCTGCCAGCTCGTTTGTCTTCAGGAGACGCCATGCATGCTGGGATATCTGGCCAAGACAATCCAACATGATTATCCCTGATTTCAGGTCGGAGCGGTCCCGACGTTCCACCGAGAAAATAGTGATTATCTTAAGAGACACAGCGATAATCAGCGCTTCTGAGGGGGAAGACTGGGAGAAAACTCCTGCCGTGTGAACCAGCCTGAAGACGTTAATAAAGGGAATTAAAAAGGTTTACTGCCTGTAGTGAAGTGATTTTTATATGAATCAAATGTTTCTTTAAATAGAATTTCCTTATTGATTAGATAAAAGTGTTTAAATAAAAGTGTTTGCTTGCGGTTTTGTTCCTGAAATCAGATATTCATTTATTTCCGGTTTTAACTGTAGAGCGTTTTTTTTTATACACATTTTCCAAATTTGTGCCCCCTGTGAATCTTTCAGAGACATTACAGCAGCGACGCTGTCCATCCTGAATGGAGAGACCGTACCTGTGGATGTGCTTCAAATCAAAGTGAGAAACTCTTTCTTACACATTTTTCCAGTTAACTTCCTGCTAACCCTAAAAACAGCCAGCTGGACGCTCATTAAAGATAATTGCCTCTTTTCTGCAGCACAGTGACCACTAGTGATGGGTCCGGCAACACCGATGCGTCGGCGCATGTGTCGGTCTCATAGAGCGAAACCCGTGTCGATGTGTGTATTGCTACGGAAAAGTCACGTGACCAATACAGGAACTGTTTCGAACTGACTGACGCGCCAAACTGTTTCTGTTCCTTCTAAGCTGCACGCGTGTGCATTCGCGCACAGCAGCGCGCACAGCAGAGCTATGCTGCGCAGTAAAGAAAATCCAAGCTGAACTGTAAACAAAATAACGGTTAATAATGGTTAATTTTTAACTATTTTGCAACTCTGGTGTGATGGTGTTGTACCACAGTCTCGCTCTGTGAGCGCCAGGTGCTGATCGGAGCGCACCACTGATGGATGGGTTCTGCAACGCCTTTTTGGTTGGGCGGGTTGCGCTGTGCGTCTTTGTTCTGAGCGTCGTTTCAGAAAAAAACGGCTGATCTACACTGAGTAGAAAGTTGCTACTCTAAGTAGTTCTTCCTCACTTTGTCATACTCAGCATTTCCGATTTCAGAACAGATGATATCAGTCAGGTAACTAAACACAGCGCCCGATCAACCATTTGTAAAAAAAAAAATAAAAAAGCCAGTCCACAAGCATCCTCCTTCACATTATTTATTGACTGTATCTAAAAAAAATCAAATATATGTTTAATTCAAATGAAAATATAAAATAATACAATGCAACATACAATGATTTAAATTGTATTGTGTATACTTGGTCATCAAATCAGTGTCAGTTAACTCTGTCAACCAGGTTGCCTGTAGGGATTTTTAAGGTCCAGCAGGTGTCAGTATTCAGTGACACAGTATCGGCACAGAGTGGCAATGTGTCGAAACGTTTCATGACGCCTCATCGACCCATCACTAGTGACCATTCTCTCATGGCTCACATGCAGATTTTTACTTGGCTGTTTGTGTTTTGTTTGCAGGGAGAGAAGGAACAGCCAGTCTTTGCTGTGATCGGGCTGCGCTGGGGCGCTTTCAGAGACGTGGCAGCAAAGATCAGCAAGTAAAATCCTCCAGATGGTGACAGATTCTGAGTCTTAGTAACCAAAGAGTCGTTAACTGAAAGACTTTCTCTGGCAGATATTGGTACCTTGGACCACTGAAGACTAACGCAGCTCATTGGTTCCACACCCTGAGGGTAAGTCCCACTGTTGTTGGAGAAAAACCTCTCTAACCAGGTTTCACTGCGCTTTTCTTTGTTTCGCCTGTATAGACAGAGCCTTGGCAAAGTATTCACACCCTTATGAACTTTTTCCCATGTTGTCATGTTGCACAAACTCTAATGGACATTATGGGGATTTTATGTGATGGATCAAAACAAAATAACACTATTTTCAACTCTTGCCCCAGATTCTGGATAGGTTCCAAGTCTGGGCTTTGACTAGGCCATTCTAACCTCTGCTGCTGCCAACAGTGTTTACATCATGCTGATTGCTCCAAAGGTTCTGATCCGATCATGAATAATTTACTCTCAGATGCTGAGGTCCATTTGCACACTTTTTTACGTCATGTAAATCTTTTTTTTTTTTTAACTTAAACATCACATTTTTACCTAAATACGCTGTATTATCTAATAATAATTGTGCTGTATTTCCCTTTCTGGTAAGTTCTGTCTCTCTTGTTTTAATGCGTAACTTTTTAAATTTAGCTTCTTATTCATTTTATTTAACCTAGTGTGTAAGTCTGGTGTCTTCTGTTTACGGGTTTTTGCCTGGATTTCTCCATTTTAGGACCATAAATGTATTTCTATTCTATAAGGAAACATAACAAATTTAAAATAGACTTCTTCAAGACACCTGCGACAAAAAGACGTGAGATTTGTGTCACTAAACTGTTAAAAGTAGCTGCGTTGTATCATATATTCAATTGTTTTGGCACTTAATGGTTCTCTGGTGGAAGCAGTGGAGAAAATGATAATGACCCAGCTTGGATACTTTTTTTTTTTAAACATTTATTGTAAATCATGAATAAATGGAAATTCTTATCAGGAGGATTTCTTTCTGGATGAATCGGTGATTTTCTCCCTGACCTGTCTGGTCTGCCGGGTTCCTTGGTCTCCATGATGCTGGTTGTTCCCTCATGTTCTTTAAAGAACCTCTGAGGCCAGAACCAGAACCCCTGCAGTGAGACCCAGGTTAAACTAAAGCATGAGGACTCTCCTTACTGATTCTGAAGGCAGTTTGTTGCTACGGACTTTATTTCAGTTTCACAATCAGGGGGCCTGAAGACAAAGTTTCCCATTTTAATTCATAGACCCATGCATCTCTTCACAGTAATTCACCTGTTTGTGTTGTCCGGTCACATCAAGTCGTACTAAGATCCATTGAAGTGTGGTTTTATTTTATTACTGTTGTGCACGGTTTACAGGAGTGGCCTCTGGTCCAGGACGTCTCGGTTTCTGTCTTGGCTCCCAGACTTCGCCCCCCCGATCTGTCCCCTCAGAAGCCTCCCAGGCCCAATCTGCTCAGCCGCATCATCCGCAGACTCAAGAACTACTGGAACCCCCCGGCTGAAGGTAGATGGAGTTTAAATCACAGCATTTCAGCTCGCTGACAGAGAGAATTGATGGATTTTTGTGTGTTGGGTCTGGATTTGCTCAGAGCCTCCAAAGACAGAAGAGCCAGAGAAGTGGGAGGAGCAACATCTGTCCACACCAGAGCTCTATATTCAAACCCACAACAAAAACCCAGTGGAGCGGGTTAGTACTGCACTGATTTTGTCTTTTTAAAGCTTTCCCTCTCTTATTAAAATGACTTGATGTTTTTATGTGTACATTATAGCGGGTGAACGACTCTCTGATGATCTGTGCTGAGCCAGAAAACGTCAGCGTGGGCGACTTCATCGCCGTCGGGTCAGTGTGTGTTTTTCCTCGGCCTCCGAGAAAAGATGCAAAGCGTCACAGATTCTTTCAACGTCGACGTGTTTTACTGCAAATGTTGTTTCTTACAGGAATAAAAAAGCGAAAGATCCAACAGCTTTCACTGAGAACTCTATAAAACTGGAAGCCGGGGCCTGCCAGCTGAAGCTGCCAGAGGTGAGCGTTGTTTTAAAGTCGCTGGTCCATCACAGAGCATGACCAAACGTCACCTAACCACTAAACATGACATGAGCAGAAGGTATAGCGATGCTCAAAGTGCTCAAGACGCCTCAGATCCGATCAAAGGACACAGAAGAGGAGGGCGAGGCTTTATAAGCTATTTAAATAAAGAGTTTATTGAGAGTCTTTGTCATTTCACTAACAGCAGTTGGAGCAAAGCTGTCTGTAAAATGCCTGGTCCTGCATTCTGGGACTAAAGCGGGGAATACACAATATGATTATTATTTTTTTGCCCTTTTTGGCCGATTCTTTAGTTGTGCGAGAATTTTTTTGGATTGGGCCAAGTTTCATCTTGATCATGCGTTGTGTAGCATCCAGGCGGTAACGAGGGCCGACTATTCCTAAAAAAGTAAAAAACAAAGCAACTGGACTTGTTTTCCGTAGTTGAAGACGTTTCGCTTCCTCTCCAGGAAGCTTTCTCAATTCAAAAAGTCTGGAGTAATGTGGAGTAACAAGCTTTATACTACTGCCTAACAAAGGCCTATAATGGCTTAGATAACATGCAAATTCAACAGAAACAGGACCACCCCTTAGTAATGGGCGGTCGTTAAAGCCGAGGGGCGATTAGCCTCTCACCACCTCCTCCCCATCAGGAATCGGATGAAAATCAAACATGTCTGAAATTCAGTCGGCCCGCCTGAGGAGATGGTGAGCGCCTCCTGCTGGTGAAGCAGAGCTACGAGCCGATTTTACCCCAACCTCGCGCACTGAGCATGTGCAGACAAGGGAGTTCTTCTTCTTCGTCTTCTCAAACAAAAACAGAGGAGCAACTCGTAGAATTACCAAGGCAGCGCGTTTCGTTCTAGTGAGCCTCATATTTAACAGAGAGCATCAACCCTGCCATCTTTTCCTTCTTCTACTGTTTACGTTTGGCTTCCAGATAGACGAGTCAGAGTAGCGCCATCTCTCTGCGGGGCTGAGTCTGACGTTTTAGACGTACAGTGTGAACAGTCAGATCACATCAGAGCGTCGGGCCGTACAGAACAGATATATGAGCTGAGAACTGTTAAACCCTGAGGTTTCATCGTACAGTTTGAGCTGCATCTGAATACAACGACTGAAAATATCCTACAGCGTACGCCCGGCTTTAGTCTCTCCATCCAGAGGGAAGGAGCTGAAGCAGTCTGTGAAGGTGGAGGGCGTTGCTGTTTAAAGCAGAACGGACTGTCTGCTGAGTCTGCTCTTCAATCAGTCTGAACGGCTCGTTAACTGGAGGGAATTTCTCTCCTTCACACTGGTTTGTTCACCAAAGAAAATAATAAAACAGATTTGATTAAAGTTTAAGCGCTTCATTGTGCTTCGGTCTATATTAGAATAGTAAAGTTTCCTGAAAACAGAATAGGTGCTGCTGAGCCTTTCTGGACACGGCTTCGCAGCTGCCTTCAAAGTTCAATTTGTTAGATATTTGTAAGAATAAAGAGTGTGAATGGCCTTTAATGTGACTTGGTGCTAAAACCGCTGATCTTGTCTTTGGTCTTATCAGCGTTTGGTTGATGAGACTCCGCCCACCTCTGGACGAGGTCGTCAGTCATCCACATACTTTATAATCTGTTGTCCTGTCCGCTCTGACACTCGTTTGTATGCAGAATAAAAAGCTGGGCTGATGGCACACCTGCCACATGTTTTATTATTTCTTTATTTTTTTATCTGCTTTGTAAGATTCAGCTGCTTTAACTCTGTGCGTCGCTCCTGCAGGGCAGCGCCGGCTTCTATAATATCGACAACGAGGAGTACGAGGCGATGCCCGTAGAGGTACGGCTGTTGCCAAGGAAACTGCTCTTCTTCATCAGCGCGGAGCGAAGAGAGCAGCTCCTCTCACAGCATCAGTGACGACTAAACAACCCCGGGAGGAAGAATCAAAAGGACCGACTTCCACAGAAACACTAGGAGTCATTTTCAGTTTTTCACGACCTTTTTTAATGATATTATTTCAGGTTTCCTTCACTATGTCACCATTTGGATCTATTTTAACTCGCATAGATTACATAAAACATGTTGCATGTTATAGGACCAAGACTCTAGTGTGTCTTTAACCTAAATTCATGGCTTAAAATTTACAAACGGGTGTAAAAATAAAAAGCTCTTCTGTCCATTTCCATGTGAGGAGCTGTGTCTGCGTGTTAAATTCATGAATGCTTTCAGCTATTATCTGATCAAAAAAAATAAAAAACACTGGAGACCAGCACAGGTAAAGCTCTTTCAAGCCTTTTGGAAAAATAAAAGGTTTTGTTGAAGCAGAGTGAGGCTCTGAAAAGCGAAGGCGGCGAGTTGGGCTGAACATAAATGGAGAGAAAAGGAGGAACGCGTTCCAGGAGGCTGGATGAGGAGAAGCGGCTCCCTGCTTGGCACGGCCGGCTCTCATCTGACAGATGGTGCAGGATTAGGCTGGTGGCTGCGCCGCAGGCCTCCGTTTATTCGTCTCTTTAGGAAAACACGAAGTGATGCTCAAAGATATTTTAATGATTTGGCTGAAAATCATTTCATTAATGATCTCAGAGTTTGCAGCTTTAGATAATAATAATAATAATAATAATAATAATAATATGGTAAATGGCTTTTTAATGCCACGACTCGTCCGTGTTTGAAGTAGTCGGATTGGTTTTGTTCTGTAGAAAAGAGGTTTTGGACGGATGTAGGTGAGCAGGACGCCTTTCTATCACAGAACTGGATGTAATGATGCTGGTGTAGCGGCAGCATCATGCTGTGGGGATAATTTTCTCCACGAGGGACAGGGTAGCTGTCAGCAGGTCTGGGGGGGGAACCCTGGAAGAAAACCCATTGGACGCAGAGTCGAAACAGCTTCAAGTCCTGCTTTAAGGAGCTGCAGTCCTCCTGGAACCTGTCTGCACAAAGACAACCAGGCCCTGAAGCACCAACATGCCCTCTGGTTGCCACCATGTCGGCGCCGGTGATCTTTGTGTCGCTGCTCCCTGAGCGATGGATTAAACACGGAGGCCAGGTTCCGCTCTGAGAAAGGGATCTTTAATTTTCTTTCACCAATCTTTGTGTTTATCAGTCAGAGCAATCGGTTGAAAATCCTAAAAAGAAGCTGGTTGAGAACCTTAGATGCCAAGAACTGTTGTGCTGCCCTTTCCATTGACCGTTCTAAGGCCGTTGAAGCTGTTGATCGTGGCATTTTGTACCAGAAACTATGTGACATCTGCTCAATTCTGGGTTAATCATCTGTCAAATCAATAAGTATCGATCCCCTTCAGTCCTCTTAAATATTATTAATGGTGTACCTTAAGGGTCAGTGTTTGGGCCTACATTGTTTATTTAAATGATATAGGGTGGCCTATATATTATAGGCCAACGCAGGCTTTTGTCCATCTGTATGCTGATGACACCATCATTTACTGTTATGTGCTTGTTTTTGACCAGATATCCAATCTCACCTAGTACTGAATTGGACCTTTATTTATGTCCTCAGAAGGTTCCTTTATTGAGCTCGCATCCTCCTAAAAATATCTTGCTGTAATAAATGAAAGTAATAATGAAAGTCCATGTTTTGAAGCTAACAATAATATTCCCTTTGAAGAATCCGAGGCTGTGTTGTGACACTTTATTTTCGTAAGTCTTGTAAATGTGTTCTGTGTGAGTTTTTACATTTGTGTTCACAGGTCCGTCTAAATGAGACTACCTGTAGAAATAAAGGTTTAATACGAAATGTTATGAAGTGTTAAGATGAAAGACTGTCTCCAAAGTTTGCTGTTGGAGAGCAGCACTATTTCCAGGGTTGGGTTATGGTGCTGAAATAAGACATTTTCACCTTTATCAGGATTTCTGATACATGCTGTGCTTTACGTTTGTGTAAAGAAATCAGGAAACCCGTTCAGAGGGAGAATCGTGGGCTTTAATAACACTGAAGCATTTAGTTTTACAGTGAACTGACAGGTAATCATGCGGTTGGGCTTTGTGTCTATAAGTGACGTCTCTTACAGTGTTTCACATCGGTGGAGGCAAAGACTTCACTGCTACTTGGTGAAAACTCCTGATTTACAATCCAGTCAAGAAATAAAAAAGCCGCTGCTCTGCTTGGTTGCTGTGGCGTAGCTGCAATACCTTTGCTGTCTTTAGACATTCAGTGGCATGAGAGACGGGACGGATAATCTGTCCCCATCTGTGAGCAAGTCCACACAGGAAGGCGTTTTGTACAGTGGTGTGACTACATTCCCTTTTACATTAAATCTGTAGAGCAAAGACGTATCAGCTGATGGGTAGTGCAAAGCCACAATGGTGTCAGACTTTCTGCAAAACAAAAAAAAAAAAAATACTAACACTTTTCTGTGAATATATATATATAAAAAAAAAACAATTTAAGGCCCCAAATATGAAATAAAGCATAACTGCTGCTTTTTTTTTTCAACACCTGCTCCATTTCCTTTTTTAACCAAAGTCCAAACACAGGTTTTAAAGGAAATACGGTAAAAATCACTGATTCAAAAACAGTATATTTTAAATACCAAAAGGATTTCAGAGGACATTCCTAAAAAATAAGTTTGTTCCCACTGGTGTAGATTTTCATAAAGCAGATGTTGAGCCTTCTGTGTTCCAACATGGAACAAATTACCACAGAAATTAGCAACATTACCGAAGACCCCCCCTGAAGTTTCTGGATTGGCCCAAAAACAGCAAAAAAAAAAAATAAGCCTGTAAATCATAAACCTAGCATATAAAAGGTTACATTTAAGCATGACTGTGTGTGTGAGGAAATAATCCAGTGTTCAACAGAGTGCAACATTCTAGCTATGGTGCAGATTCACTGAAATCCTCCCATGAATATAACAAGTGTTAAGCTTTCACAAACAAAACTACGTTTCCCAGAATGCCTGAGAAACGTGAGCAGACATAGCCGATGGTGAAAGTGCATAAAGCTTAAAGTATTTATTAACAGTTTTCTCCTACTTATACACAGGGCCAGAAGTTTACATACGGTTCACCTGGGGCTGTTAAAGACACTGAATTTGAATTTATTGTGAATTTTCTCTCTTAGGTTCAAAGTTACTCATGCAGGGTCAAAAGTAAGCATACACCCTTGCTATTATTATGGTAGACATTATGGAGCCACCAAGATGCTTCTGGCATCACGCTGGACTGAGAAGTTGTCGACCCAAAAAGAAGATCCTGCTCAACAAAAAATAAATAAATGCACGTCTGAAAGCTTGACTGAGATCTGCAGCTGTCCATGCAGATACACAACATGCCTTCTGGTTTTCAAACGCAGGAACGCTGTACCAGCTGTCAGGCATGGTGGTGGCAGCATCATGCTGTCGGGGGGGGGGGGGGACTTTGCTGCCAGCAGTTGCAATGGATACAAAACCAAAGGAGGTCTCTAAATTCCTCATCTTCTTCTCAAATTAACAGCTCAATGGTTGAAACCTGGACACATTTGGGTAAAGCTCATCAGAATTTTAGTTTTTTTCTTCTGGAAAACTTGTTTAGAGTGAAGACCTCCACCTTGTGAGGAAATCTGGGGACTACTCTGAAAGCCAAGCAGTGTTTATGAACTCTTGTTCTGAGCAGGGACTCTAACTCTAAATATCTAACCGCACCGACGCCAGAACCAGAACCAGAACCTTGTGTATATAAAACGTGGAGGAGGTGCAACCGGTTAAGGAACTTTTATTCAAATGTGGGTGCTTATCTGTGAGCCTGCATGTATTCATGTCACTTTGGAAATTAGAAAAATTCACAACAATTTCAAAAACCTGTGCTCCAAATTGTTACTGAAAAATAATGAAAATCGTGTCCTGCATATAACATCAGTTCAAATGTGTCCTTAAAAGCCCAGAATAAATAATATTCATGCCCTCGGTGACTGTGTGTAACCTTCTAACCAAATCTGCAGCTTCACAGTCATCGCCTCTTCCAGTTATCATTCGTGTCCCACCTCGCTCTTACAGACGGGACAGCAACAGGAAAAAAATGCGTTTTAATTCTCAAATCGCTTCCTTCCTGGAAAGAAAAGAAGCTTTTACCATATCTAGAAGTAGATTTACCAGAAGAAGGTCAGGGTCACAGCACTTTGAACGAGTTGGAGTCTGTTTAATTTTCCGTGAAGGACACATTTTATTTCCAGTGGGAGAACTTTTTTTATTCCCTTCTTCAGGCAAAGCTGCGGGGGACACCCGAGCTGCAGGACGGCGAAGGCGGCGACAACAAGAGCAAGGTGGGACCACCATCCTGATGGGAAGGCTGCTTCTCAGCCGGCGTTGAACCTCAGACCCCCGTCAGCCAGAATCCAAGTCTGGGTCCAACTACAGTTGCTACAAGCGTCTGTGCACCAGGTGCTCCTCAGGGTTTAAACCCCCGCAGTCTCCGTGGGACGGGACGTCCAGAGGTGAGCAGCAGGCGGATTAAAACCCCCTGATGGAGGCAGAGTTTCCAGTGTGTCGGTGTGTGGGAGTCCTGCAGACCCAGCTGGGCCACTGCCCCCCCCCCCCCTCCTGGTTTCCAGGCTCAGGAGCAGCAGAGGTTGTCTATGACGAGCGTGACGTCGATGCCGTACACCTCCAGCAGGTCCTCCAGGAAGGAGCGGTCCCCCTGAGGATCCAGCCCCATGGCCCTCATGTGGTCGGCGGTGATGGTGGGATCAGCGCTGCCTGCCACCTCACACAGCGTCTGAAAGATCCGGTTGTTCAGCTCCATGAAGAACCTGGGGGACAAATGTCTCAGTGAGGACCAGATTAAAAATAGCCACCATGTGTCCTCCACGTTTAACACAGAGAGAGGATCATCATCTGATAAAAGTTCTTATCAAGGACTCACAAGATGAAGAGATCCTCTTCGTTTGCCGTGCAGTCTTCGTCCACCTCCTGAGAGTACAGCAGCATTTGTCTGAAAACAGACAAAAAAATGCATAAAAACACTTTTATAGCGACAAAATCTAAGAAACAGCAGATGATGATTTAAAGGTGAAGCAAAAAAAAAACAACCATTCATCCACGTCTGCCAACATGTTTCCATACAGAGATATTATTTAAAAGCTAAAGTGGATTTTTCATTATATTTCCCCTTTTAAAATATTTTGCTGTGTGCATAGAGTCTCTATAGTGCAGAAAAGTTTAATATAACCTGTGCAGGAGCTGCGTAGATCTCTTTACATGTTTGGGTCTTTTTTAGTTTTTCAAGCCGTTCAGTTTTCTTTATCGTTTTTTGAAATAATTACGTTACAGTATTTGTTGCAGAGCTACTAAACAAGTTCATGAGCTTCCAGCTAACTAATTTTGCAAATCCCCGTTTTTATTTTTCGCTGTGATTTTCTAGTCCAAGTTGAAGGATGACCAAAGCACAAGTGGACAAGGTTTGGTTGTTGGGTGTATTAAACCTTTACAGTTCATCACATCGTCCTCCAGGAGACTACAAAGATGGCCGAACGGGGTGTGGAGGGGTCGGGTGTGAAGTGCCTCTTTTAGATTTAAAGAGACGGCACCAAAACAAGTTTATCTCAGTGGTTCTGCTTTAAATAGACCACAACTGAATGATTTAAATGTGAAAAGGAAGGCTTTAAAAAGCATGACATGTCCCCTTTAATATCAACTGAAGCAATGAAAAAAAACTGGGTATTATAAGAACTGAAGAACTTCCTGTAAAATGCATAAAACTGTGATTTCTGGTGAAGAACACATTAGCTCAACCACACATTTATTCACAAGTCCTGAACCCTCACACAGGTGTATCTCATCAGGTACATGAGGATTTATAACTGAACATGAGGAGGACATGATTACTACGCAATGAAGGAGCATTGCCGCGTTTTAAAGCTCAGACATTTAGTCTGGTGCTCCTGACACATGAAGGTATGGCGGACATCACGGTCAGGTCCAAAGATCTTTATGAGGCCTTCAGGAAGAAGATGGAAGCAGCTCCTGGAGCTGGTGAGGGTTTTAAGAAGGCCTCTAAAGAATCTGAACACCGCCGTTCCACCTCAGGGAATAATAGTCTACAGTCCATCAAGGTCTGGATATCCGAGAAGGTTCACCCTGAAAGCATACGGCAAAATCCCAAGAGAAGTCCCTAAAATGTCATGAAGGGACCTGCAGCAGGTCCTTCCTACGGTTGGTGTATAAGTTCATGTCTGTTCAGTCATGAAGAGACGGAACAAGTTAACTTTAACTTCAGTGGGAGGCATGAGAAGAAAAGACCTTTGGTCTCCATGAAAGACATGAAGGTCAGACCAGAGAGAACGTAGACAAAGACCAGGACTACTGGAACAATGTTCTGTGGACAGATGAGTGTAAAACTGAAATATTTTGACACCAGACATGTTTGGGGAAAACCAAAGTACAGCAATCCAGGAGAAGAACCTCTAACAAACGGTGGAGCATGGAGGTGGAGGTGTCATGGTGTGGGGAAGCTCCGCCGCTGCAGGAGCTGACCAGCTCACCATCAGCGAATAAACCATGAATTCTTCTGTGTATCAGAGGGAAATATGAAACCATCTGAAAAACTATGAAAGCTGAGGGAGAACTGGGCCCTGCAACACGACGACGACCCAAAAACATTTAGATAAATCCACCAAGGCCTGGCTGAGAAAGGATAAATGGTAAGTCCAGGGCCTAGTCAAAGCCCAGATCTGACCGAGATGCTGCGGGATGACGTGAAACGGGCTGAACTTGCAGGAAACCCCTCAAAGATCTCACAGATGGAGGTGAGGAGTGGAGCAAACCTTCCTCAGACCAGAAGCTCCTCACTGAAGCCATTTCAGACTAAGGGTGGAAGATGAAGTCAATGAAGGTTCATTTCTGGTCGTAGCTGTAATTAAGTAGTTTTCTTTAAACAAATACATTTTGAAAAATTATAAGATATTGATATATGTGACGATATCTGGATAAAGAACTGAATATTTAACTGGGAATGCAGCGTACCTCTGTTCACTCAGTTTCCTGTACTTCTCCTTGTCTGCTGCATTCAGTCTGAGCAGCGGCTGCAGGCGGCTTCTGTGCGTCTTCACGTTCTGGTTGTCGATGTAGACGTCATACAGCTCCTTCTTGTCCTCAAAGATCTTCTCTGTGGTGCCTTAAAAGCAACAGGATAATCTTATTTCATGGAGCTCTGAGCACATTCTTCCAAAAAGGTATGTGCCGTGCAAAAAAAAACCCACTCACAAGCGACATAAGAAAGCTCCGTTTCCAGGACACTGATGTCAGCAATGTTGACGTAGAAGAACGGCCGCAATTCGGGCACAGAAACCCCGATTCCAGGGATAGAAACATTAGCCAGGCAGCAACAGCAATACACTGAGAGAGCAGAAGAAAACACTCAGATGAACATCTCAGTGCATCAGAAACAGCTGAAGAGTTTTACTTTCTGACCACAGACGGCTGCTCACCCCTGTAGCAGACCACGCCTATGGGTGGAGGAGAGAAGATGAGGAGGCGCTTCCTCAGCAGGACGAACTTCCACAGCACCATGATCTGCTCCCCGAAAAACTGCATGAACTGGGACATGCAGCCTGCTGGGTGGGTGATCTGCAGGAGGGGGGGGGGGAGCATTTTATTTATTGTTTCTTAACGTCTTCTACGTCTAACGGAGCTTCTGTGGGAACATGAGAGCGTTTGGGGGTTCTCAGACCTTCATCTCTGGGTGCATGCAGCGGTTTATGGAGGCAAGAGTCCAGGTCGGCAGCGACGTCACCAAACCGTTTCCTGTTGGGTGCAGAACCGCCTTCTTGTCCTCGTAAAAGGCCTCCAGAGGTGAATACTGGCCCGGACACTGCAGCTGGTGCCTAGAAGGCAAACGTCACGTAATCAACAACGGCATCGGGTCCGACTTCATCCAGATCGGTATAATTAACCAGAATGACAGGTTGTTTTTCTTTTTTCTACATTTCTAATCAGCTCTTAATGTCTTCTCATCAGCAGAACATCCTGCTCACAGCTTAGCTCAAGCTTAGCTAAAAAAAAAAAAAAAAAAACAGATCTGGCATGCAAAATTATTATTTACTCAATCTGTATTTGCTGTAAGATATTTAAAGGGGCCATGACGTCACATCATAAACCATTTCATGTAGTTGATATTGCTGCATATAAAAAAAAAATAGCATCTTGTTGTTTTCGTCAGGCCAGATGTCCCTCCTCAGTAAAAGGTTTGTGTTAATGATATACAGAAGTTGACTTCACTCTGATTGGCTGCATCGCTTGATGCTGCGCTCTGATTGGAGAATATTAAGACGGCCCGAAAGAGACAAAGCTGACCTCGCCTGAGCAGTTCCTTCCATTTGGACATTCATTCATCAGTGCACAACAGACCATATTACACCCCAAACCTCAGTAAAAGGAAATTTGTTATCACGGCCCCTTTAAAAATAAGGAGTTTGTGCAGGAAAAGAGAAAGTGTGCAGACACGCAACAGGAGCTGCTCCTGAGAACCATAAATGAATAAAAGACGTTAACGAGACGGCACTTTAATTCAGTTTCTGTCTGCTGGTTATATTTGCACTATTTAAAGTAGTTTGCACATCTTGACAGTATTTCTGAGTTTGATTCTTCCTGATTTAAGCTAAAGTTGCATGATAATTCATTCTCATTATAGTTTTTATTTGTTGCTGTAGCTAGCTGCCATTTCTGTTAAATGTTGCACATGGAAGACATTTACATCTCTGTTGTTTTATGGTCTTTGGTTAGCTTCTTATAGTTCCCTTCATCCTCTTTCTCTAAATGTGCATCAACTGAGTTGTTTTGTCTCCCACATTTCATAACTTATCTTTTCAAAGCTTATTAGCATCTATTTATGATAATTTCATGTCCCATTCTGATCGTTAAGTAATGATTCTCCCTGAACTGGTTCTCATTTTTTCACATAACCATAAACTTCTATGTATTCATTGTTTGTATTTTAGTTGTTTTTGTTAAGAACCAACAGAAAGTAATGCATGAATGGTAAACTGAAGCAAGATCAGACACGGATTACTTATTCTTTTTTTTTTTTTACAAAAACTAAAATGTTTGGAGCACAAATGCATCTGTCCCACTCGATGCAACCTGCTGGGTTTCCTTAGATTGAAAACTTTGGACCACTCTGTCTGGTGGATTGACTTTGTAAAGTGTCTTAAGATGACATTTGTCGTGAATTGGCATAAATAACCTGATCTGAATATTTGTATTTGGCCCCAAGTCACCCTAAACCTCATGAAGAATAAGAGGCGATACCAGCCTGACTGTCGTTTCGCGGTAAAAATGTCCGTCTCTAGACATTTCCCAGAATAACTCGCTGCAAAGGTTGATTCTACAAAAACTCAAGGTGGCTGAATGCAAATAAATACCAGGAGTCATTTGCAAAAAAAAGCTTGAAAACCATGTATCCGTTTCACATGCTTACATACGTTTATCTGCAACATAAAATTATGATCAAATCCACTGAAGTTTGTAGTTCTAACCTGACAGGATGGGAAAAGCTTCGGGGCGTGAATACTTTTGCAAGGCAGCGTATCTTTTTCTGTCTCCTCTTTTTTGATTTTGCTTCTTTCTCAGTTATTGTTTTCCAGGTGCATTTGAATCTTTTTTTGCCTCTCTTTGTTTTTTATGCCAGTATCCCATGTATCTGGTTTAATGGGCCTGTTAACGTCTCCGTCTGAGTCCAAAGTCCAGCGCATTTATAACTGAACTTATTTCCCTCTGAGCCGTCAGTTATGCTGCATGAGAGAAATAAAAAGCTAGAAACTTTTCACAGTTGCAAAAGTGATTTAAAGCACTATTCAGGTGTCTTTAAACTAAACAACCACTGAAGGTCAGGAAGATGGATCCCTGTGGCGCTTCTTTTATATTTATCCATAGCGAGAGAGTCAACTGTGAACGGTCCACAGAAGAGGAGCAGAGTCATAGAAAGGAGGAGAAAAGAGGCTGTCAAGGTTTCTTCATGCTTTGTGTTTGGACTCCAAGGGGGAAACGGCACGTCAATGGCTTCCTGTGACGGAGGCGCTGGCTTCATGTTTAATGGATGAGAACTCTTTACACAAAGAAGCACGAATAGAAGGAAAGCCTTTGTAAAGAGTTTGGTGAGGAATAAATCAGGAAGGCAGACAGACACGGCTGCAGCATGGCTCACCTGACTTGGTTCTCCAGGAAGTGCATGTAGCGGTAGAGCAGCGTGTAGGACGGAGACAGAATGCCCACAGACTTCATCCTCGCTCCGCGCTCCAGCTCGCTCTCCACAGGCATGTTGGCGAAGCAGGCCAGCCCGAAGTAGCTTCCCTTACGAAAATATCTGAATATCAGAAGCAGAAGGGATCAGCGGGGACAGACAGAGACACGGACGGCGTTGTGCCGGACGCGGGGGACACACGGATCAGGACCTACATGAAGTCGCTGCTGATGCGATGGGAGCCGCTGGCCATGGACTTGAACTCCACTCCGTCCAGGTTGACGTCGTGAGGCATGCACCACTCCACCATGTTCCCTGCCGTTCACACACAGACGGACACGCAGTCACTTCCCCTCCTTCCTCCACGGCTGGATGTTCCTCAGGTTCAAGAGTTCAGCCGCTCCAGAGAAACGCTGACTAAGAGCCTGACCTCCAGTAAACATTAACCTGACGGCGTCTCTGCTCTTAGATTACTGCAGTCGGTTTGTTTTAAAACTTTACATCAAAATAGATTTTACACAGTTGGGTCTGAATCGCCTCTGGTTGGAAGCTTTAATAAACAAAACAATCAACGTTAACCGGCAGAAAACACCACGTGTAGATTTCCACTGCAGGATTTAACAAAACATGTTTTTAAAAAGTGCACCAGAGGAAAAATATACGGTAAAATCAGCTTTTTGGTGTCAACTAAATGGTTTTACAGATAAAGTCTGGATGTGCGGGGCTCTGCAACCTGTGGCTCTTCAGGCCCTTAATAACTTTGGCCAAAAGCTCTAAAGAATCATGTTTAAAAATGTTACACTAATTTAAAACAATGCAGTTTTTCCAGGTCTATTCATCCGTAACATTTCCACAAATTATGGCACTAATAATGTAAGCAATATTCCTTTTTAATAAGTTTTATTTTCTGTGAATAGGGTGTAATCATGTTATTTTTTTAATTATAATTATAGTAACTGAATACCCTGTTGAAGAAAAATGTATCTAAATAAATAGCTCTTTAGTTTAAAAATCTAAACTAATTTTCTATAGCAGGCGTTATAAAAGCAGGATATTTGTTTTGAAGCGACGCTGCTTTGCTGGATCTGAACGAGCGGAGGGTCAGGTGAGGTCTGCAGGTTCTCCAGACATGTCAAATAAAAAATAAACCAGCGTGTTCTTTTTTTAACACATAAAGTCCTGTGAACGATGGATTAAAGGCCAGAGATGAAAACATTTCACGCGAGGACCATCTTTAACCAGGTGGATCTCACCTGACTCACCTGATCTGGAGCCAAACGTCACCACAAACACAGCCACGATCTGGTCCCTCTCCTCCCGCTGCTCCCTCGCCGTGATGCCGGGGAACGGAAGACCGCGGGCCGGACCGAAGAGCTCCGGCCGATCGAAGCCGCAGCCGGGGGGCTTGTCCCTGCTGACAACCACAGCTGTCCGGTTCCGTGTGGGGCTGTAGGTGACGGCGGTCGGGACGCCGCCGCCGCCGCCGCTGCGCCCTGCACCGGGCGCGGCGCTCGTCGGCTGCGAACTTTTCTCCGCCGCGGCGGCGCCGTGGTCCCGCTGCGGCTCGGGCGGCGGCTGGGCCGCTGGGCTCGGGTAGGGCGGTGGGGTCTCCTCCCAGTCCAGCAGCGGGGCTCGGTCGGACTGCTCCACCATGGTGCCGCGGCCTCCGGGGACTCGGTGAGGGCAGCGAAGCGGCGGGAGGCTCCGGCGGTGCGGCTGCGTGGAGCGGCTCAGACGCGCGGCTGGACGCGGATCATGATGTCGGGGCTGTTTTTTCCGTGGATTTGTAAGCGTGTCACATCCACGGACGGGGTGATTTCACTGTTGTGATGACGTAGCCGACTTCCGCCCACGTGTCTCCATTACTATTTCATAGCATGACCTAATTTGTGTTTATTTAGCTGCACACAGAGATCTGGACGTTATTGCAGTTCAGTGTTGAACATTTTAAAAGTTATTTTGGTTTTCATAATATAAATGTTTATTATTAATGTTATTTTTATTTTTTTTGAAACAGATTTCTTTAGAATTAGATTATTATTTTTTTTAAATAACAACCTTTACCTTAAACATGCTTGTCTCTAAGCCCACATTTCTGTACTAAAACTTATATTTTATCGGTCTGATGTGATATGTTGTATTTTCATGATCTGTGAGCAGAAAATCATCACAATTAACAGAAATAAAGGTTTTAAAACACCCGTCTGTGTCATTAAACTGTTTCACGAAGTAATGGAGTAACTGAATATATATATATATATATATATATATATATATATATATATATATATATATATATATATATATATACTTTTTTTCCTGTCAGAAAGAAGCTTTATGGGAAGATGGAAATATTTATAAATATGATTTAGCCAGGTGTATGAATAATTTTTGAAGTTAATGGGCATATGAGTAAACCTAATAAAGAAAAGCTAAACAATAAATACAATAATTTACTTTGTAAAGTAAATTAACTTCATCAAGTGAAGGATGAACATACTGGTCTAAATAATTACATATCTATATTTCTAACTATGTATCTATCCCCATAAATAATCAATCAAGTTTTCGTACTCAAACATTTAATATCGATAGAAAGGTGTTTAACATTAGTTATCCAGGAAGTTAAACGAACGACCAATCACAGCGCTAGGTGCGTTGACCGGGTGCGTTAATTTATTTCAACAGGAAGTGTTTTACATGCGTGGCGCGGAATGTGAGCGTGTTTGTGGAGGAAATGCGCAGGGCGTTATGTTTGTAAGTAAACATGGCTTTCTTTTGGGGGGAAATATACATTTTCTATTGCTTATAATTTCCATAAGTGGTTTCTGTTGTTATCTCTCAATTATGCTGCATTTTCTTGTAGGATACTTTAATTTCTCTGGTGAAACCAAGAAGATAATGTCCTAAAACCTGAGCTCATGTGTTAATCAACAATACTGACCACCACCCTAGGGAAGGGAGGGGGCTTTGAACTAGATTATTTATGATAGAAATGGGCCTATACTGAAATGTTTTTTTATGTTAGGCCACTTTTTGTTTAAATCAGGGGTCAGCAACATGGTGCCCACTGGCACCAAGTAGCCCCCGTAGACCACATGTGGTGCCCAGGGGCCTAATCTAAAAAAAAAAAAAAAAAAAACAATTAAAAAAAAAAATCACATTCCACCAGTGAGCTTCATTTAAAACTTAATTTTATTACATCCCTTTTCCTGTTTATTCACACTTGCATTTATATTGATTTTAAAAGGACAATATCTACAACAAAGCATGAAAAACTTGTTTATTTTACATAAAGTTAAGGTGAACTCCTTCGTATGACACGACGCCACTAAAGTAGCTCTCAGTTTCACAAAGGGTGGTGATCCCTGGTTTAATTAATTGTAGAAATAAAATAATAAAACTCCTTTATTTTCAGGTCCTGGACCCCATGACTCCGGCTGAAGGCATGGCGACGTTGTTTAATGACGTCAACCAGCAGCTGGACTTCTCCAGCTGTGGCGAGGAGGGAAACAGCAGTGACACCACGTCTGACGACTGCGTAGCCGTCCACAACCCCAGCCTGGCCTGCAGGACCCCCCGGGTGCAGCGGCTCCGCGGCAGGAGCAGCACGGCCTCCTCGCCTCTGCAGTGCACCAGCCCCATACCTTATGCCTCCTGGAGGAAGCTGAGGCTGTGTGAGAGCCCCAGCACACCCAAGGTACAGAATGACCCTCTGGTCACTGGTTTGGCTCCATCTGATCAATCTGAGTTGCCTTTTTCTGCCTCTTCTTGCAGAGTTTGCTGTCCAAGTCCACCCAGCCGTTCTCCAGCTTAAAGATAAGTCACCGTCAGAGGAGCCTGCGCTTCACCTCTGCTGCTGCCAACCTCGTCCAGGCTCCCTCCGTCAACGTCAATCCTTTCACTCCGGATACGGTCCGCAGGAAGAGCGAGCTGCAATGGAGGAGTGACGAAGACGACGGCCACGATTACAGGAACAAGTATTTCCACTCGGCTTTATTTTAATAACACCTTCTGTTAATTGGACGTTTCAAAGTTCTTTACAACACAAAAAAAAATAAACTCGTCTGTCAGGAGATTAACAAGTCAACAATAATTCAACTTAGAAAAAAACGTGTAATAAAATAAAATTAGAAGCAATAATCTGCTTGAATTGAGCTGATTCTACTGCCTGACAACAGAAGGTGAGAATGTGGTCGTAGGGGGAGAAGATCTTTAGGATGGGCAGAAGAAGTTAACGTTGCGTTCCCATGATGCCAGTGCAGGAGGAATGTAATCGGATCTGAAGCCGCAGTGCAGTTTTTTGGACAACCAGCGTTGTAGTTGTGCAGGCTGAACGTGAGCCCGTCTGGTAAAGGGTGCCTCTGAGATTAAAGAATACTGTAACGAGAGATTTAGAAGCTAAGTTTTGGTCAAAGACGATACCAAGGTGTCTCGGTGGCCAGAGTGAAACCGTCTGGAGAATGAATGGCATTAGAAACTCAATCTTTGAGGTTTTGGCCGCCGACTGTTTCTCACTTTTTGTTTTTTAAAGTGGATTTTATTCTCATGCTTCATAGATGGTGCAGCGTTGTCTGTATAATTACATAGATAATCACATTCTCTAATAAAGGGGAACCGAATGGGTCCGAGTCCAGAACCTTGGGGAACCCCGTGCGTGACTCTGAACCGAGGATCCATTAATGGAGTGTACTTGCATTGACTGAACTCCATCAGAAAAACACAACTATAACCAGTTGAGAACAATCCCTCTGATCCAAACAAAGAGCAGCACTGAAGTCCAACAGAACCAGAACAGAGACGAGACTGTAGCAGATCACTTCTGCCGTTTGCTCTAAACTTACTGAAATGTTTTAGAAATGGAAACTTTAAAAGTTTCCTAGAACTTCAGAAATAAAAGGTGAAGTAGGTAAACGTACTTGCGTACGGTAAATCTAATTTATGCATTTTCACTTAAGCCTAGTTTTGAATGGTTTCATCAACATAGTTTTGATTGAGGAAAACCGATCAAACCTGTGTGGAAGTAAATGTGTTGTACCTGCTCTCATATCTGGACTCTTTCTGATCAGACTATTAAAGCTTAAAGTCCTCTCTCCGTCTTTCAGGTTGAAGCACAGCCTCACGTCATCTGAAGAGGATGACGAGGCCTTTCTCCCACCTAAGGTACAACTATTTTTATAAATGCCCACGGTTGAATATAATCAGATGGTGCTGATGGAGTTTCATCATCCGGCTCCGTCGTCTCCTGCTGCCGCCTCGTCTTTTGTCCAGAATGACACGCTGCCAGTTCTGTTTCCGGGATTTCTCTAAGGAGTCTCCGGCTGACGACGATCAGACCTAAATGCTGTCAGACGCATTCCCTTTTTTTTTTTTTTTTTTTTGGGTGGAAGTAGCACCATATTTGGTGATTTCTGGGAAGAATCCAGCGTTTCCCTTGCATGACGCTGTCGTCCTTGTTTAGAAGTGTTTCAGATTTCTCTGCTTTTTGGCCTCCATCCGACAGAGACGCGCGGTCCCGGCCTTCATGCTGTCGCGCTACGAGAGCGAGTTCCTGGAGCTGGAGTGCATCGGCGTGGGCGAGTTTGGGGCCGTTTATAAGTGCGTGAATCGGCTGGACGGTTGTCTGTACGCCATCAAACGCTCCAGACGTCCCCTGGCCGGCTCTGCCAACGAGTGAGTCGCCGTTTCGGGCACCTGGACCTGATCGGTCAGCGTCTCGTGATCTGTTCATGAAACGCTTTGTTTCTACTCAGGCAGCTGGCCTTAAAGGAGGTGTACGCACACGCTGTTCTGGGGCACCACCCACATGTTGTCCGCTATTACTCCGCATGGGCAGAGGACGACCACATGCTGATTCAGAATGAATACTGTGACGGTGAGTCTCACGCTCGGAAACGAGCTGCACAGCTCATTAAAATGCATGTTTTTAAAAAAAAAAATACGCCCAGAAATGTGAAGGTGGCAGGACAATCGACATATGAAGCAGCTATCCTCTAAAGTCATACATTCAGTTTCTCAGTTGATTAGATTACGCCGTCCATCCGTCGTCTCTGGTCCGGGTCGGGGGACGGTGCTGATACCGTCTCCAGCGGGGACAACCCTGGACAGTCTGCCAGTCCAGGGTTGTCCATCACAGGCCAAGTAGAGTTTGCGTTTCATTTGATCCCAGAGTGTGAAGGACGAGCGGAGACGATCCAAGCTGCTGAGGTCCGGTGATGGTTTGAGGAACCATGTCATCTGCTGCACTGCAAAAACATGACTAAAAATAAGTAAAGTTTTCTTGAAATTAGTGTATTCATCCTTGATTTGAGCAGCAAATTTAAATAATCTGCCAATGGAATAAGAATTTTGCACTTAAAATAGGAACAACTCATCTCCATCTTATTTCTAGTGCAGTTTATCTAATTATCTTATTTTAGGTGTAAAAATACTCGTTCCATTGGCATATCTTCTTATTTACCTGCTCAAATTAAGGACAAACACACTAATTTCAAGAAAATTGTACTTATTTTTAATTGAGTTTTTGCAGCGTGGTTCTGGTCCACTGGGTTTGATCGGGTCCACAGATACAGCGGCATCTACCAGGACACTTTGGAGCTCTTCTCCTGACGAGCTTTATGAAGATGATTGGATTTTTTTTAACAAGACTCTGTGCCGACCCACGCTGCCAAAAGTACAAATACCAGCTTTAATCACCATGGTCACGCCAGCAAAGTGGCCTGACCCGAACCCGGCAGTGACACCAGAACCAACAAGACAGACGAACTGATGGTCTCTGTTCAGCAACCTGGGCTTACCTGAACGCCTCAGCAGAACCGCAGGCTGGTCTCCTCCATGCCACGCTGCAGTAAATCATGATAAATGAGCCCAGACAAAGTTCTGAGTGCAGATTTGGTTCCGTAGGTCCGCATTCCTTTATGATCAATCCCGTTATTAGTCTGATGTAATCAGTGGCGGTTCTAGAACAAATTTACCAGGGGGGCCAAGGTGGGGCCAGTGTTTTTTCACAGGGGCACAGAACAAAAAAAAAAAATAAAAATAAATAATAAAATGCCAATATTTAACTGTGGAATAATATTAAGTGAGCCACTTGTGGCTCTGGAACTGCAGTTTTCAGACCCCTGATCTAGCAGTTGAAAACTTTGCCCCCTGCTCAATACAGCTAAAGCTAAACGTGAAACATCTTAAGTTTTAAATTCTTTTTAAGTAGAGTAAAACTATATAGGTAAAATAATAATAATAATAATAATAATAATAATATTGGTCAAAGTGACCAATCAGTTATGGTTTCTTTGCCATTGCAAATAATTATGAGAAGTGTATTTAATATCATGTCTTTAGTACAGGGGCCAGGACCATTTCTACAGGGGCATGGGCCCCTGTTGGCCCCTGTCTAGAACCGCCTCTGGATGTAATGTTGTAACTTTGGGAACATAAATTCTGGGCATTTCCTGGACAGAAAGCCAGAATCATTAAACGAATCGCTCTGTAAAGACCAAATCTATACAGAGCAGCTTTCACTTTGATTCACTAAAATAACCATATTCTAATTTGTTATTTGTTATTTATTTTTGTTGTTTGTGCTAAGGCGGGAGTCTGGGTGACGGCATCGTGACGAGAGGAGCGCAGGGTGAGCTGCTGACGGAGGCTGAGCTCAGGGATCTGCTTTTACAAGTGGCCTTGGGTCTGAAATACATCCACAGCTCAGGCCTGGCCCACCTGGACATCAAGCCAAGTATGTTCTGTCTTTGCTTCTCGATTTGTACGCTCCGGTTCTGGTAAACCTGCTCCTCCTCCGACTCTCTCCAGGCAACATATTCATCTGCCAGCAGCCCAGCGCAGAAGCTGGGTGTGAAGGGGACAGCGATGGGGAAGATGACGACGGCTCTTCAGCTGGAGTCCTCTACAAAATTGGTATTTAAGGATGTTTGGTTGCTTGGATTGCTTCTTTTTGTTAACAAATCCAATTTTTCTGCAGGCGACCTTGGTCACGTGACATCAGTGAGTAGTCCTCAAGTTGAGGAGGGGGACAGCCGTTTTCTGGCCAAAGAGGTTTTGCATGAGGTAATCATGTTCTCGGTGCTTCACCGTGTGCTGCTGGGTCAGAGGCACTAAACTATTTCCTTCCCAGGATTACTCCAACCTCCCTAAGGCCGACATATTTGCTCTGGGCCTCACGGTGCTGCTGGCAGCTGGAGCCCCCTCCCTGCCTCCTAATGGAGACCAGTGGCACCGTCTCAGAGAGGGGCACCTCCCTCCAGTTGCACAAGAGCTCTCTCCTCCCTTCAAAGATTTACTTCAGGTATTCAGACACAGACTGATTTTTTTATTTTTATTTTTTTTACAACGTCCACTTGTATAAATGTGTCTGATGTTCCTTTAACTTGTCGTTTCAGTCGATGCTGGATCCAGACCCGATGAAGCGGCCGTCTGCCAAGGAGCTCTGCAAGCACACCCTTCTGCGGGAAAAGAGGACGGAGAGGCTGGCTGCTCAGCTGCGTAGGGAGCTCAATGTGGAGAAGTTCAGGACGGCCATGCTTGAAAAGTGAGGAGGCAAGGGGGGAGGCTGCCACCTCCTGGTCAGACTGGGCATTACTATAGAAGGAAAAAATAAGGTTTGCAATAGTGATGCAGAATGTAGAGGTGCCACCAGGGGGCGCCAGTGGGGCTACAACCACTACTATAACGCTAATCTTACCTAAAAGCTGAATTCTCTCAATATTTGTGCGTTCACAAACTCAAGAATCGATCTTGTCCTGGTCTGGCTTCAACTGTTTGTGTCCAAATCAAAAAAAGGGTTTGGACCAATCACGTGGCGATATTAAGGTTGACAAACCGCTGCTAGGAAAGCAAGAATAAACTAAAGCTGAACAAACATGGCAGCGCAGGAGGACTCGGGCGTAGCTGCTGCTGTCACATCCGTTCTGGAAAGAATTCAGGAGTTAAACTCTTCAGGAGTAAAGAACAGCAAAAAGGGCCGTGACCAGCTAACCGTATTTTTCAGACTATAAGTCTCACCGGACTATAAGTCGCTTTTATTTAGAAATTTTATTTCTCACAATCCAAGACTAAAAACTGACATTTAATCTTGTAAGGCAACAGTTCCACAGCTGCATCCTTAATCAACTGAATAACCTGGAACATACCTGGGAGGATAAATGGAGTAAATTAGCATAAAAAACCAGAAACTCCAACCGGGAAAGTTCTGGTCAGAGCATTTCGGTCCAATTACGCTAAAATTAAACCATGGATGTAATAGTGCTAAGCTAACAGTATAAGCCAGATGTTTCAGAGCATAAAGCTGAAGTACATCAGAGAAGTTGTAACCTGGCCGGGCAACAGCTGTAAGCTAGCGCTAGCTTTTATTAGCTTCACTGCAGTCTGGTGCTTAGATTTTCATCTTGTACCGTGATTGGCTAAAACCAAGCTTTGGTAGGCGGGCACTAGGTGTCTCTTCGCCCAATCAGCTCAGAGAGTTCTGCTGAAATTCTCTCCTTTCCCCACCCGGATTGGCTGGGAGCAGAACCAGACTGATAATATGCAGCACTAGCGTGCTACGCATCAGTCTGGCTGGCCACACTCGAAGAAATGAGCATGAAGCTGCAGCTTTTATTTAATGATTCACATTAATGGGGGTTTATTTTATTTTCACAGGGAGCTCCAGGAGGCGCGGAAGGCGGCCTTGTCACCGAAGCCGAATCTCTGCCCTGGGTTGAAACCTCCAAATAAGCTAGGGTCGGCACCAAGAATGGGGAGAAGACTCGTCGGCAGGAAAACTGCTCGATCAGTCAGCTTTGGTTGTCCAGGCTGTGGCGTGTGACGGGCATGCCCCCCCCCCCCCCCCCAGCCCCCCGTCTAACAAATGGGACGGGTCTTTGTTACAAGTCTCTCAGGAGGAAGTTCAGTGAACTTGTGTAACTGAAATTTAGACATAGTTGGCTTTAGCAGGCTAATTTGATTCCTGCTGGTCTCATAACTATTTGGGGTCATTACCCTTGGCTGCTCATTGGCTTTATTTTTTATTGTAAATAAACATTTTATTCTTTCTTTTTTTTAATGCATGCATTTTCTTATTTGTGTTTTTCCTATTTGTGGTCTAGTTTGCTGTGTGGGTTATTTTTATGGGGAATTTCCAGTAATTCTTTTTTTCTACCTCACCTATCGGCACTGAGCTGTGTACTCAGGAAGTATGAACCATCCAGCCGTTAACTCTTTAAAAGTCACAAGGAGACCCTGTTATTTCAGCTGTGACTTTACCAGACTGTATTTTAAATGTGGCCACCTGAAACAAATCATATCTTGTGGCTTTTATTTGTTTACATTTAAAAAAAATAAGTTTTTCTATCCTCCAATTGGCCCATTTTCACTATTTGGTTTGAGCTACCTTTACTGGCTCAGTTTTTAAGCTCCTTTACCCTAAATGCAGCCTTGTCTGTTTATATTAAAGTACGGAATAAGTCCTTGGCTGCACTCTCAGGTGTTATAACCTCCATTAAATCACACACTTTAGTTAAAAGGATTCCTAGGTTCCCCATTTTCACTTGGATCTTCAATAATCTCGTGTTGTTGAGGTTCCCATGTGCTTCACACGCGCTACAATCATCCCGGTCCCCAACAATCAGGGTTAACTTGAATAGCGAACAGTGAAGACTCAGTCGTAGAAATTACTTGTATTCATAAAACGCTGGACTCACAGCTTTAGATTCATGCTCTCATGAAAACATTCCTAACCCAAAACCTTTTTCAGACTCATGACAGCAGAATTTTGTACAATATTTTTGACATGCAAATATGAATTGTTTAAATCATGCACACGTCTTTTTGACAGCTTTCTTACTCCGTATGATTCCTCCAGGGCTTGGTTTGCTTAGTTTAACATTTTCCACTCTCACACTGACATGACTGTTTTTACTGACTCTGCAAACTTTTTTCTTTAAATAAATACTTGCCAGACTGAGAAGATGGAGGCTCATCGGTTTAGAGTTTTATTTTATGTAGCTTAGTATGAAAGTTTTTGCACATCACTGTTCTGTTTTGAATACCTTGAAATGGAGTTTTTGGGGAATTTTGCAGCAAGAGTGGCATGCATCTGATGAACCGGACCACCTTTCTTTAGTTGATCGTAATCAGTAACACCTTTTGGAGTTCATGCATAATTTCCCCACTATGTTTGCCGTTTAGCTGCACAATTTTAAGCTCTATTCATGTAGGTGGTTGATGGACCAGACATTTGCCAGACCAATCAGATTTGGTGAGTGTGTTTTTTTTGTTTTTACTTTTTCAGATTGGCAGCTATTTTGGAGATTTTTATTTTTATTTTTTTTAAGTTTTTGACTGAAGTATTCTAAATTTATCATCTACTTTCATTTCCTCTCTTTGTGCACATTTTATTGGTAAAGCAGTGTGGAGTTTAACATTCAACATTTACCACTCATTCTCATTGACATGACTGATTTTACACTGAAAAAAATACATTTATACAAAATGTACCTAGTTTAAGAGGATCTATTGAGTAATCTGGGGGAGCTTCTCCAGGAGTGGACTGAGGTTGGAGTAAGCGACCCGCTGCACCGTTACTGGGCTTAATTAGCAAACCGACCTGAACCCCATAGAAAGAGTCTTACAGACACAAGCTCACTCTCACAAACACCTACGGGTGCTTACAGTTTCACTTCCATACAGAAAACCCCTGTTATTACCTTCAGCTGTGACTTTATACATCCTGTATTAATTAATCCTGTATATTCTTCAGTGATGGTATCAAGGCGTTGTATGTTTGTACCTGTAATACTTTATCGGCTCTTTGCAGGTGTAGAAGCAAACTCAGAGGATGTTATATTGCTCTCTCCTTTTCCTCTTTCTTTTACTACCTTTTCCCCCTGATCTATTTTTGTCACCATTTCTCCCTTTTAACGTTTTGCCTGACCTTTTCTCTTCCTTTCTTCCTCTTTTTGTTGCACTTTTCTGTTTCTGTGTCCATTAAATTTATATTGTTATATCGCTCTCTCCCTTTCCTCTTTCACTTTTTCACCCTTTTAGCATTTTGTCTCATCTGTTTCTCTTCCTTTTTATTCATCTTCTAACTTCCCTTTTCTGTGTCCATTGAACATAAAATAGTCCCAGCATAAAATCTAATAAAGTTATATATAAATCAAACGGAGCAGGGTGAGAGAAGGACCAAAACTGACCAATCCTTCCCCCTTGGACTGAACAACAGGGATTGATCAGAGTTTTTACAGGCATGCAACTTTTACAGAGACTTTTTTTTTAATCCATTGTTTTTATTGCAGTTTTTGTTTCCATTCAACAAACAAACAGTGTCTACCATACTCGGCACAGAACAGAACAAACACAAAACACACATGACAGCTCTTACATGAAGAAAAATATATACAGCATGATACAAGGTGGTAAATCAGTCTTACACAATGCTGTTAATGTCCACAGTAGAACTTTTAATAGGGTGGAGGAAAGGTCTGGCCCAATAAAGTCCAAAAATGGGCGCCATACTGTATAAAACTGGTGCACACTGTGATGACATTAGAGAGATTAGTTCAAAAATTATTTTGTGCCAATCACAGACAGATTTTTAACCTCCTTTTTCTGAATACATAATGTATTAACTACGGTCAGGATGGAAGGACAATTTATCCCAAACAGTTTCTGAACAGGATGACCAACTTTAAGCTTTAAGCTTTAGTGTCACCTGACTTATAGTATTTTGGCTTTACTATGCGTCCACACGTAAGACCAGATGTAAAAAATAAAATAATAATAAATGAATAAAAGAATGAGAGACAAACTATTGAACTTTTTCTTTTCTTTATATCTATTTTTTATTTTTTTTATTTTGTGCTTTTATTTTTGAAAGTTGCCGTGGACGTAAACTACCGTAATGCTTCTACGTCCTGCGCAGATAAGAAGCTGCCGCCGTAGCGCAGTGAAGAAGTCGGAAGGCGGCGAAGTTACATTTAAAGCCCGTTAAAACCCGTCAAAGCATCTCTACGGTCAGCATCAGCGACTCAACCGTTCCGCTCCGTAATAATGTTTTACAGACAAGGCACAGCCGCGTATAAATCCCTTTTTTTAGTCCAGAATAACTTGGTAGTTTGTTGTAGCCGGTTAGCGGTTTCGGTTAAAGTTAACTTTTGATGCTAACCGGTTAGCACCAAGCTAGCTGCTAACAGCTAGCTTGGTGTTTTTTTTCTGACGTAACCTTCGTGTTTTTAGACTTTAAAGTTCTGCTGTTGCGTTTTCCTTCCAATCCACCCCCCGCTCCACCCGGTTTATGTTTTTTTTCCGGGTCTTCAGATCTGTTGTTTCACACAATTAACTCCAGATATCCCGTTTTTTCCTCCTTCTTCTCGCTGAAAGCTTGTTTTCTGGTCGGTCACCGATGGACGACAAGTTCCTGGCGAACGAGCGAAGCGCCGCTCTGGTGGCCTTCGCCTTCCTCCAGCCCGACTCCGAAGCCCTGAACTACCGCCGGGAGCTTATCGCGACCCTGGACATCAACCATAACGGACCCGGGCTGGACGCGGGAGACTCCGGGGAGCTGGAGTCCGACGGCCACCTGCCCGGAGAAGTGTCGCTGCGCCTGGAGGACATCCTGCCGCAGGTGGAGCTGCAGCGGCCCGGTAGGTAGTCCCGTCCCGTTAGGAGGTCTCTCCTCCTCCACCTTCCTGGTCCGGTCCAGCAGAATGATAAAGCCACGTGGGGCGACTGTGGCTTGGTGGGTTGAGTAGTCGTCTGGCAATCTGAGGGTTGTCGGTTCGATTCCAGCTTCCCCCTGCCACATGTCGATGTGCCCCTGGGCAAGGCACTTAACCCCAAGTTGCCTACCGAGCTGCGTCTCGGTGTATAAATGTGTGTGCGTTAGTGAGAGCGATTGGGTGAATGTGGCTATAGTGTACAGCGCTTTGGGTGGTCAACATGACTGGAAAAGCGCTATATAAGTTCAGTCCATTTACCATTTACCATTTAACGGGATTCTTTCAGTTCAGTTTTATTTATATAACACATTATCCCTATGTAGTTATGTTATAATTCAATTTTATTTATATAGCTCCAATTAACATCCCATCATCTCAAGGCTCTTTCCAAAGTCAGACTCCATCAGATCCTCCAGGTTGGTCAGAAAGTTTCTCCTCTAAGGAAACCCAGCAGGTTCCAGCAACATTGCAAAATGGAAACTAAAAGTAAATAAAATTTTCTTTAAAATTAGTATATTTTTCCTTGATTTGAGCAGCTAAATAAGACTATTTGCCAATGCAATGATAATTTCAACCCCCAAAACAAGATAATTAGACATCCTGCACTGGAAATTAGATGATGAAGATGAATTGTTTTTATTTTAAGTGCAAAAAATCTTATTCCATTAGCAAATAGTCTGATTTATCAGCTCAAATCAATGGAAAAATGCACTAATTTCAAAAAGATTTCACCTGCTTTTAGTTCCCTTTGTGTGCAGTAGAGCCACAGTGGACAGTCCTGGTCCTGCACGTTTTACTTTGCTCCACCACACCTGAGTCACCTGTAGGGCTGAACGATTTTTGAAAATAATCTAATTGCAATTTTTTTTCTTAATATTGCGATTTAATGTGATATTTTTTTTTTCCCCAGTTTAATTTATCGTGTGTTTTTAAAATATATACAAACAACAAATCAATTTGTTTCCTCGCCATGTGGATTAGTTGCTAAAAGACCCACAGCATCTAAACTCGGTGCAGTAATGATTGCGTTCTGCCTACAATATATTTAAATCAAAATTGCAATTTTGACTTTTCTCCGCATTAACCACAAGCAACAAAAATGGCGTCTAAATATAGATGTTTGTAAACAAGGACTATTTTAAATATGAACTTTTAATATTTCTATTGATCAGAATATTATTCAAGAGAACAGCTTTTAATTGATCAATCCTTGTTGAACATAAAGTCTAACCAACAAATAAGTATGTATTAAACTTATTGACCTGTACTTAATGCTTTGTATGATTATACAAACTCTAAAACAAGTAATACAATTAGATGATCTCACTGCTGCAAATCTCTTCCCTTCCATGTTAAACATTTTAGCAACACCTAATGTACGCGTCTAATTCACTAATTGTTACATAGCCAAAAATTGCAGACCTCTGCGATTTGGAAATTGCGTTTTTTTAAATCACGATTACATTGAAAATGTGATTAATTGTTCAGCCCTAGTCACCTGCATGGCCTCCTCAGCCATCAGGGGCTTCATAATCAACGTTCTGCTTAAGGCGGAGAAACTCCTAAAACACGCAGCGGGTCCTGAGAACGAGGTTTGAAGAGAAACGTGTCAGAATCTGCATTCAGAGGTGGTCCTGAGTCATGTTGTGTCTCTTATCGCCCCGTTTAGGAGGCCAAGGGGAGGTTATCGACTACCAGGCAATCGCACAGGCGCTGAGAGACATCGCAGCCCAGTTAGACAACGAAGCGGTGACCCGGGCCGCCCAGAACCTGAACAGGAACATATCAGAGGTCCCTTCTGAAGTGAGCACCAAACCGCGGCAGAATCACCGACCATACGGAGGCTCAGAAAGGTCCAGGTCTGCTTTGCTCTGTGCCGATGCTCCCTGACTGCTTGTGTCTGTCTGCAGCTGAGCAATCATCTGGTGAACGAGGTGGGCCGGCTGATGAGGGACGGCGTGTGTCTGGTGGACCTGCCCCGCAGCCGGGTCATGGTGGCCCTCACCCTGACCCTGGTGAAGGCCGTCTGCGTCCAGGCGCCGCAGCTGCTGGGGACTCTGTTCGACACGGCGGTCCGCTTCATCTGCCAGAACTGGGCCGCAGGGCACCGAGGGAGCGAGCGCTAGCGGACCGCCCGGCTGCCAACGGACCGCCCGGCTCCAAAGGGACCGCCCGGCACTGAAGGAGCTCCGCTGGTGTTTACAGCGTCAGTCAAACTGTGAATGCAGGAAGTCAGACTCGTTCAAAAAAAAAAAAGAAGGAACTGAAAGTTTGACTGAATTGTTATTTTTTGGTAGTTTACATGTTTCTGTTTACTGAAGTTTGCATTTTGTACGTGAAGCACATGGTCGGTCCGAACGGGTTTCAGGTTCAGAACGTCTGTCGCAGCCGGACCCAGACATGAACTTTGGTTCGACGGCCGGCCGGATCAGAAGAAGAAGAAGAAGAAATGGTTTATCTTTGAGGAGGACAGAAGAAGAAGAAATGGTTTATCTTTGAGGAGGACTTTAATCGGTGCCGCTGAGACGAGCATGGAACACGTTCTGCATTAAAGACGGCAGCGATGCAGCCTCATGGTGTCAGTCTGAGATCTTTACCTGTTCATCATATCCTAAAAATCTGAAAAACTAAGTCAGATTACTGAGTTATGATTGGTCAAACTGTCCCATAACATGTTAGCCTCGTGAGACCATCCTGATCTCGCGAGCTTTCAAGGTTTCACTCGCAGATCAGTCTGGCTACTCTCTGTTAAAGAAAATTTGGAGCCGTTCACCAAACGAACGTCCAATCAGCGTTGGCTTTGAGGCGGGTTGAGGTGTGACGCAACGGGAAGCGCGTCAGTTCAGTCTAAAGAACATGGCGGCTTCAGCCGATGAAACTAGCGTTAGCGTGGCTATCGAGCAAGTTTTATTGTAATTACAGAGTATTTCTTTGCTGAGCTAACGAGCCTTTACCTGCAGCAGCAAGAGTAGCTTGGCTTGTGGTTGTGTTTTCGTCGTCGCTCGTAACAGAGCGACGACGAATCTGATTGGTTTATTTGACCCGTCTATCACCAACATAGGCCAATCAGCTAACCAGTATTTTCGCCCCTTCCCAAAGTTACTTCAACGGAAGGTTTCCAGATGGATATGCAGAGCAAATCTATCTGGCGGAGTCAGGTAAATAACATGTCACCAAAGGGCAGAATGATGTCAGTTATTTCAGTGATTCTGTTTAAAAGTGAATCTTGTGTGGAGGAGAACGCCTTTCTCAGAAAATGGGAAATATCGTCTCAAACCAATAAAAAAAACTGCAGACCTGGCAACCTCCTCAGGGGTCAGCCAGCTTCTCTATGAGCCGCATTCAAGTGGATTCACGGAAAGTTAGGTGGAAGGAAGAAATGGTAGAAAAACCGAAGCCGTGAGATGACTGTGAAGCAAAGCTTAGCCAAGAGATCCACGTTGGCTCTGCAGTCAGACAGGAGACGGGTTCTACCCGGAGATGGAACCATCACCTTCCTGAGTCCGTATTCACAAAGACCCTCAGAGCTCCTAACTCTGCCTAAAACTACCGAAGAGTTTTAGCCTCAGAGATTCAGGCGCTGCTGAGAGTGACTCTGAGGAAATGACAGAAAGCTTCATCTCAGAGAGGTGTGGCTGACCCTGATTGGTGTGATGCTGTCTTTTAACAGCTGTGATTGGTTCTAGTGATGAAAGGAGAGAAATTAACCGATTAGGCTGGATGAAGAAATGTCATGATGATGAAATTAAGCAAAACGGCCCCACAGCATAAAAAGCTTCACATTTTGCTCATTTATTTTTACTCACCTGTCATTTTCCTACTTTATTTGTTAACGCGCTCTCACCTGTCTGCGTGCGTAAAGCGGCTGGATTCAGCAAAACTACCAACTTCAAAAAGTGAAACAAACCAAACTGGGCAGCAGCTGTGGAAGAGAAACGTGGTGAAAACTAAACTGGATCACGGCGCAAACACGCGGATTCTAAAGCGCGTTGCCGCAGATCTGCGCCTCTTGGTGCCTTTACGCACCAGAGAGAAGCGCTCCGTGCGGCAAAGCGAGGAGATGACGTCACAAGCAAGCGATCCTTATGGCGGAACGATTGTTCCTTTGACTCGAGCGCACAGTGAGTCAGGTGAGAGACAGGTATTCAGCGTTTAAACGTGGCACGCGCGCGCTCAACTCTGATAAACTCTTCTCTACCCTCTGTCCTCGCGCTCCGTTCCATCTCTGCGCTCGCGACTTAAAACGGCCCACTCCTCCAGCCAATCACATACAGTTTTTTTTATCCAATCAGAGAATTGTTTGTAAATACTGCATTCGGATGGATTAAATCAAAACGCTGCAGACGGTGGGATTGAAGAAAAAATAAATAAACTTGAATATTTTAGGCTACTGGCATTATCCTGCGATACAGAAAATTCTTTCTCATCTCTTTTATATATTTTGTAAATTTCTCCACTTTTTATTCATGATTATTCAGCATTTCCCTCATTATTTATTTATCCTCAAAATTACGTTACTAGAGCCGCGCCTTAAACCCGTCCGGCTGCTGAAAGTAATTTCCCTCCATGGGGATGATAAAGTTTATCTTATCTACATATTAATAATTGCGTGATTGTCAAATAAGTTTTTGTACTTATTTCCTCCTCTGCTCAGGAGGATCAGCCAATCAGCTCTGTTTCCACCATCTTCCTGCTTCAGACTGAGGCTCTAAAAGTCCTCTTTACTCCTGACGTTTGTGAATAACTTTTATCTTACTTGGGTAAAAAGGTAAGAAAAATTTTCAAATTCGTGAAATGCTAAGATTTTACCTGAAATGACGTCACAATGAGCTTTTATTCTGAGGAATCGTGGTGAATACGGAGTGTTTCACTACTCCTTACCTGGGCTGAGGAGAAACAGAACCGGAGTCCAAAGTCCTCTTTTAAAAATGAAAGTTTGCATTTCATTTGGAAATCAAGGTCCCAGAACGCCTGCCAAGAGTTTCATAATCCTGTTTATGGATAATTTACTTCTGTTAAATCGCCACTAAGTAACCAGAGTCCTGCCCAGAATCTAACCTCCCATCTCTGATGTCAGACCTGTAGGTTCCTGAAGGACCGGACCTGCATGTCTAATAATCCAGACCCTCCTGAACCTTTTGCATATTCAAGTATTTTCACTCATCTTTGGGGAAAAGCTTTATTTTTTTCACAAAATAAAAACATGTTGCATGTACAGTAAAACATGCTTTTTGCTTCTTTTTTTTCTTTTTTTACAGAATCAGACCCAGCATGTCTGAACGGGTCCACATTCACAGTAAATAAAATAAACTGTTTCATCAATTTAAGAATTCATCGTCAAAAAGGGAACTTTAAATCTAATTTTTTGCTGCTCAAAAACAGAAAAATAAATCCTAAAAGTCTCAGAAGCTTATTTTTTTTAATCTTTAATCTCTTCAGAGTCGTTTTCCTGCGGCTTGGCAGGCAGACGGGAGAAAACAGCAGAAAGTCTGAACGGATCCCATAAACGGATCAGAGGCGGGAGAGAAGACTTTCAGAACAACACGGCCGGTAAAGCCGGCAGAAACGGAGCGGAGTGTGTTTGGACCTGGTGGAACGGAGCCGGGTCCCTTCAGGATCAACTAATCAGATAAACCCAGCACACATTTAGGGAACTTATTACTTCTACGTTAAAATAAAACCTTTATTTCCTTCCTACGGGATCCCAGCGCTGTTTCTACCTCCTCCTCCTGAAGAAGATGACGCTGCAGACCACAGCAGCAAGCAGCACCAGAACAGCGCCTCCATAAAGCAGAACCGGGAGCTCTTCTGCCGGTTCCGGCTGGGCTGGGACCTCCTCAGGGGCCACAGCGGCAGCTTTGGGGGCCACAGGGGCCTCCAGAGCCTCAGCTGGAGCTTCAGAAGGCGCTGGGACCTCCTCGGCTGGCGGTGCCGCCGCTGTGGGGTCGGGTTCTGCCGCTGTGGGATCGGGTTCTGCCGCGGCCTCTGGTTCCGGCGGCTGAGGGACCGCGGCAGGCTCGGCTTCCTGCTTTGGTTGAGCAGCTGGTTCTGGTGCGGCTTCGGGTTCTGCTGGTGCTGTTGGGGTTTCCTTAGCTTGAGATGAGGTCTCCACCTCGACAGGCACTGGGGTGCTGGCAGCAGTGGATTCTGGCTCAGGTTCTGGTTCTGCTGCAGGAACAGGCGGTGAAGCTCCAGGCCCAGGTTCTGCTGGAGGAACCGCGACGGGTTCCGGGTCGGGAGGCAGCAGCTCTGGTTCTGAGGAGACGTGGGAAGGCTCCGCAGACAGACCTGTGGGCGTTTCTATGACGACCGGCTCCTCCAACGACACGAGGGAGGCCGGAGGCGAGGAGACGGGTCCGACCGGACCCGGGTCCCCGAACTCGGCCCGCAGCGCCGCCAGGTCGCTCTCTGTGCCCAGAACGCTCATCATGCTCTCGTCGATGGCGCCGCCGCCGCCCTCCTCCAGAAGCTCCGCCTCCTCGCGCTCCACGTGAACGATGTCCGAGTTGGAGGAGTTGTTGTCGCTGCGCTCCTCGGCCAGCGCCGCCGCCTCGTTGCTGTCCAGGCTCTTCACGTCTTCCGGGTCCATCGGACCGACTTGTGCCCAGGACTCGTGGCCGGCCAGAGACGCCGCCAAGCTTTCCGTCTGCCAGGAGCCGGGCTCGCTGTCGTCTGCGGCGCCGAGCAGCGAGGACGGCGGGCTGAGCGGGTCCGGCTGCTGCTCCTCTGACAGGATGTAGATGTCGTTGCTGTCTTCAGCGATGGGACCGGGAATGCTCCTGCTGCAGCAGGTCCAACACGCCGGCCTGGGGGGGGGGGGGGGGGGGGGGGGGGGACAGAGAGACGTTACAGAGGCAGAGAGCTCCTCCTGTTATGGTTCCACAATTTTAAGAACAGTTCTACAAACGTTCCATCATCGTGTTCAAAAGGGTTTTTAAATTTGCTTTGCAGGGTGGGCATTATAAGCTTCTTGCTTCTGCCAATACACCCTTTTTCAGACTGTTTTAATTTATGTTATATGGATATATGGACATATACTGTCGTTATTATATACTTGTGTGTCTGAAATAAATAAATAAATTTTACATTTTTTTTATTGAGCTGCAAGAGAAAACCAACCAGTGACCAGTTTTCCCCTCCCCCACCTGTTGCTACACAGCTGGCTGAAATACATTATTACACTTAACGTTAAAAAAAAAAAAAAAAAAAAAAAAGAGACATTTGGCTTTTTGAAAGTATTTCCAGCAGTAAAAAAAACCCTAAAAAGTGAGAAATGTTCTCTAATGAACCTCTGAGGTCTCAAAGAACCGCTGCGGTTCCACTGAATCTCTATTCCCTGACCAGGTTCTGAAGGAACTGGTTCCCCGTCATTTTATTCTGTCTGAATACGACGGCCCGCCTTTTTATTTCTAAACCTGAATACGTTGGTGAGGGGATTAAAACACGCAGAGTTCTGTGTTCAGGGTTGTGAAAACATGGGTGGAGCAGGATTTAACAGGCAGCGACAGAAAGCCGGGTTCTGCTGAGGGAAGCCAGGTGTGAGTCAAACGGGCCTGGAGGGCCGGTTCTGACTGAGCAGCAGAACTGCATCACGCTCGCTTCAAATCAACATCAACTCTCCCATAGACTGTTTAAAACATGCAAACCTGCCCCGGCGTGTTTTAAACCACCTCTGCAGTGCGAAGGTTGCGTTTGGTGCCGTCAGCTGTGCGCAGGAGGACAGCAGATTAAATCTGGTGGCGTTCCTCGGTTATCCAACATCAGTAAATCCTCCGGCTGTGGATGCAGCCATTAGCGGGACGCGGCTGCAGTCCTAAACTCTGGGCTTCATTAGAGCGCCAACGCACCGCTAATATAAGCTGGTCAGAGTGGAAACGAGCAGCGGTCGGGTTTTAAAGCTTTAAAAGCTTTTCATGCACATTAACAGTTATTTAAAGTCAGTTTTACAGGAGAAAGTAACAACGAGCCACAGCGAGAGGTTTAACATGAGATAAAGTCCAGGATTACCTTCTTCCCTCGTTAACCTTCAGGGTTCTGCCTGCTGTCCTTTCAGCCGCGCTGCAGCGCTGAAACTAACGTAAAACTTTAAACCTTCGCTGCCGTTGCCAGGTTCAGCTCTCCGCCCTCGCCTGAAGACAACGCCACCATAAAGCCGGCAGGTTCCTGGGTCACAGCCAGAGCTGTGGAGGGCGCCTCGCCTGCTTTTCACTTTGTAAATCAATACCTGACCTCAGATCAAAACCCCCACAGCACCGGTCCAAAACAGTCTGTGATGCGTTATAAATACTCGCTACTGATCGTTGACCAGATTCCTGCCAAACGAAACCACTAAACTCATCAAAGCGAACCGTATTCACCCTCTGAATTCAAACATGGAGAATAATTTGGTTAAAGTGACGCTCAGCGACTCGTCTGCTCAGCATTTATCAGGTTCACCCGCATGGAGCTGAGAGCAAATAAAACCATTTAGAGTCCAATTTAAAGCACTTGTTTCAGATTTACCTTAAAAATGATTTTCTGGATCCCAGAACCACGATCCAGACCGGTTCTATCACCAGAACCTTGTTGCATTTAAAAACACACCCGGCTTAATTTCTTAGCTCTAAATAAGTTTACAGAAGTGGAAAAGATCCAAATAAACTTTGGAGAAATGTTCTGTCTGGGTTTGGGTTAATAAATATAGTCTTTCTGCACAGATCATCTTTTCCTGTTTCAGAGCATTTATACAGACAGATAATAAAGTTCTGTTTTAATTTACAGCCAATGTTTATAGGGAAGGAAATGTAGACCTCTAAATACTTCAATCCCAGTTAGAGTTTCAACTGTGTGGAGACCTGGACAGGTCCAACATCCAGCCGGCCGGTTCTGTTCTGGTAGAACCCGTCGGAGCGGCAGGCGGACGGCGGCCTGTCCAGCTAAAACACCAGCAGACAGTTAATGCGCTGCAGCAGACGCTAAAAGTGGGTCAGCTACACCCTGCTAAAGATTTTATTAGAAGTGTTTTTTTTTTTTCCCGTCCTGTGCGGCCTCGGTTCTGCGGTTCAGTCTAATTCAGACACGCAGGAACGTACAGTGATGCACCCTGGAGCCGCAGAGCCAAGACTTACGTAACTAACTGTGATGTGGCCTGAAAGGGCCTCAGCTGGAGCCCCGACACCAGCTGGTTCCTAAAAACGCCTCGGCTGCAGCAGCTTTATGGCGTAAGAAAGCCGTCAAAAAGATTTAACTCATATTTGTATATCAATAGAAACATTATAGAAAAGTTAAAATACAAAATTCTGCTGTCATATGAGTGAAGGAAGACTGCAGAGTTTCTCCTGGTGTGGGAGGAGCTTGTGACCAAGACATGATTGGTCAGATAGATAAGTTCTGGTGGGGGTTGAAGAAGCCATGACAGTATGGAGTAAGAAAGCTGTCAAAAAAAAGATGTGTGCACGATTTTAACAGTTCATATTTGTCAATGAAAATATTGCACAAAATATCAAATACAACATTCTGATGTCAGACTCAAATATATTACAGCAGAATTTTGTATTTTTCTGACATAATCTGAATCCGCACAGATCTTTTTGACATCTTTCTTACTCCATACATCTCCGTGTAAAACAGGACGAGCAGATAAAAGCTTTTACAGCCGTTTAAGATATCCTGCTTTGACTATCATTTAACTGTAAAATGTGCATCACCGCTGCAGGAGACAGTCGTCACTTTGTCACCTTCATCATCCGCGATTCAAATGACGCCAAGGTGACCGGCCCTGACTCGGCAGTTTTCACAGGGAGACGGCTGGCGGTCTGATTCCTGGTGACAGCGCCACTCCTCCACCCTTATCTCCCTGCAGCGTTTTCCCTGCCGGACCTCCAGAACCCAGCCCCGCTGTGCCCGGCTGCAGGACAAGCAGCTTTGTTCGTGCCAAACCAAGTGTGAGCCACATTAGGCCCATAATAATAATCCTCATTGTTTTCAGCCGAACTGACGAAGCACCATGAGAGGCACCAGCGTCTAGCACCGTGCTCCACTTTCTTCTCTGTGACATTCAGGCCAACAGAGTTTCTGCTTTTTAACACTGGGACAGAAAAATAAGCGTCCCTGATCGGCACCTAAAGGGCATTAAGGAATTATCAAGATATAAAAATAACAGCAAGACGAAAGAAGAAGCTTATTTTCTAGCGTTCTCCATCAGCGGCTCCTCTGCAGGACGAGGAGGCCATATTGCTGGTAGGAAGAGACCTTTTCGTCGTCTGAAGACTGCAAACACCAGGACTAATGAGCGCCAAAGCAAAGCATCTTACCTCCGAGGGAAGTCCTGAGTTTACGGTTCAGAGGACGAAGCTCCAGGGAGCCTCCAGGATGGAGCGCAGGTGGGGAGGCGGTTTGTGAGCAGGGTGAAGGGATGCAGCTGTCAAAGTCACAGGGATGCAGCGCAGCTCTCACTGGCTGCTGCTCACATCCTCTAAGCCCTCCCCTTCCTCCCCTTCCTCCCCTTCCTGCCCATCACAGCCTCCTCTTCATCAGCCATCCCGGCCGAGGTCATCATCTGTTTATCCGCGGTGACGCAACGCTGGGTGGAGGCAGAGGGCTGCGAGCTCATGAGACGTCCTGAGGAGGCGGGTCACGTGACGCTGCATCAGGGCGACCTGCTTAATGCCGCTAGTGTCTCTGAAACATGCTGAACGATCGCTGGCCTCCTGGTTCCCATGAGCAAAGCTCCTGCAGTGGAGAAATACAACCGTCCTCCCACACCAGGGTAGATGTGGGTCTCCCTCCGGCCCGCTTGTTTCTAACCCTGCAGCTGATTCTCTTCTGACTGACGTTCTTTTAATAAGAACCCATGGCGTATGGAGAACAGCTAAATTAGTCGGAACCAGACATTTAAAGTAGGGCTGGGCGATAAATCGATTTAATCGATTAATTGGAATTTACAATTCTTTAAGATTTCATTTTTGGAAAATCTGGATTTTATTTTGCCAATACACTCATTGGGTTTCCATGAAGAGAACAGCATGTGATGCTGAATATATGTTTAGGCAAAATATTGTCAAAATATTGTTAAGTGGAAACTTTTTTTTTTTACCATAATACGAGGTACTTCATTTACTTTTTTTAAAACTTAATTAGAAGTTCACAAGTGCAGTGAAGCCTGTTCTTAGCTCAATGTGTAATACCACTAGCAGCAAATGTTTTGTTATATTTTCATTGTTTATAATGGCACGGCTGCCATCTTGTTTTACATGTTTCACAGCTTGTTTTTAGTTGCACTTTGAATTCAGGTCAACTCCCTGACGAAATGCTTGACATAAAAGCAAGGTTTTAAAATAATTTCTTTAATTTCTTTTTATGAAACAAAAAGGAGAAAAAAAAAAAAAAAAAAAAAAAAAAAAAATCGATTAATCGGATTTGGTATGATAAAATCGGAGATTTATTTTTTAATCCATAATCGCCCAGCCCTAATTTAAAGACACGGTAGGGGAAAAAAAATACCTTTTCACTCCCTATTTGCTAAATGTCTGATAACTGATGATAATTTTACTGGTTTTTATTGTCTTTCTTCAGATCCAGACGTTTCTAAACATTTATTTGGTAGAACTGCGTTTAAACTGTGACACTTGGGTCTCCATCCTGTGGCCTCTGACAGTAATTTGCTGCAGTTTTGGGTCAGGCTCTTCCTGCTAACCCAAACCTTTCAGCTCCACTCTGAGCGACTGAGGGCATCGCTCTAAAACATGGACGCCGTTGTCCATCAGCCACTGGGCCCACGCTGAGGGACGCCGTCCCCCCAGAGGACCCATATGTGTCCGAGCTTTAACTTCCTGATGCCCTCCTGCTGCCAAATACCCCCACAGCATGATGCTGCCACCTCCGTTCTTCACAGTAGGGACTTTCTTTTTCCTCCAGATGAAACAAAGATTATTGTGGACAAACTCTTCAGTTTTATTTCCATCAGACCAGAGGACACAGATCCTGGTCACTGGCTTTATTTTTATAAACTAATGTTTTTTTTTCTGTTGTTTTAGTCTGAATGGCTTCCTCCTCTCTGATTGGCCCTTCAGCTCATGTCGGTCCAGCTTTAACATCTTCTTAAGGTCTTTAGCTTTGGTTCTGGAGCCGATCCAAACATTTCCCACCAGAACCCGTTCATCTCTGGGACCCAGAACCACATGATGGCTGGACTTTTCCATCTTATTGTTTTTTTTTTCCCCCCTTCTAATTTTTCTGACATTGAGCAAATAGAAATTATTTCGTTTATCTTAATTGACCTGAAACAAGAAAAGTTTCATCTGACTGGGAAAATAAGGTCACGTGTTTCTTTATACAGTAAACATCTGGGTTCAGCTGTAATAAACTCAATATATTTGGAGCTGTTTAGTTGCTCATAAAGCTTTATTTTCCCCTCCTGTCATATTTTCCTCTGTTGAATGACTTTATATTGTTTTCATGATCAAAACAAACTGAGTAGTTATTGTTCTGGCTGTAAAGTTCGGGCCGGTGATCCAAAACACGATGTTCTGGTAATAAAGACGGTTTCTCCGGCGCTGCTAGAGTCTTCACCTCACAAGTTCAGGTCTGCTTTTGGTTTTCTTGTAACCGTTTCCTGACGTGGCGTTCAAGTAAAGCAGATTAAGTGTTAATTTTTTATGCAAATTCCCTGTCTTTCCCATTTTGGAGAGTTGGCTAAGAGAAATTATAGTCTGTGTTTAAAATCATAGGATAAAGAGAAACTGTTCAAGTTGGACTTTTTCTGGGTGAAGGTTAAAAACGCTAAAGAAACCATTAAATCAAAGGACATAAACCTGACTGGGTCTTTTAATTTAGGGAATTTATGCTGAAAAACAACTTTACCAAGACTGGACAAATAATCATTACCTCTCACAAGCTAAAAAAAACAAACAAAACAAACAAAAAAAGATTTCTATATTTTGGATAAACACTAACAGGCTCAACTTCCTCTAAAAATGTCCCTGAAGGTAGGAAAGGGGAAATAGGCAACATTTGAAATGTCCGTTCAGGGACTTTGGAAAGTTTTGAAGTTAGTAGATATTAAAGAAAGAGAAAAACGGTGAAACAATGAGAGTAAAAATAAAAGGCTGACATTTTGTTTTTAGTTCGTTTTCATTTGGCATATATTAAAATTGAGAAATAAAAGAAATGAAGAAGTGTTGCTTTTTGGTCAGAGGGTTTTGGTTGGTGCCGTTTCTGTTAAAAGCTTTGCTTTGTTTTCCTAATTAATGTTTTTGTACAGATATAACTGAGGTATAGTTGTGTAAAACGAACAAAGACATAAATCATATGTAAAATAAAAGGAAACTATGGATCGCTACTCAGGGGCTCTGAAAAACTAGAAACAGCTTTTTTTTTATAAAATGCTGCAATAAAAGCTCTAAGTTATATATATAAAAAAAGATTTATTGGTGCAGATTTTGTTTCTCTGTTGATTTTTTCTACATTTTTGTGCCAGAATATGCTGTGGTTCGGCATTGCATCCACATTTATTACATCATTACACAGTTTCAGTTTCTCATGCGTCACAAAGACGCACTGATAAACTTGAGACATGTTGGGTTTAATATGTTAGGAAGGTAACAAACATCTTTCTCTGCTCAGCCTCAGCCTGCAGTAAACAGCCGCTCTAACTCACCGATGCCCTCATGTGGCCATTTTAGTAACTGCAGGTCAGTCTGAACATGAGCTCAGATGTTTTCTCTCCATCATCTTTACACTATTTCACACTTTTATCTCCATTTCCTGTAAAACTGAACATTATTCCAGCCAGTTGGCTCCACACCCAGTCATTTACAGGTTCTGGACTGGCTCACACTGGTCCATTTAAAGTTGAATATATACATGGATAAAGCCTTATAACGTTTGCAGCCGGCTGGATTGAGTCTCAGTGCGTTAGATGGACACATCTGACCCAGATGATAGAGGTTAAAGGTCAAAGACAGCTGAGAGGGCACTTCCTGATACCATCCAGTCCTGCTGATCTACATCCTATCGGTCTACATCTCTTCTTTTACACCTATGGCTCGTTTATTTTGGTCCGAAGCAACTGATGAGATTTTTTTTTCTGTGGTTTGTTTTCTTTTCACATTAAGGAAAACTTGAAATGAACCAGAACCTGCCACTGCAAACCACTCTGGAACATTTAGACTGTTTATTGGTCAGATGGGTCCAGGATGGGAGAACCTAATGTACAGCAGAAGCTGTGCTGGTAGAAAACATGGAGAATTTAACTTTGTTGGTGTGTTTCTGGGCTTTATGCTTTAAAAAGTTAAATTTACCACATCCCATAATGCAATGCAAACCTGGCTACAGGAAGGTGTTTGGATGGAGCGCGCCGTGAACGCCTGGTAGCGATGTCGCACTGAGATCGGATCACGTTCCCACCAGAACCTAGAGAACGTGTGGAACCGTGCCGAGACCCGCTCCTCCCATCGGTCCTGGTACGGCTGTTTCAGACCCTGCACTGCAAAAACGGACCTAACAATAAGTAAAATGTTCTTAAAATTTGTATTTTTGTCCTAGATTTGAGCAGGTAAATAATATTATCTGCCAATGGAACGAGCATTTTGACCCCTAAAATAAGATAATTAGACATCCTGCACTTGAAATAAGATGATGGAGATGAGTTGTTCCTATTTTAAGTGCAAAAACCTTATTCCATTGGCAGATCATCTTATTTACCTGCTCAGATCAAGCACAGATGCACTCATTTTAAGAGAATTTTACTTATTTTTAGTTCCGTTTTTGCAGTGTGGTGTGATTGCTGAGTTGGATCATGTTTCATCTCACGCCCAGCAGGGACTGATGGAGTTCAGCCACCTCTTCAGTCGGTCAGTGCATTAACCTTTCCCCTCTTGCATATTTCCAGCTCATTAATTCAAATCCACACATGTATGCATTCCCTTTGTGAAGGATTTAAACTCACCCATCCTCCTTGCTGGATAATGAACGGCGCCTCGTCCTCCTCCAGGCAGCGCAGCCCCAGCTGCAGCAGGGCCGCCAGAGGCTTGCCCTCACTCTGCAGAGCCTGAAGCAGCAGCAACGGCACCAAGACCTGATGGAGCAGAGCAGCAAGACAACGGCAGAAGTCAGGAAGCTGCGCCGCCATTATGTGAAAATAAAAGCAGAAATAAGCGGCGTTAGAACGTGTCAGGAAAGGCTCACCTTGTTCCAACCTGCTTGAGTGAGTTGGGCCAGATCCAGCGTCGTGCTCTGAAATCTCTGATAGTCCAGAGGTCTGAAACATGCAGACGTTCATGCTGTTATAAGACACTCCACTAAGCAACAGCTCCTATAATTAACATTTTTATTTAACTCATCTGCACAAGTTTGAGGAAATCTAACTCGTAACTTATTATTATTTAACTCTTCCCTTTCCAAATAAAATTCAAAGAGACTAGAGGTCGCTAGACGCTCAACTGGCTCATTAAACTTAATATAAAAATAATCCTCTGCTTTGTCAAACTAGCAGTGTGGGAAAAGTATGAGTTAGTCACAAGAAATGTAGGAAATTGCTCGACTCTGAAGTCTGCAGACAGCCTGCGTGGCTCACAGGCTGCAGCCTAAAACGTCCCGGTGTTTTTCTGATGTTTTAGTCCGTCGTATCGTAGGACGCGGCGAAGCTTTCGCCTCTCGGTACGACAGCTTTGTGAGATTCTAAGTTGTGGTCTTGCTTTGCGGCGTTTTGGTGAAACATGTTTCCACACAGCGACGTGTTGTAATTAAAAGCTGGTTAGCCACGGCGCTGAGCTGGATCGACGGGCCCCATCCCTGCTCTGAATCAAGGCTTTATCCCAAATGTGTCATCGGCACATTTTTTTAACGCCTGAAAAATAACCTACTGGAATACATAAAAGTTCTGTACTTTTCAAACCATAAACTGCGCTGGATTATAACAAACCATCAATTTGAGAAGATTTAAGGATTTTAAATGCGCTTTTTGGCCCAAAAAATATGGTATATTTATAAACACAACACAGAATCTCAATATAAAACAATATAGCCTCATCTTACGTCTCTCTTTTAAATGTTGATATACTCCCCAGCTCATGAAGATGGGGACGAGTGGGTTTAGAGAGGAAGGACCTGAGCGGCACAAGGTTCTGTCCTGAAGCCAGCAGGACACCACGGGTGAATTAGAGCGGAGACATTTCTGTCCAACATCAGTGTCTGACCTCATAAATGTTCTTTTAGAAGAACGGTTCAAACATTCCACCAAACGCTGGAATAAACGTCATGTGTGATAATCCTGCTGCAGCAGCAAACGAGTCGACGCTGAGCAGCAGGATTATCTGCAGCCGTGTGGACCGATGAGGAGAAGTCATTGTGTGAAATACTTTTGCAAATATTGTCACAGCTGTGTAATCTGACCCAGTGAGGAGAGTTTTCACGGCTGCTGGCAGGTCTGGACCGAGCTGCTGGGCCACGCTGTCTCCGATGGCAGCCAGGCAGTCTTCCACTGAGCTCTCTGGGTTTGGTGGGCAGAACACCGACGACTGCTGGAGGTCCACACCTGTGCTGGAAAGGCCTGCAACCAGAAAACAACACAAAAAGAAGACTTTTATCAGAACCTAACAATAAGACAAGCTGGAGGAATTAAGTTTAATCAGAAAGGAGATCAGACCAATTAGCTGGAAACTTACAGGCAGACATTTCCTCCTCCAGATGTTTCAGCTCTTCCTCGATCTGCTCCTTCATCCTCCTGCTCCTCTCCCGCTCATTCTGCGCGTCTCCTAAAAGAAATAAATTAAATCTAAAGCGTCAGATTCTCTGCATCTCAGGCACAATCCTACTCTGCAAAAAGGGAACTAAAAGTATGTAAAGATTTCTTGAAATGAGTATATTTTCCTTTGATTTGAGGAGCCAAATAAGACTATTTGCCAATGGAATGAGTGTTTTTACCCCTAAAATAAGATAATTAGATACCCTGCACTTGAAATAAGATGATGGAGATGATTTGTTCCTATTTTAAGTGCAAAAATCTTATTCCATTGGCAAATAGACTTATTTACCTGCTCAGATCAAGGAAAAATACACTGATTTCAAGAAAATTTCACTTAATTCTAGTTTCCTTTTTGCAGTGTACGGCTTTAAGTTGGTTTAATGTTCATAGCTGACCTCTATAGAAGATGAGGTCAGCTATGATCAGTTTATGTTTTTATTTCTGGTTCATTACAAGAACATAATTTAATCTGAAAGAAAAGTGTTTATAGGACAGTGAGAGGAAAAGAGTCGCTGTGCTTTGTTACAGAAACACTTTTACCCGTTAATCCTTTTTATAACTAAATAATATTTTACTGGGTTTTATGTGGAAGCAGAGGATAGAGTCAGCATGGAAACATGGAAAAACATCTGAAGGAGACTAATTATTCTAGGTCTAAAGATTCTCATGAAGGTTTACAGTCTCCCACCTTTATGGGTCTAAAAAGAAGTTCTTAAAAACGAGAACTTTGGAAACCTTCGATATATTTAGTCAAGTTTAATGAATTTTTTGTTTGAGAGTCAAGGGTCGCAGGATGTTTTTAGCAAAGAACAAAAAGTGTCTAACAGAAGAAAAATGCTGTGTTGCACCAAACGTTTTCTGAATAAGAAATAAGTGAAAATCTCTTAAAAATATTACATTAAGTCTCCATCTGCAAAACCTCCTTTTGCTGGAGGGCCAGCCCTGATCTGACGGGTTTCCTGCCTTGTTTCGGGGGAAGAATGTGGATAATGTGCGTTTTAAACACATCAGTCTCATTAGATAAATCATATCAAACATTTAAAATAGGTCTGGATGATAAATTCACTTAAAAAAAAGGCATAAAACGGACACTTTTTGAATACCAGCGTTGGAGCGTCTTCCCTCCTCAGGGGGATCTAATAAAGTTCTTGTGACCAGCGCTGGGCAATGTATCGGGATTTTTAAAATACAGAGTTTTTAAAAGGAGCTATAAGATGAGAATATATAGTTTATATTGAGATGTTGAGTCATAATTATACCTTTAAGTATTCCAGTAAGTTATTTTTCAGCTGTTTCTCATAATGTTGAACTAATGGTGGATCCTTTAGGCGGATAACCTAAACTTCTCCAGAACTTCCTCCCTGACCTTTCTGCTGGGTTCCTTGGTCTCCTTGATGCTGAACGTTCTCTGATGTTCTCTAAAGAACATCTGCAGTTAGATTGAAATTAAATTACACACAACTGGACATTAATTTGTTAATTAGGAGACTTTAAAGGCAATCTGTTTCACTGGATTTTACTTTGGGATATCAGATTATTGGGCGCTGAATATTTTTGCTCACTGAAATATTTTGATTTTGTTTGTGGAAAACTTCATGAATCACTTTGGTTTTCACCTTTTTTCCCATGATGCACCACTTTGTGTTGGTCCAGCTCATGAAATCTGATTTCACAGGCATTTATTAAATGTAAAAAGTTTGAATACTTTTGTGATGTTTTCCATGAATGAACAAGTCGACCGTCTGTAGAATCCACCTTAAGGGAAAGTGTCTGCGGCCTTTTATTGACACTTTAAACAGTCTGACAGCCAATATTGTGCGTTTTGTGTTGGGAACAGAACCTCAGCATGCATCTACTCGCCCCGTCTCCTAATCAGGTTAGAAAACGAGCCAAAAAACAACAAGATGGAGATTCTGCCACTGATTCAAAGCACTGATGCTCATTTGGGAGTAAATTATTGTAACAGAGACGTGATCAACTGTGTGCAGGTTAGAGGAAAGACTAAAGCTGCAGTGAAAAGCAGTTCTGCAGGTTTGTAACTAAATGTAGTGTTCAATTCCCTGGAAATAAATAAATCTGTCTATTTTATTTGTTTTTTCTGAACCAGGCCCCTTAATTCCTCTTTGTCCTCGCCCCCCCGGACTCCCCGAGGATCAGGCTTGGTTTGTTCAGGGCTTGGTGCTGCTGTCTCAGCATACAGCCGGTCACACAACTATTCTGCTTCCGTCTATTGGCGTGAGAGTAATCCTGCCATGATTACACATGACAGGCTGTCAGAAGTTGGATCGGGTCGAGCGGAAAGCGGGGATCAGGCAGTTTTGGTCCGTTCAAACGCGTTTAAATCAAAAGTCCTCCACGTTTCTGCTAAACCAGCCCAGCTGCTCTAAAGGGACGGCGGCCGCAGCGCCGCAGCCTGACATCAGGTTTGCATCTGCAGCGGGAAATGAAGAAGATCCGTTTGTGCTGAAGTATGCGGAGCAGAACGCGCACAGGAAGAGAGGAAGATAAACTGAAAGGTTACGATGAGTGAAGTGAACGTTTATACGAGTCTGAATCTGGAGTTTACAGCCGTCCGCCGTCTCAGATAACATCTAGTTCTAAATTAAAAGTGGAAGTCTACTGGACGCACTTTGAAGCAGCTGCTGGTAAACAGGTGGCTCCATGCCTGACCGCTGAAAATAGTTCGTGCTGCGGCGCCGCGCTCTTCCTCACCTGCTTCTGTAGCCGCCGTCTGGGCTCTGTCGACGGGCCGCATCCTCAGGTAGCTCAGCAGAACGTATTTAGTTTCATAACGGAAACCTGGAGGCACAGCGGCGGCGGCGGAGCTGGAGGTCGCCATCGAGCAGACGGGTTTCAGACCCTCAGGCACATTAATTTCTAGTCAGAGCTGGACGACCAACCTGAGGAAGATGAAGACTTTCACTGTTGTCTAAAAATCACAGCAATAAAAGGTTCTACTAAATAAAAATATCTACTTTAAGAGTTTACATGTCCTAAATGCTCGCAGGAATAAAACTGCACTCATGGATGCATTTATCAGTCATATTCAATAAATTTGAATATTACTGGAAAGTTCATTTATTTCTCCAGTGGATCAACATTATATAGATTAAAACAGATTGATGATGTTTTAAAGATTTTTTCTTCACCTCCAACTAATAAAAAACCGGAGTATTTAAAATTAGAATAATGCAGACTAATAAAAAAAAAGCTACATAATCACAGGGATTAGTGAAAAGTATGTTTAATATCGGCTTAAAGGTTGTTTTTTTAAAAGCCTCTTAGAAATGCATATTCTAATTTACTGAATATGAATCATGAAAAGGCAAAAACTACACAAAGTGCACATTTACAGATCAAACTTTCATCTGTTTCAAATGAACTCCTAGAACTATAGAGACCAAAAGTGTCAAAACCATCATAATGTCCTAATATTTATAAATGCAAATTTAACAGTAATGCATTCATATAATTACAGGTAAATTAGTACAATCTCATAACCCTGCGATAATAAAAATAATAATGGAATTGCAGCTAATGGTCAAAAGTCACAAAATCTTATAAAAATAAACAGATACACGCGTTAATATAATATGTCAAACAGCAGCAAAATATGCGTTAAAAATAAACATACATATATAAGATTAGTTTAAAAATGTTATTAGATACTGAATGAAAAATACTAAATAGGATATTTATATCTTTATAATTCCTTAAATGTTTACTCTTTTTATAGCACAATCATTTAAAACGATTAAATCATTTCTATTTACTTTGCTCATAGTTGTGTTTTATGAGTAGTGGGCGGGGCTAACACTGCTGCACCAATCAGATTAGATTAAATCCTTAAATTAAATACTTTAATCATCATGTGACATTTTTACACAAATTAATTTCGCCACTTATCCGAGATCAGGGCAACAGATCCAGGAGAGAAACCCGAGGCGTTCCCAGGCCAGACCAGGGTTCACATGGAGTTCTGGGTCTAGTGGGACGGTCCTGGGAACCCAAACCTCTACAGGCTCCTTTCGATGCGGAGAAGCAGCGGCTCTACTTAGAGAAAACTGCATCAGCAATGGAGGTCCTGAACACGGCGTGTTTCAGTTCCATGGACCACACAGCCAGAACCTTCCCACTTTCCAACTCAACGTCTGGAGGAGGCGACGCTCTCGCACACTGGGAGGACCATGCCGCCCAAAGCCTCTCACCCTGAAGCTGGGGGGGGGGGGGGGGGGGGGGCGGAGTCCAGCGGCTCTCCAGGAGCTGATCCCAGGCTTTGCACTGAGGCGGGTCCAACTATTTCAAGCTGGTGCCGTTAACCTCACACAGCAGCTCCTTAGCAATTAGCATGCCGGGGGCCGCGCCCACCACCCAATTTACTAATTGATCTTAGTTTTAATTAATTATTTTGACATTCAGTTTTTAAGAAATTGACACATTAGTCTAATTTTTCAGTCATTTTATGTATTTATGCCAATTTTGTTTCAATTATTGCCTACACATTACAAGACTTCTTGGGGACTGATACGATTTGTTGTATATATATATATATATATATATATATATATATATATATATATATATATATATATATATATATATATATATATATATATATATATATATATATATATATATAGAGCATGTAACAAAAGTAAAACAAAAGTAATTTCCCTCTGGGGTTATTATAGTATGTCTGATTCTGATTTACAGGACTTTAAAATAACCTGTAAAATCATTGTTTGCAATCTATAAACAATTGATTAGAAAACGGAACAAATTACTGTCATTTAATCATTTGTTTGTTTAATTTAGTCATTCGTGAAACAGTTTAAAGAGTATAAATATTTTTATTTAAAACTTCTATGTTTAGTTTTTGCCCTTTGACATAAACAAGGTGACACAAAGGGAACTTTGAGTTAGAAATGATTTCTCATATTCGCTTAAATTATTACAGGGTCAAGACAGTACGCAACACAGGGCTATGAAATAACTTTCTATATTGTTTAAAATAAAATGTTTATATAACAGTTTTTTGCATTTAATAAAATTTTGTTTTGAAAAGCATTGAACCATTTTAATCATTATAGAAAAATGCGTTTATATCGCGCATATAAAAGTGAATTTAATACATTTATTTAATCGATTGTGGCGCTTTTAGCTCTCGGTTTTAACGAGGTGACACCGAGAGGGCAGGAAGTTTGAAATCAGCCCAACTATTACAAGACTTCCGGTTTGACCTTCAAAATAAACGTCGTGCCACTTTATGAAATCCTGAATTCAGTTTGACGAAAAAAATAAAAGAATATATAAAATCTTTATTTATTAAAATTACACAAGCAGCTTTCATATCAGCATTAATTTCAGCTATGTGTTGTTGTTTTTTAAATGAAACCCCAGCGGCATGAATTATTTCCAACTGTCATTAAAAGCTAAATTTTAGCTGCTGAGCTCCGTGCAAAGGGCGCAGGTCTGCCGTTTAACGGCAGAAAACGCTTTTAGGACACAGGGCGCTGCTGGAAGCCTTTAGCCCGCATGGAAGCTACATTAGCTAGCTTAACACTTCGCCTTATTTCCACTAAACAAATTACTAAACTTTCAGGTAACTTCTAGCGGCTCCGCGGGGGTCTCGTTCTTACCGTCCGGGTCCAAAGACAACCAACCGCTGACAACCGCCAGGCTGAACGCTGTCCTGCGCCACTCGACCCCCCCACAGCAGCGGCGTGAGGAGTGAGCGGAGCCCCGCTGGCTGCTGGCAGCGGTAGGTAGCACCAAACTCCGGGACACGGCAACACACCGCCGCGGTTCCTCTGAAGCCCTTCAAAATAACACTCCTGCTGCCTGGAAGGCGGGCTGTAGGGTCCGATTTATGCGCGGAGAGCGTCCATCTTGTGCAGGGAAATACGGCGAATGTAGCGTATCATTAATTTTGATTGGATCAGATCACCGTCTCTTCAGAGAGTGCGCGCAGGTTTGGTTTTTAGCACCATTCTCTCTCACCTGCGCTGCCCTTCCGAGGTCATTGCCCTTCTATACGGTGTTTTACGGCCTTGTGGTGCATTCATGTACCACTCGTACGCCTAAAAAAATCCACATTGAAATTCCACTAAATGTTTGAATAAAAACATTTTTTATGTCATATCTCACCATAGTTGTGTTTAATATCTCTTAAATAACATTATTAACCATTTCATGTCACTTTATATTGTTGCATATTGGTTTTATAACTGTGCTTTGCAAATGTTTTTATTTCCCGTGAACTTTTTACGTTTTCCCAAGTTACAATCACGACTTTCAATGTATTTTATTGGGATTTTATATGAAAAAGCAAATGAGTGAACAAATGATTAGGCCTCCAAATAAAACATCTGAAAATATATTGAATCCCTTTCAAGCTCAATCCCAAGCATTGACAACTCACAGTGGTCTGTTCAAGCCATCAACTAGACATGGACAATGGACAACTGCAGAACTACCAATATGGTGGTGAAGACTATTTCAGACTTTAGATGACTAAAGCTGTGACCAGTGTGATAGTATTTCTGGTGAAATGGCCGGTCAATAAGTTTAAATTTCTCCCTATCCCTTCAATATGTACACCATTTTTTTTACATCACCATTTTTTTTCTTATCTAGCTCTTTTTTCCACTTTCTTCTGTAGTTATTTTTCCTGCGGCATTGACAATGTATTATTATTATTATTATTATTATTATTATTATTATTATTATTATTATTATTATTATTATTATTATTATTATTAAGAAATTATTATTATTATTAGTTGTTGTAGCAGCAGCAGCAGGTTTCAGCCAAATGCCACTCCCAACATGGCCGGAACGTCATGAACACCGCGCCCCTTTAATACATTTTTAGGAGTGTATGGTTGAACATTTTTGTTTGTGTTGCTCTAAATGTAAAACGTGTAAAGCTTTCAATACAAATACCATGTTGTTGTTTTTATTTATTTATTAAAAAACTATAATTAATTTAAAAGAATGATAGCTTTCTTCTTGTGTTACTGACCGGAAGTCAAGTTCGCATCCTCGAGGAAAAAAGCGAGGGTTCCTCTTCAGCTGCGGTATAAAGTCGTGAAGATGTTGTTTTCAGGCTCAAAATAACAGAAAATTTAGGAAAAGACATGGTGCTCACCGACGCTGACGTACAGAAACAGGTAAAGACGTTTAAAAGCATCTTTCTGTCAACAGAAACGTCACCAACATAGCGGACAGCTGAGTTTTATTAGTTGTCCGGGTTAGTTCACACGGATGTGGAAAGTTATATTTTCTTTCCAGAAACCGCATAAGTTCCAATAGAAGTTATACACATATACTGCCAAAATTATTCCCTCCCCTGCCTTGACTCTGGTCTAAACTTCATTGAGCTCCCATTCCTAATCCACAGGCTCTAATCTGGATGTTGGTCCAAACTCTGCAGCTTCAGCTCTTCTGGCCAGGCAGTCCAAGAGGTTCTGGAGTGTTTCTGGGACCTTCTGGCCGTTCTTCCTGAGGTCAGACACTGATGTTGGACGAGAGGAGCTGCCTCTCAGTCTCCGCTCTAATTCATGCCAGACGTGTTCTGTGGGTTTGAGGTCAGGACTCTGTGCAGGTGGGTCCAGGTCCTCCTCACCAAAGTCTCTCCTCCAGGTCTTTGTGGACCTCGCTTGGAGTTCTGGTTCAGACCCAGACGGTGAAAATCATGGATTACTATGAGAAGAAGGAAAAGCAGATTGAGCAACATAAGAAAACATGAGTTTCTGGTCATCAAAAACCTTATTTGTGCTTCTTGTGCCGAGGTTTTTGATATCTCAAATGGTATTCTGTATTAGGATAAAGTTTGAAATATGTGTTTTTTTTCCTCCCCCTATTGTGGCCACTATCTTTCCACAGAGTAATGGCAGCGCCCTGTGGGCACCGTGTAGGCGGTGTCCTTGGCAGCATGGCCTCAGTAAATCGTCTCCCCGTGAAATGTTTGTGATGGCGGTTGTACTGAAACAGTACTTTCCCTCTGGGATTATTAAAGTATTTCTGATTCGGATTATTGCAAGATAATGAAAAATATTACAGATAAAGGACATAATTTCTACCCCTGCAAATTATGTTTTTCCAATGTTTCATTATTTAACCCTCTCCAGCTCTTTTCTTCCTAAATGACGAGTAACAGCTGGAGCCCTCCAGTCGCCATTAAAGCCAGACTGGACCGAGGTTTTAAAAAGAACGTTTCCCATCACACTGGTCCTGGAGGGCAAAGTCCTCTAAATCAGAAGCCACAGAGTTTTCTGTGTACGGATCGCAGCGTAACACTGAGGCTCTGGAAAGGGTCGAGTTGTTCTGCTGCAGAAACAAGCCGAGCCTCACATTGTAGGGATTTTATCAGCTGCTGGAGCCTAAAGTTACCCTCCGCGGCCGCCATCGGGATGTGGAACTGGTTCAGGCGATTTAGCCGTTTTCTAATAATGTAATATTTATAATAGGAACGTTTTCATGTTCAGGAGTGAAACAACAGTCGCTTTAATGACCAGGATCACTTTCTTCCATCTGACATGTGAGACGCTTTAAATATTCAATGTTTTTGTGACTTATATGAGCTACAGATCAAAGCTGGGGGGGACGGGGGGGGGGGCGGTCCTCTGGTCCTCAGCCTTTGAGGACCAGAGGACCGTCGCTGCAGCTGAATTTAGTTTTCTCTCCGGGTCAAAGTGAATCTTTTCTTAACGGCTGCGGGGGAGTTGAAGTGTACAACGACGATAATGGGAAGATCAAGGTTTCCAACATCCTGGAGAGCAGGCTGGAGCTCGTAGCACAGCAGGTAGAAAAGCTCAGAGAATGTGCAGAAATCTGTATTATTATGGGAAATCATTACATGCAGTTTCTGTTGTTTGTCTGCAGGGGGCAGCACAGCTCAATCCATGGATAAATACTGAAGTCTTAAAAATCAAACGTAAACCTTTTCAGCCTGTGTAGATTATGTTAATTTAGGGAACGAACACGGTTCCTGTCTGGTGTACAAAGCTGTTAAAACGTTTCTGAAACATGTCAAAAACATCCTGAGGTCTGGACAAGGTCAAATGTTTAAGCTTCCCTTCAGTAGCCTCTGCACTGCAGAAAAGGAACTAACACTAAAATTTTGTTTGAATTTGTGTTTGTCCTTGATTTGAGCGGTGAATGATTTTATCTGCCAATGAAATAAGATTTTTGCACTTAAAATAAGAACAACTCATCTCCAAAATCTTATTGCAAGTGCAGTATATCTAATTGTCCTATTTTAAGGGTCAATGTACTCATTCCACTGGCAGATATTCTTATTTACCTGCTCAAATTAAGTACAAATACACTCAGTTCCCTTTTTGCAGTGAATTTTGTAATAGTTGGGTTCCTTTAACACCCCGTGATGTTGGTTAGATGCAGTTATTGGAAGCACTGAGAGATGCTGATGCATTTATATTTGGACTCTCCACCTTTGGTGACGGGTTTTTCCTTACAGACGCTGACGGAAATCAGAGAGACGTTATTCAGTGCCGCAAATTCTTGGATTCAATCCAATTCAATTTTATTTATATTGCATCAATTCCCATCACATCATCTCAGGGTTCTTTCCAAAGTCAGACTCCATCAGATCCTCCAGGTTGGTCAGAAAGTTTCCTCTCTAAGGAAACCCAGCAGGTTGCATCAAGTCTCTCCAAGCAGCATTCACTCCTCCTGAAAGAGCGTAGAGCCACAGTGGACAGTCGTCTGCATTGTTGATGGCTTTGCAGCAATCCCTCATACTGAGCATGCATGAAGCGACAGTGGAGAGGAAAACTCCCCTTTAACAGGGAGGAGAACCTCCAGCAGAACCAGAACCAGGCTCAGTGTGAACGCTCATCTGCCTCCACCCACTGGGGCTTAGAGAAGACAGAGCAGAGACACAGAAAGCACAGAAGCTCACATTGACCCAGGAGTACTTTCTATGTTAGATGGTAATAGAGGATGATCTGCCTCCCCTGATGATGTCACAGCTAACAGAACACCAGACCAGGTGTACCTTCTATGAAGAGAAAAATGACAGAGAACAAAAAGTTAAAAGTTGATGAACAGCTTTTAACTTTTTTTTTTTTTTTTAAAGCGAAGTAATGGCTAATTTGCGGAGAACCATGAGAACACGGCTGGAATCATGAAGGTGACCACTGACCGTCTTCACAGGAGCCTGTAAAAAAGCGCGTCCGGTTTTTAGGTCAAACAAAACCCAGAAGCTGCTTGTTGTCCTTCTTACCTCCGTGTTCACGTCTGCGAGCCGTTGTGCATAAAATTAACATCGCAGACGTTTGTGTTTAGGTGGAAAAACTAAACCCAGATATTTCTGCACATTCTTGGCCTTCATGCTGGAAGCGGCTGCCAACGTGAAATCGATGGGAAACATGATCTTTGTGTCTTGTTCCTGTAGATATTTCACAACCAGAGGAAATAAATTCGGGACACGGTTCGACATGTTGGAAATCTCTTTATTTACAGCTTGTAAACAGGTTTCTCAGTCTAAATTCTCTACAAAACAAGAAAAGGAAATATTCTATGGACAGAAATCTGTGTTGTATTAAATGCACAAACAAAACGTTTTAGCGCCATCTTGTGGTTTTAGGTTTTGTCAGTCGGTGCCTTCCCTGCTTCAGTCTAATACGTAAAACTCAAATTCAGTCAAAATACTAGAGTTTCCATCTAAAGGGGCAGTTCATACACTGTTAAAGTGGGGTGTTGTTGAGAGGCTGTGAGCAGTCAGTATCTTAGCGTGACTGGGTAAATCTGTCGGAACGGAGATTCATTTCCCAGGCAGGTTTCTGACATATTATAAACGTCTGTTCAGCTTTCTAGCTGACAGACGTTAAATCATGAAGGTTTTTCTCTTCTACGACGGACAGAATCACCAAAGTGTATTTTTTAAATCACAGAAAATTAAATATTGTTGTATGCTTTCTTCAACTTCAACATTTCCTCAATATCTGTCAGAATTGCCTTTTTAAATCGTAAGGCTTCAGGGAAACATTTTAGATTTTCCTCCAGAACCTTAATTATGACCCGTTCCTCTGAACAGAACCGGTGTAACTGGGTTTGGTTTGTAGCCCAGCTGAAATGTTTAAAATGTTTAAAATCGTTGTAATCACAGCGTATTAATTTAATTATATTTTATTGACATCCCAAAGTGGGGGTCAGGACCCTTGGGGGGAGAATAGGTGTCAGAAAATATCCTAGTTTTAATATAACCAATGTGCACTTTAATTGTGGAAAATTATGTTTTTATTTTCTTGAATTTTTGCAAATTTTCAGCATCAGAGTTTAATACCAATATATCTGTTTTTTGTGGAGATTTACTCCTCTGTGTCCAATAATTTATTTTCTATAATCTATATACAGTTTTGTGTGGAAATTATGGGAATAAAGTCATAGTATTAGGTGTACACGAATGAATAACATTACAAAAATAAAGTTGCAATATTAGGAGAATAATACATACTATTACCAGAACAAAAGTTTCTGAACCTCTGGTCTAGAGAACGGACCTGATGACCCGCTGAGAGAGACTGATGGAGTTGTTGTCGTCTGAAGGCAGAAATTAGCTGTTTTTTCTTAACAGATTAGTTTTTAGCTGGAAAGCTGATCCGGTTCATAGAGAGTTTTTTACTACCGGTAAAATATAACCTCTGAACAGAACCCCACTTTATAGAGAAAATCAGAATTTTCCTTTATTCTGTTTCAAGACGTAGAGTTTGAAGCAAACGGTATTTATAAGGCTTTGATTGCGTCGTCCTTGGATATTGTGCGCACGTGATTTACAGCAACATACTTAAGACCATAAATAAGGAGGGATAATTATCTCAGCTATTCTTGTCCTTATTTAAATTCCAAGCGGCGGAGCCTGGAAGGCGACGTGTTGTCTTGTCTAACCTGTGGCCTTTTAACAGGAAGCGAGTTGTGTTGTAAACTGAATTGTACGCTATCACAGGGATTAAAGTATTACCATCAGATTAACAAATGACCTTAGAGAGATTGGCAGGGAGCGCCTCCCAGGCCAGCAGGAGAATCCCAGATTACAACTGCGCCCTACAGGATGGAGTGGGAGGAACGCCTAACCGAGCGGCCAGATAGACGCAGAGCTCCAGTTTTAAACGCAGAGCTCCAGTTTTAAACCAGGCGTTGGACAGAACGCGCAGACGGGCCGGAGTCACGCCAAACAGAACCTCTGTGCATGCACCGGGTCGGTTTAGATGATCAATTAAATTAAATTAGCTTCCACAAGATGACGCACAGCCGGAAGTAAAAGGTCACCCTGTGTGGCATTTCAGATTATGCTGTAAAAATATTGGTCAGTTCTTTAATCACAGCCAGAATAATCTCAGCTGGAGGGAAACGGCACCCTGCGCTAACCAGGACTCTCAGATTAGTTACACAGACCTACACAGGATCTCGATTTGGCCGCTTGTCAAACCCTAGAGAACAATTATTAGCGTGAGCCCGCCGGCCCACTTTGCTGTGGCATCTCGGTTATTTCTGCTGCTGCTTTGGGGCGGCAGAGCGTGGCTGTGCTGCTTCCTCTGCTCTCTGCTGCTGGTGGAAACAGCTGGACTGCTGCCGTTTATCCCAGGAGGCCCAGGAGCGCCTCGCCTACCCCCAGGAAGTAGACGCCCTGCGCGATGCCGAAGAGAGGAGCGATGACCAGAGCTCGGCACGCTGCGCCCTTCAGGAATGCTGACGGTCCTTCCCGACTCATGATGCGTCTGAAAAACGCACAGAGAGGACGATCTAAGCCAGACTATGGGGGGGGGGGGGTCCCAGCACTCTTTGCTCTGCAGCCTTACCGTGTGCAGTCGACAATTCCCCGGTAGGTGTCCTCCCCTTCACCTTTTTGCAGGGTCTGCAGACGAGTCTTTATCACTGTGGACATTTAAAGCATAAGTATAAGCTAATATATATAACCCTATAAACTAATAATATGACCTAATATATAACCCTATAACCTAATAATATGACCTAATATATAACCCTATAACCTAATAATCTAATCTAATATATAACCATATAACCTAATAAACTAATCTAATATATAACCATATAACCTAATAATATAATCTAATATATAACCATAAAACCTAATAATATAACCTAATATATAACCCTATAACCTAATAATCTAATCTAATATATAACCTAATAATCTAATCTAATATATAACCATATAACCTAATAATATAATCTAATATATAACCCTATAACCTAATAATATAATCTAATATATAACCATATAACCTAATAATCTAATCTAATATATAACCATATAACCTAATAATCTAATCTGATATATAACTATAAAACCTAATAATATAACCTAATATATAACTATATAACCTAATAATATAATCTAATATATAACCATAAAACCTAATAATATAACCTAATATATAACCATAAAACCTAATAATATAACCTAATATATAACCCATAACCTAATATAACCTAATATATAACCATAAAACCTAATAATATAACCTAATATATAACCCTATAACCATATAACCTAATAATATAACCTAATATATAACCATAAAACCTAATATAACCTAATATATAACTCTATAACCTAATAATATAACCTAATATATAACTCTATAACCTAATAATATAACCTAATATATAACCCTATAACCTAATAATATAACCTAATATATAACCATAAAACCTAATAATATAACCTAATATATAACCATATAACCTAATAATATAATCTAATATATAACCATAAAACCTAATAATATAACCTAATATATAACCCTATAACCTAATATATAACCTAATAATATGACCATGTGCATAGAAGTATAGACAATGACATTCTGTTCAAATAAGAGTAAATACTGACCCTTAAATAGCTGTTCATATGCAGGATATATAAAAAATAAATCTATTTTATGTGACAGAACAGAACAAATTGGGCAAATTTGTTTAGTGGAAAGAAATCAAACACATTTTTTTTTTAAAGATTTTTACATAAGAATTTGCAAAGTGTGGCAGGCATCTGCTGTCAGCATGCTAAACCCAGTTCAACCTGTGTTGAATCTGTGCATAAATGCAGATGTTCTGGTTCTGGAGAACATCAGAGAACATCCAGCACCATGAAGACCAGGGAACCCGGCAGACGGGTCAGGGATGAGGTTCTGGTCCAGTTTACAGCAGGTTCAGGTTCTACAGAACCTCCTAGAGTTCTGATCATCATCTGGACCTGGAGAGAGGATGGACCACCTGCAGACCTACCAGGACATGGACGTCCACCTGGACTGACAGGCTGGACCAGGAGAGCATTGATCAGAGAAGCAGGAGGACCATGGTGGCTCTGGAGGAGCTGCAGAGATCCAGTAGCTCAGGTGGGAGGTAACTTAGCGTGTGAAGAATGGGAAAATATTTCACATTTACCCAAGCAGACCTGCAGCTGTACCAGGAGAGCATTGATCAGAGAAGATGGATGGAGCTAAATCCAGGACGATCCTGTTAGAGGCTGCAGAAGACCTGAGACTGGGGTGGAGGTTCACCTTCCAGGAGGAGAACCAGCCTGAACATGCAGCCAGAGATGCAATGGATGGATCGGGTCAAAGCAGGTTCATGTGTTAGAATGGCCTAGTCAAAGTCCAGACGTAAACCCAATGAAAACAAACGTTGACAGGACTTGCTGAGCTTGAGCTGTTTTCCAGCAAAAATGTCTCCAAACATGCAGCTTCTGCAGTGAGACGCCATAAAAACACTTTCAGCCGGAACTGCAGCAGAAGGTGGCGCTGCAGAGCATTTACTGAGCTGGATACACGCCACACTTTTCAGATTCTCATTTGCAAAAACTAAAAACGTGTCGTTTTTAGTTTCAGCTCACCGTCCAGCGGCGTAACGGCCACAGCGGCCACGGAGCCGGCGGAGCAGCCGGCCACGAAGGACTGCCAGAACGGCGCCCGCACATCGGCGTGGCCCTCGGCTCTCTGGCGGCCCAGAGCGTTGAGGTTGGCAAACAGAGGGAAGTAGATCATGGAGAAGGGGACGTCCCTGCAGAGAAACGTTAGCAACGTGAGGAAGGACGTGACAGGAAGCCAGACAGGAAGCCAGACGTGGCCGCGGGGCTCCATTGATCCGCCGTGCAGGATTTACCGACCGCAGCGGGAGTTACATAAACTGAACTGGCCCCGTTTGCAGGAGCAGGTTTTAGATTCTGTTCTGGGTTTGAGCAATATTTTAAAAACTAAAATCAAGGTAAAATATAAAATGAGAGGGTTTTTTTGTTTTTTGTTTTTTACAAAATATGAATTTGCATAATATCCGACATGGTTTAATCAGTGACGCCTCCAGAGATGTTTCATTGGGGAGTGTGGGGGGGCAGGTGGAGCCGCTTAAACTCTTGGGGCGGCACTGAAACTAAAAGCCGTAATTTCAGGATTTTATTTCACTGTTGTAGTAAAGCTGCCTGTAGAAAACTATCTTAAAGACTTAAGTAAACGCCTACTAATGTCTTTTGGTTTATTGTTTGATTTTTAATGTTTCTAATGTTCTAATGTGAATAGACTAATAATAGTACAGTTAACATTTGGAGTTGAACAACAATTCCTTTTTATTGTGTAATTATATTAGGAATATGGTGGACATTTATTCATTTATTGAAAAACAAAACGATTACCAGGGGAAAGTAGATACTGGAAGATAAAAATAAAAGCGCGATAGAAGGTCAAGAAGAGTTTATACAAAATATGGATTGGCATAATATCTGACATAGTTTAATGTGTTTTTATTTCTGTCATTTGCAGACTTGAGCAGCTTTTTTGTCCTTTTCATTGCTGTTTTTTTTTTTTTTTTTGATGGTGGTTTTGATCTGATTGCATTAATAAGTCAGTCATGCAGTTGTTGGTTTGATTCCATGTGGTTCTGTGAGGAAGTCATCTTCCAGTATAACTCCACCCTGATATTATCAGGAAACGGTGCAGGCAGGCGACCTGCAGGACGTTTTATTCAGCTGTGAGGTGAGTTTGGCTTCACTGGAACCACACAGCAGACGATCCATCCCATTTAGTTTTCTCTAAGCCTTCATTTACCCGCTACCAAACCCAAAGTTTCTCCAGAACAGATGAACCCGGTTACCTTAACTCTAAAGCTGAAACTGGAGCTCAGTCTCTGACGTTTGTTCCTTCGCTTTTCACTGCGTAACGGATCAAATGTTGACCTTTTATGTGTCCCAGCACCAGCAGCAGAGCTGTGAGCTCGCTGTTAGGAAGATTAAAGCCTTTTCAAAGCTTCCAGTGCCTCTTAATTAATAATCTTTGTGTATTCTTCATTCTCTCCGTGCAATAACATCAATGAAGTGCCGTCAGTGAGGGCAGCCAACATACGGATGGACAATTCTACAGTTTAAAGGATTATTCATGGTAGATTTAGATTTAAAATGACTATTATTTAATTAAAAGCTTAGTTTGTAATGGAAAATTAAAAAGGGAATTTCTTAAAACACAATAAACAGTTAAACGAGTATCAACTAAAGAGGCTCACCTGAAATAAATGGCATTTTTCAAATTATTTCTACCCTCCTTCATAGGAAATCAAAGGAAAATCTTTATTCATCAAACATATTTTGTAATTTCTAAGCAGCTTGTTGCGTAACGTTACTTGTGGTATTTTGATGATTAACTTTGTCTGATTAGCTTTGAGGTTGGAAGGCCTCGTTACCTCCACCCTGCTCGTTAGGGTGAAGGTAAGGGGACGTAATTTATTCCCTCCTGCAAATGTAAACACTACTTAAATAAATGGAAACTAGTTAAGAGAAGCCGTGCTGGCAAAAAGTATCCACCCCCTTACAGATCTCTCACAGCAGAAGAAATGTGCCTTGTATTTCAGGTTAACTTGGACATGCTGACCTCATCAAGGTGGCTCCGGCCCCCCTGTAGAGGCCGGCCAAGCCGCGGGTCTTCAGCAGCTCCACGGTGATGCCGGTAGCAGAGGGCCGCTGAGGGCGAGCCGGCCGGGCCTGCGACGCGGAGGCCACTAACGATGGAGCAGGACCAGGAGGCGCGAGCGGAGAGGGAGCAGCCATGGGCCGCTGTGCAGCTGATGGGGAAACAGAAAGCAGCTCAGGTTAGGAAGCATGGAGAACCGGGTCTGTGTCTCTAAAGCAGCCACATCTGGTCCTGGAGCGCGTTTGGACCACTGAGCTATATAATACACTGGAGTGCTAATCGCCGTCTGTTTGAACGAGTCGCTGTGAAGCCACCAGCCGCCATATTGGTACTCCCTATTTCCCCCCAGTAACTAGGGAATATGTGCGCTACAGCATCGAATAACGAGGATTTTCTCATGTTCAGGGGGGGGCTTAAGACTTTTAAAATGTCAAATGCCATATACTTTTATGTTATGTTCTAAAACTATCAAGTACTGAGAAAGTCATGTGCTGAAATATTTTGCATTTTATTCATTTAAATATATATATATATATATATATATATATATATATATATATATATATATATATATATATTATATATATATATATATATATATATATACATTTATAAATATATAAATAACAATATACATATATATACATATATACATATACACATACTTATATATACATATATATATTTAATATGAATAACATGTAAAATATTTCAGCAGCTAATTTCCTAGTAGTTGATAGCGTTAGTACATCCACTGACTGTAGAATTACCTGTGAAACGTTTTCACACAGCCAGAAAACTGCTTGTTGTTGCAACCAAATCCTGTGGGATTCTGTGAGAGTAGGGAGTAGCAAGATGGCGGCCAGTGACTTCAGTTTTTCGGCAAAATCAGCACTCCAGTGTATAATATAGCTCAGTGGTTTGGACGCATTCCCGCCCCAACACACCTGAATCGAACCAATACGGGACTTATGCAAAGACTCCTCTGGTTATGGGACGTAAAAAAAAGCCGTGACGTTTTTTAAATCCTCACCAAGCCGTCCTGCGTCTTGCAGCTGGATTTTGAGCATCTCCATGGGCGTGGTGACCACCACCTGACAGGTCCCTGCCCCGCACCCCGCCAGCACTTCCCCCCACAGCGGCAGATGCCTGGAGCAAAGCCAGATGTCACCAAACATACAGTCAGTGGTTTAAATGGTGCACGCTAACCAAAGCACGATATGTTTTAATTTAAACTCCTGCTGAAAAGCTGAATCTGGTCCTGTTGGTTACCTTCAACTGTTTGATTATAGCTGCATTAAATGTCGATGAGTGAAAGATTACCCGTCCTTTGAAAGCTTTTGTCTGAAGACATCGTTGGCTGCCAGTTTGATTGCTTTTTCTGGTGTGACCAGCGTGAGGTTAACCGCGGCACCTGGACACAACAAACAGGCTCATGTCTCCACAGACGGCAGCAGACGGCGCTTAAAACACGACGTTTACCTCTGTAGCATCCAAAATAGCCCTCTGAGCGTATCGTCTTTGCCAGACAGTCGAACCTTTAAAACACCAGAGAAGAGCCATTAGATCTGTCATCGTTTTAAAAATGTCATTTCAACATATTCTGGGCCAACCAGCAGCCCCTTTCTTCACTTCACAGCATTTATTTGGGTTTATGGGCCGCCTTTAAAACAATCCTATTTGCTTTATCAGAATCAGAATCAGACATACTTTAACAAAGGGAATAAGTAGAGAGAATTGTTTCCTAACTGCGTTACAGACCCATAAAAAGGGAGAAGCTATCCAGACTATTTTCCATGTATGACTCAGAGTGGAAAGCCACAGGCTGCAGAGCACAAACAGGACGGCTACGCCCCGTCCGCCGCCAGATGTGTTCTGTTCACGGTTCTGTTCACGGTTCTGTTCACGGTTCTGTTCACGGTTCTGTTCACGGTTCTGGTCCGTCTGTCCTTTTCCCTTTAACCCTAAGCAGTGTATTTTATTGGGATTTTAAGTGATAAACTAACACAAATTAGTCCATAACTGTGAAATGAGGCAAATAAGAAACAATCACAATGAACATTTTAGCCAAATGTGCGCACACAAACGTTGCTGTCAATGTGAAAACACTTGAAATACACATTTTGGTGGAAAATAAAAATTATTTACACATACAGTCTAATTAAAAAAGAAGAAACCTCTCAACCTCAGTAAGGCTGGAGGGAGAACATCTGTGAACATCAGTTTTCAGGTCTTGCTACGGATTCTGTTTTGATTCAGGTCTGGACTTTGACTAGGCCATCCTAACCTATGAATCTTCTCTGATCTAAACCATCCCATAATACCTCAGGCTGCGTGTTCAGGATGGTTCTCCTGCTGGAAGGAGAACCTCCACCTCAGTCTCAGGTCTCCTGCAGCATCTAGCAGCTTTTCTTCTTGGATTGTCCTGATTGAGATCCATCCATCTTCCCAGCAGCCCGTGTCCCACAGCTTGATGCTGTAGGACAGGGCTGGAGCCACCATGGTCCTCCTGGTTAACCTCCACCTGAGCTGCTGGTCTCTGCAGCTCCTCCAGAGCCTCCACGGTCCTCCTGCTTCTCTGATCAATGCTCTCCTGGTCCAGCCTGTCAGTCCAGGTGGACGTCCATGTCCTGGTAGGTCTGCAGGAGGTCCATCCTCTCTCCAGGTCCACATGATGATCAGAACTCTGGGAGGTTCTGTAGAACCTGACCTGCTGTAAACTGGACCAGAACTTCCTCCCTGACCCGTCTGCTGGGTTCCTTGGTCTCCATAATGGTGGATGTTCTCTGATGTTTTCTACAGAACCTCTGATTCTGTGACTTCTGAAGGAAATCGGCTGTACTGGGTTTTATTTTGGGGTATCAGATTAAAAGAGGCTAAAAACATTTTTTTTTTCTGGACTGAAAAAAGAGAAAACTGTGTTTCTTTCCCTTCACTTCACAATCCGGCACTAATCCGCTTTAATTCCCAGTAAAATACACCGAGGTTTGTGATCAAGGCTGATTTCTATCAGTGTTTTTCATCTGTTCATTTCAACTTTCAGATACGAGGAGTTTAAATACAACAAAGTTGCTGTGATCGATACTTTGTTGCACTTATAAAGGTCTGCGTTGGCAGCGGCTCGTTCCCGGAGTCTATCTGGACGGGAGCAGATTAAACCAGGAAAGCCCACTCACATTCCTTTGTAGACCTGGACGCCCTGCTGGTTCTGGAGGCGGGTCTTTGCCAGGTCGATAGGAAACACACATGTCACGCCGACCAGGCCTGCCACGCCCCCGTTAATCAGCTTAGCAGGGAGGCTGCAGAGGGATCAACAACTCACTCAGATCCACGAACAACAGAAAAACCACGAGAAAACGGAGCGTTGAAGCACCGCACAGCAGACCTTAAGACTAAAGCTGCTGTTGTTGCATCCAGACCAGCTTACCTGACTCTCTTGTCCCCCATCTTGGTTGTTTCTGGGCTCCTCTGCTCCTCTCCTCCTCCTCTCGTTCCTTCAGCGCACCGGGTCCAGGTGCCTCCTCCTCCCAGCTGTCCTCCTTTATGTGACGCTCGCTGTGGCCGACTTCTCAGATCACATTCAGCGTCCCTCGCCCTGCCTGTGAGCACAAAACACGACCAGTCACCAGGAAGTTAGTAGGAGACGCGCCCGTTATCCTCTAAAGTGTTTTTTATTCTTTCTCATTCATAGACGTCTGTTAGCAGGTCTTCAGTCTCTAATCTGTCAGCTAAAAGGATTTCTTCCATAAGGAGGGCAGATCTGCAGCCAGAGGCGCGCCGTTGTCATTTAGCCGCACTTTTTAAAATAAATAACTGAACAGGACGTTTGAGCAAAGGTTAGACGAACAGGCTGACACGTTTTTGTTTAGTTTTTAATCTCCCCTGAAGTCTGTAGTCAAGCGTGGGAAACGTGTGACAGCCGGTAAACCGTCTGCTCCTACTTTCCTTTCCCTCAAACAGTTTCTGCTTTTTTTCACCTTCTGATTTCCCTTTTCGCCTCAAACTCGCATTAATCTCCCTCCCCTAATCCTCCCACCTCCATTCTGTCTATTTTTACCGCTGTAAACCTCAACCTATCCCTGCCCTGTCTCCTGCGCTGGGAGCAGCACAAGGCGACGCGTCTCTCCGTCATCCGTCTCCCAACGCCTCGGCCACAGGAACCTTCTGCTCATCGTCTGGATCGTCCCTCCACTGAACTCCTTCTATACGCGCGCCTTTAACTGAGCCTCTTTCAGTGCAACTTTCTTTTTACTTTGCATTCACACGCAGCGGTGGGCCTGAACCCAAGCCAACATCCAGAACCTCCTGCCTGCAGACCCACGACGACTTTTAGAGAGAAACCCAGCAGCCCTTACCTCCCTCAGTGCATCCCTCTCCCAGGATGAAGCCGTTCTCCTTTCTCTCACCTCAGTAATGTTGGCAGCTCTGCTAGTCAAGCGAGAGCGATGTGAGAAAGCCAGCCGCCACTCAGGGGCCGCTGCACAAACACCAGCATTGTCCCGCTGCCTAAGTCCCTCCCTCGGCCGGACTTTCTCTCTCTCTCTCTCTCTCTCTCTCTCTCTCTCTCTCTCTCTCTCTCTCTCTCTCTCTCTGTCTGTCTCTCTCTCTCTCTCTCTCTCTCTCTCTCTCTCTCTCTCTCTCTCTCTCTCTGTCTGTCTCTCTCTGTCTCTCTCTCTGTCTGTCTCTCTGTCCTGGTGACCCGGTCTGCACCAATGCAGCCTGACATTAAACTGGCGCCCGTGGTGCTGCCGGTTCACTGCACCCAGCAGACACGCAGCGCCTGATGTCAATATTTGAACCTCGGTGTGGATTTCATCTACAGATGAAGCTGCTCCGGCCAGAACTGCCGACAAAAGAGCTTTTTTCCATCACTAATGAGCTCGCTGTGCTGTTGCGTAATATCTGCACACAGGCTGCATGCCACAACGTCCACGGACCTCCAGTTGGTACAAAAAGTACTGGCCGGGTTCACTTTGTTGTTTTTAAAGCCACCGTGCAGAAGTTTTGGAAGTGAAGAGAATAAGATGATAGGAAGCGTAGATGGGTTCATTCCTGCAGGGGGAAATGTTTCCTGCAGCTATTTCTGTTACACTTTGATTACTGAGCCTGGCAGTAAATTAACACCTAATGCTCTGATTTTACATTACAGGAATAAAAAAGGGTTCTAATGCAGAAATGTGGACACTGCATCCATCAGTACCTGCATCAGTGCCTGGTCTGGACTCTTTTACCATGAATTACACGGAGGGACCCAGTCTGTGGTTCTGCTGAGCGGTTCTGGAGGCCCAGGTTGCTTTAATACACTGCAAAAACGGAACTAGAAATAAGTAAAAAGTTCTTTAAAATGAGTGTATTTGTCCTTGATTTGAGCAGGAAAATAAGATGATTTGCCAATGGAATAAGATTTTTGCACTTAAAATAGGAACAACTCATCTCAATCATCTTATTTCAAGTGCAAGATGTCTAATTATCGTATTTTAGGGGTCAAAATACTTATTCCGTTGCCAGATAATCTTATTTACCTACTCAAATCAAGGATAAATATACTAACTTTATAAACATTTTACTTATTTTTAGATCCGTTTTTGCAGTGTATGGACCTTCAGCTCCTCTGCATCGTTGGTTCTGGTGTCGTTCTCGTCTTCCTCCTGACAACAGCCCATAGGTTCTCTGTGGGGTTTGGGTCAGGCCAGTTTGCCTATTAAAGCAGGTACTGGTACCTTTGGTGGTCTGGGCCAGTACCAAGTCCTGCTGGGAAATGAAACCAGCATCTCCATGAAGCTTGTCAGGAGAAGGAAGCATGAAGAGCTCTAAAATGTAGGTGGCTGCTCTGATTGTGGACCAGAACCAGCAGATGATAGACGACTCCTCAAATCTGTGGAAACGTCACAGTGGACCTTATGGGCTCAGATTCTGGGCCTCTGCTCTGCGTTGTTGTTCTGAATCCGCTTTATTGGCCCGGTTTGTGCACAAAGCAGTTTGGGTTCGGTTCTGGTTGAAGTTCTCCATAAGTCCACCGTCTTCTCCACTGTCTTGAGTGTTAAACTCCAGGTGGTTCTGATCAAACCAGTGGGCCAGGCCTTTTTAACCCTTATGCTGTCAGATTAAAACTTGTTCTCAGTGTTTCCACTTGTTTTTATTTTTTATTTAATTCTTTAGCTCCTCTCTTCTTATTCCTTCCCACCTAAAGTACCAATGAGGAACATGAACAAAAGACACGGTGGAGGGAAAAAGTAGAAATTATTTCACAAAATACCCGAGTCTTGGTTCTAAAGTGAGAAATGCGTAAAAAAGAGACAGAAAACAAGTTCTGTTTCTGCTCTGCATGTGTTTCCTGTCTCTACTACAAACTATTCGTTTACTTTTAATTACATGATTTACCAAACGGAAATATTGACCTGCAGGGTTTTTCCACAGTGATTCCCCACTGGAATAACTTTCACGGGTCTGATGTAAACCTTTTCTGTCCTCATTAAGATTTTAATCTGAATTTATTGTTTTTTATATATAGCTGAGGACTGATGAAAAGTAAGACAAGGAGTTATAAGAGTCATAACATTATTAGTCTACTGCAGCATTAACCTGTTTTACTTTCTGTTGCTTTAGTCACATTGATCCAGAGTCTGGGGTTTACAAGCATTGGACACAAGTTTGCAGTGAGTTTAATTTGTAAAGAGTTAAAATGCAAATAACAGCTTGAACGAAAACATCATGTGTAAAATATTTGGTTTCAGATAGTAAGGATGAGCTTTAAATCACAACCCTGGTGCTGTTCTTATCTTCAAATCTGAATAATTGTGAGTCTAGTGCATCACAATAACTGACAAAGGTCACTGATCATGATACTTTGGGGCTCTGATTAAATAAACCATCGAGATATTGTTATATTTTTTCCCATAAAATCAAACAATGGCATTTTTCACAAATTAAAATGCTTTTAGGTTAGAGGTAACTAAGAACAATCTTAGAGGCGCAGTGACTGAGCAGCCCTGACACCACTAACTACCGCCACCTGGTGGTTGGGGTTGGTGAAAAACCTTTAGAGAACCTTTGTAACCTGGATAAGATAATTACATTCCATGCTTCAACCCAGATGATTCAGTGGAATATATATATATATATATATATATATATATATATATATATATATATATATATATATATATATATATATATATATATATATATATATATATATATATATATACTTTTTTTGGCTCTTAGGACAAAAATAAAAAGAAGTCCAAGTTCTCTCGTCCAGCTGTTCTAAAAGTCTACCAAGATGGCGGTCCGGGTAAACCTATGATCTACTTGCTTTAATACCTTCAGGAACAACTTCTTCAGCAAATGCAATCCCTTTGCAAATGATTTTTATCATTTAACATTCATGACTTTAATTTCCAGTGTACCAGAGATAAAGCAGACATATTTATTTCCTAAAAAAAATTAATCTTAAGTGCCATCACAGCTGAGACTGATCTGCTGAAATTATTTAAATGGTAAAAATACAGAAAGAAAATTAGATTTTGAGTTGATTCTGGTTTCATGGCTTTCTCTGATTAAGCTTCTGCCCAAATGTTTGTGATGGTTTTAGAAACATCAGCGTCAGTGAGTTGTGCCGGTGATGATACTCTACCTTGATGGGATCAAGCAAGGCAAATTTATTTGTATAGCACATTTCAGTACAAAGATAATGCAAAGTGCTTTACATGATTAAAATATAGGAAAATAAAAACAGAATAAAACCAGGTCAGGTCCAGACCTCTGTTTGTGTGGAACAAAACAGCAAAAGTGTGTTTAGTGGAGACTTTAGCCAAAGCAAACTTATCTTCCAAGACCTTTTTAAAAAATAATAATAAAAAGACGCCTTTATTTCCATATGTTTATTTATTTTTTTGTTTTTACAGCATCTGGGTCTCTGGATCAGTTGTCTTTTTTGGTTGAGCAGGAGAGCAAATCATGAGAATATAACACTATTTCCTATGTTTCTCTGTCTGTTTCATCCATTTTTAAGGTTTTATTGCTGGTTCTGCCGGGTGTGTCCGTCCCAAAGTAGAACCTAAATGTACTACAGTTAGACAAAATCATTTCTATTATCAAGATACAGAATAAAAAAACAGAAAAATCTAATTTTTCCAGGGATTGTCAATAAGCTGCTTAGCCATATAAGAACTGCTCAGACCCGTTAATACATTATGCAAGACTGATCTTCTCTTATGCACCTATTTAGTTATTGTATATCAGAATAGGTAAATTAAATAATTATTCAATAAATTATAATGAAACAACCACAAAGCATGATGTTGTCTCTGGACACGGCGTTGTTTTGGTGATGTTTAGTTGCTTTTATCAGACCATAACACTTTTGCCTGGATGTTTTCTGCTGATCATAGCTTGGTAGCACTATGGCTGGCACTATTTCCTTGCTGCACAAAGGTCCTGGGTTTGAATCTGAATCTTTCTGCATGTAGTTTGCATGTTCTCAGTGGTGCAGAAGCATAAGGTACACTGCATACTCTAATTGCCTTTAATTGCCTGTCCAGGGTCTGTTTAACACATGGAGAACTGCTGAAACATCCCAGCACCTTATTAAGGTAAACTGGATTCAGTGTAATTTATGGGACTTGTGCACGTAGAAGGAAATAATACTAAAATAAAATGTGCCACACCAGAACCCATAAACTCCTCAAAGGTACCTGACGCATCAAAAGTTAAAATACCTCAAGTATAATAACTGTAAGCAAAACAAAGTTTTAAGCACTAGATTTAGAAAATACCTGCTTATTCAGCATCTTAATTTAAAGTCTCTCTCTTTTATATATATATATATATATATATATATATATATATATATATATATATATATATATATAATTAATTCATTAATTAATTGTTTACACTGTTCCCAGATGCTAAGGTAACTTGAACACACCTTAGGTAGGGATGCTCCTGCACTATTATGCATATTATATCATTGCACATTATGTAAATATTGCGTTTAGTATTATGGTGTTATGTAAATAGGCAGGAGTCTTTTTTCCTTTTTTCAATATTTACTCTGATATTTACTCTTATCTTCCACTCTTAATGTTTTAACTTTAGATTTGACCGGTTTGCTCTTTTTTTTTAATTCTTCTCTTTTTTTCCTCTTCCCATTGCTATTAATTGTGTGTAACCTGTCACACCCGAATCTCCCCGCTTTTTGAACTGAATTACCGATCTACGTTGGCTTTTTGAGGATATTGTAACTTATTGCGAAGCACCTGTTGAACATCGGTAATAACATCGCTTGGTGCAATACTTAATGTCAACAGCAGGGGGAGCCCCCGTGTAACTGAACGGTGACTGTACAGCGCTGTTTACTAAATACCACCGCCACTGTATTTAGTTACTGAACCTTATCTGGTACAAAACGAATTATCACGAAACCTAACAATCATTAATTAACAGAAAGTCACGATTTTACAGCGAAAGAGTCGAGTTTGCGAACTAATGTGTGTGGAATTTTAAGTTAAGCGGTTTAATGAAAGCTTGCACAATCAAATGTGGAAGAAACACGACGGTTTGTCACCAGCAGCACACATTGCGTAACTTTTTTTTCTTCAGTTTCTTCGTCATTCTGTGTTTTACTATCATTCCCTTTAAACGGGGAGCGCATCATCTGAGTGGCGGGGGCCGGTCAACTTTTCAGCATTTATATTTTTTAATTAAAAAGCGAATCTAAAAGCAAATATTTTTTTATTTATAAGCTACTACTTATATACACACATATCACCAACAGTGTGTTAACATTGTATGTCTGGGTGTGGTTCATTAACGTGGGCCGACCCATCGATCACCCCCCCGGTTCGGGGCGCGTTGGTATCGCCCATCCCATCTGCTCGGCTCCGGGGAGACACTGATTGAAGCAGACCGCCGCGCTCCGCTGGTCGCAATGGCAACCGCCGCTCCAACGGGAAGGGAGCGAAAACTTTCCCCTCGCGTGTAATGTTTCCGGAGGCGCTCTGAGTCACTCGACGAACTACTTTTCCTACATGAGGACGGAGCGTCCGACGCTGTGACCGGTCCCAAGATGTCCCGGGGCTGCGCCGTGTCCGTGGAAGAGGTCCAGTCCTGGTGGGAAGTCCCCGCCATAGCTCACTTCTGCTCGCTCTTCAGGACGGCGTTCCGGCTCCCGGACTTCGAGATCGAGGTAAGCGACCGTTGGCGGCGGCGCGCGGCCGCACCGACGTCCTGGAAGACGGAAATAAGGACGTGTTTGTGTCAGCACTTTGGCCCCCGGGGGGGAGGGAGCGAGCGGCCGCCCGCTTAACCCGCTTATGGAGCCTTCGCCGAACTTCTCGCACCTTAACGGCAATCCTGTTAGCTGGCGAGCGACTTCCCTAGCCGGGCAGCGGCTAGCTTCCGCGGCGGCTTCCGCGGCGGCTCCCGCTTCCCTGGAGCCGCGGAGTGTCTCGGGTTATAACGCGGCGTTTACACGCCCGTTGTAACGTTCGCTGGCGGGGGATGCGGGGTGACTCCAGCTCAAAGGGCCACCGGTTGGGTTTTGTTGGCTCCGGTTTACCCTGAGCGGAGGGGGGGGGGGGGGGGGAGCTGGGTCCGAATCTGCCGCGGAGAAGTCGGGAAAACTCCCCGGAGGAGCGCAAAGTGTGCGGGAAGTGCTCCTGTGGACGTGCTGAGCTGTTAGGGGGGCGGTTCGGGTCCGGTTCTGGGCCGGAGAGGAGTCCTGGGTGTGCGGGGCTGGGGGGGGTTTATTGTCCTGCGGGCCATCTGGGGGACGCAGATGCTGTTTTTCGGGCATTGTTTGCTCCGCGGCGACCGGGAGCGGCGGCGGCTTCGACGCGACGTTAACCGGACGGAGCGGGTCGTTACCGCGGCACGTGCTCCCGCTTCTTTGTCGGGAAAAAAGTTAATTTATCACCGCAGGCTCTCACGGTTAAACTTCCCCAGTTATCCCCCCCCTGCCACCCCGGGTCGCTGGAAGCCTCCGCCGCCCCCACCCCCTCCAGCGGGGAACACGTAGGCAGCGGCTTTGTTGTGAAACCAAGTGTGAGCCAGATGGGGGATCGCCCCCCCCCCCCCCCCCCCCACGCGTGTTGTGAAGCTGCTGTAACCACGTGTAGATGCACACAGGGCTGGACTACTTATATCACCATATATTCCTTATTTTTAGGAACTTCCATATGATATAAACTAAATAAAAGCCTCAGGAAGACAGCAAAGAAAGCATGCCTGAAAAAAACTGCTGACTATTACTTTACCACGTTTATAAAACTCCATTACATATAACATTTTAGTAATATGTGCTTTAAAAAAAATAAGGCACATAAAGTCACGTAACGCCCAGACTGTCAGTCAGTGACAAATGCTGTAATTATATATTATAATGTACGTTGAAATATTGGTAATGTTATACCACCTTTATTAGATAGTTATATCGTGATATATATTGAATTATTGTCCACCTGCACAGTTTTGCTCACCCAGGCGTCTTAGTGTGTAACTTTCCTAATGGCTTCTTTGGTTAATCATGATTTGATGCATTTTACCAGCGATTCTCTGCAGATCCAGGAATAATAATCTGTTCATGTTAAACCGCATCGCTGAACAAAGCGCAGCCCTCAGCTGGAGCTCAAGGACACGTGGAGATTGATGGAGAAGTCCTCATACTTTGACATTTTAATTAGATGCAGGATGTTCAAGGTTATAACTCCATTTATTCACCATCGGCTGCTTTATTTCACTAACTGTAGCGTAAATCTGAGACCAGGAACATAGCGCCTATTAAACAAATGCTGTAACACTCAAAGCAGTTTTCTTTCTATAGACATAGAAACCACGTAATGTGCATATTTTTACACCCATTTATAAGTTTAATTAAAACCTACATATAGTTTATAGACATATACTATGATTAGTAAATGGGAATAATTTTGTGTTTTGTTATAAACGTTTACTTCTGTCAAAGAACTTGTTGCACACATGTTTTTATTTCATAAAGTTCTTTTTGGGAAAATGGAAACAGTTGAGCGCGCGACAGAAAATCAGAAATTGTCGTTGGCCGTAAAAAGTCGTCTCGGTCCGTCGCTAACGATGAGCTGAAGCTTTTACTTTAGATCCAGGAAGACAATCATTTGTCCCTGAAAACATCCAAAATGAGAGTTTATTCTCCTCGCTTACCTCCCTTTGCTTTTTAAAAGCGATAAAGCTGCATGTTACCTAAGCTGGAATTAAACTTTATAATTCTCCAGGTCTGGATAAATATGGAAAAAGAGAAGTTAGAGAAAAACGCTAGATTTTTCCAGACTTTAATCCTTTTAGTGAGATAACCTCTGTTTCTTTTCCTATATCCAAGAAATGAAGGCACTTCCATTCAGAATTAGATTCTTTATCCCGCAGGTCCTCTTAGAACCCGCGGTTCTTAAATCTGGTCTGATTCACCTGCTGAAAGCTTTTCTGCTTTCTGTATTTTGATGCTTTAACACTCAGACGGTCGTTCTGTATTGCTAACAGTGACATTCTGCTGAGAATCTCTCTGGGAGCTTTGGTTCTGATTTCATCCTGACCGCTGAGGCGACTAGAAAGCAGCAAAGTGATTGTTGGCCGAGCCGCGGAGCTTCAAACGGACTCTATCACTTCTGATCCGTGCTCCACGTGTAACATCCTGGCAGACCAGAGCGTTGGAGATAAACGTGTGCGTGAGCGTTGGTGCAGCACCAGGAATGTCTTTTAGAAATATGCATCAGGATCAACCTCAGTTAAAACTCTAGTTTCTGGTCTTCCTCACAATTTGGGCTGATGTTAAAGGCCGATATCTCAGGTTTCCTCCATTTTGTAAATAAACATTAAAGTTCTGCTTTTTCCCGTTAAACAGTGACATTTGGTCTTGGAAGCCGACATTTAGTCAGATAAAATGTTTGAGTGTCTCTGCGGATTCCTCCTGTGCGCCGTGTGCTGAGCCTTTAGTTGAAAACTGTCCCGTTTATTCGGTCCGGTTCAGATTCAGTTTCTGCCGTCTGGACGTCTGGATCCAGCCCGCTTGCTGTCAGAACGGAGAGGAAACCGCAGGCGGACATGTTTGTTGTTTGTGACGCCGCATCGCAGCAACCAGACGAGCTGGCCGGGCGGCTCCTGGGAATGCGGCGCGCTGTCGCTCACTTCTGCTTTCGCCGTGGCTCGCCCAGCGACCGCTGTGGACGATGGGATGTTCCAGTGAAGGTTTGTTAGGCAGAATGAGCTTTGGTTCCAGCTGATGCTCCTCTGCTGTCCCGCTGTGGAGGCGTTTAGCTTTCTCTCAGAAGGATTAAGTCGGTAAAGGCAGCCAGAAACAGGGCGGGTCTCCAGACAGGAAGTGACTGTCGTCTTGTTGTGAAAGTGCGCAGCGTTCAGTCATTTGACTTCCTTCTGCTGCCAGTTTGTTTAACTCTGACATAATCGGTTTGATGTCACGGTCCCTCATTAGCAAACCAGGGAGAAAAGATAAGGAAAAACCACCTAGAAGACAAAAAGTCGACTTTATTCCATGTGGGGACTTTTGCTAAACTTCTGAGTCTCATGGAAATTGCTGGAAATTGCCTCATTGAGCAGAGTTTGCCCGCCGGTGTGGAGATTCATGCAGGATCAGCGGGAACATCTCGTCTCAGGTTGCCTGTTTTAATCACCTTAACAAGCTTGTTAAGCAGATCATTTTTGGGCTTTTAGTATTATCCCTATGCAGTTAAGTTATAATTCAATTCAACTTTATTTATATAGCGCCAATTCTTGAAACACATCATCTAAAGGCTCTTTCCAAAGTCAGCTTCCATCAGATCCTCCAGGTTGGTGAGAAAGTTTCCTCTCTAAGGAAACCCAGCAGGTTGCATCAAGTCTCTCCAAGCAGCATTCACTCCTAGGCCTGTCACGATAATCAATAAATCAATTAATCGCACGATAAATAAAAACTATCTGCGTCTTTTAATTTATCGTCTATATCGTCTCTGCCTGTGTTTTTCTGTTTCTATTGATGACGCTGGATGAAAAGGCTTAACTCCGGTGCTATCCACTGACCCCTCCCCTTCCTAATTTTTTTTAGGAAGGGAAAAATGAGGAGGGAGGAGGAGTGGACTATCGCATCAGGTAGTCAGTCAAAGAATCATTTGATGGCAAACTTGGCCAAAAAAATACATGTGTATTTGTGCAACAAGCACCAGTTCAGAGAGAATGTTTGGTACAGCTGGACACATTGCTACTCTTGCTCGGAATCTGTCTGACTAAAGTAGTTACAGATCTGCTTAAAGATTGTTGAGGCATCTAGTCTTATTTAAGAATCTGCTTTTGTTACGTTGCATTTTTTTTTTTATAAAATGGCAGTTTTGCCTATCTTTTTTAAAATCTAATGATATACAGACTTCATTATCTGTACTCTTTTGGTTGAATGTAGTTTTTATTTCCACCATGGTTTTATCTTGTGTTTAGTTTTTATTCAAGTGTATTTTTAGTTAACAGAGACTAAGAGTCCATTTGATTTTTATTTCTCGTTTTATTTTGTTAACCAGTTCCAGTGTAAAGTGTGTTTATCTTTGGCAGGAAATCGCAAACATTATTAAGTAATTTCCATTAAATCAGTGCAAAAAGGTCTTCAAACAATATTACCGTTTATCGCAATAAGTTTTGAGACAATTAATCATTCAGAAAAATTTGTTATCGTGACAGGCGTATTCACTCCTCCTGAAAGAGCGTAGAGCCACAGTGGACAGTCGTCTGCATTGTTGATGGCTTTGCAGCAATCCCTCATGCATGAAGCGACAGTGGAGAGGAAAACTCCCCTTTAACAGGGAGGAGAACCTCCAGCAGAACCAGAACCAGGCTCAGTGTGAACGCTCATCTGCCTCCACCCACTGGGGCTTAGAGAAGACAGAGCAGAGACACAGAAAGCACAGAAGCTCACATTGACCCAGGAGTACTTTCTATGTTAGAGAAGACAGAGCAGAGACACAGAAAGCTCAGAAGCTCACATTGACCCAGGAGTACTTTCTATGTTAGAGAAGACAGAGCAGAGACACAGAAAGCTCAGAAGCTCACATTGACCCAGGAGAACATTTTTTAGTAGGACGCTGGTTACCGGGCGGTTTGTACTGGTGGCCGTCTGCGGTCTAGATCCATTTGCCAGATTCATCAGTTCAGCTCATGAGACCAGAGGGAAATTATTCATAAATCACAAACTGTGTTTAAAGAACCGGTAACCGTCGTAGAATAATCCAGCCTGGGTTTGACTTCATAAAGTGATCTTACCCACGGTTTGTTTTTACAAATCAGAGACGCATCAAATAGTTTCAGCGTCGCAACATCTGTGTTGACAATGACAATAATAAATTACTGCATGGATGCATCATGTTTCAGACGCCTTTAATGCAAATTCTGCATGCAGATGATGAATTGTGTCGATGGACTCCTGCCGTCCCTGATGCTGGTTTCTGGGAGCTGAGGACGGAAACGTGGGTTGATCTTAAATCATATCTCTGTTGGAATATCCAGTAATACTATTGTAATTACACTTTCTCCTGATAGGATGAAACCCAGTCCCAAAGGGGTGTGTAAATGTTTTATAAATGGTTATTTAATGGTTCTGGAATCAGGGACGAGTAATTAGGTTTGGGTTGGATACATCTGTTTTTGTTGCTTTTCTCAATTACTCTGGTTTTAGCTCTTTATTTATTTTCAAAATGTAAATTGGTTGATATAGAAAACAGTTTTCTATCTAGAATAATCCAGGTTGGACATGTGGGGTTGTTTTGGGTTTTTAACTGGAAATAAGTCGCTGCTGAGCGTCGTCTTCATGAAACTGAAACACGGATCAGATCCTTCCTGCTCTCAGACTCCATCTACGACAACTCTTTGAAGAAACTTCTCATTTTTCTCAGGGGTTTAATGCAGTTTTCTAAGTATTACACGCTAACTAAACCTGTATAGTTTATTAAATAGTTTTTATGTTGTCTGTCAGGCTGTTGCCATAAACTAGCCACGCTTAGATGATAGAAACACACTGGAGTCAGACTTCTGCAGCATTTTTACATTTTGTCACGCTCTTGAGATCTTGTCCCACTTCTACCTTTTGATGCATTGATTAAACGAGGAGTTTATTTTATTATTTTAACTCTGCAGAGCTGGGTCACTAAAACATGGTAAATATCAGACATGAGCTTCTCTGTTTAATCTGAACTCGTTAAAAACGGAGGAGGAATGGCACCTAAAGCCTCACCGGTTTAAATGATTCAACGCTTCACTGTCCAAACGTGGCTGGAAGTGAATCCGATGTGGGGACAGTTTGGACAGAATCCCTAAACTAAACTAAACCCCGTTGATGTTCTTCTCCTCTCCGGCATGTTTCTTTCCTGATTCACTGCTTCGTCGGCCTTTCAGTGGACCGGCGATGCGCTCCAGCAGCGCTGCACAGCCGGTTCTGTGGCGGTTCGGTGATAATGGTCTCTGCCAGGCCCCCCCCGACACACTTCACTGTCGCTGGTTCCCCCCTCCCCCCCCCCCCCCCCCCCCCCCCTTGGCGGCCGAGGAAGAGGAGAGACGTGTCCTGGAGACGGCGTGAGGAAGTCTGAGGGAGCGATGGGCAGTAAGGACCCACGCTCTCCCTGCCTCGCCTTGCTTCAGGTGTCTCTGGCGCATGTTTTGTTGTTGTTGGCTTTGCATCAGTGAAACGATGCCTGGGTCCCGCTGCCAGCAGGCGGGGCCCTCAGGGGCCCCTCTCATTGGCAGACACGGTGCCAGGGCCCTTTGTCCTGGACTTGTCGCTACGCGCTCCGCTGACAGCTTGTTTGGCAACGCTCGTCTGTTTACTACGCATCTTAATTAGTTGGCGGCCATCTTCCCTCCGCCATCAGTCTGCAGACGCGTCCTGAACAGAACCGCTGACACAGCGGGTCTGGATCACGTGATCATTTTGATCGTATTGTTGATTATTGGGAACAAATTGCTTTTTGGTTTGTTGCAATGATTTTGTTGAGGAGAATCAACCAAAGGTTGGGGGGGGGGGGGTATTTTTGTTATTCTGCATTGGAATGAATCAGCTGGTGAGAAATCACTAATTAGGAATACGGTAGTCAGCAGTTCTCTCCGTCACAGTCGGCTTGATATGAAACACCTTCAATTAGGGCTGGACGATAATTCAGTTACGATAAATATCAATCTATCGACGTATATCAATGATAGAAATAAAAACGTCAATAAATAAAACTTCTTCCTTCCTTTTACATTCTAGCCTGTCATGTAGGTTAATATTACATCATTACATCCTCCCAGCCAATCACAGCGCAGGCCCAGGAACCAAGCTCCGCCCCCTTCAAACAGTTCAGAGAGCACGTGTTCTTTTTTCTTTTTTTAAATCTTTCAGTTTGAATCCAGTGTTTGTGTCTGTATCTAAAAACAGGTTGCTAAGCAATAGCATAAAATGGCCAGGGCTGCAAATATATGTTGTTAATTTGTTGATAATTATCAATATCAATTGGTCTGATTTCTATTTTATCGATATGCTTATTTTCCTACATCGTCCAGCTCTACCTTTATCAGCATTTTCCTGTAAAGTAGAGCAGGTCTGCCGTAGTCACACCTTTAATCCAGGGCTCTTTTATATTTTTAATAATGCACCAGGTTAGTGTCCAAATTTATTTCCATTTTTGGTTTAATAAAGTGTTTTTGAATTGAGCTGAATAGAAATAGCAGAAATCTCTGGTGTCTGTTTGGGTTTTCTGCCCCTGAATGTCTCAGCATTCATGGAGAAGCCATTAGCTACCATTACTTTATTCATAATACCAGTATCAATATGTTGCAAATATAAATACACAGTCATGAAATTCAGGTCACAGTTAAACAATTTATTACCAACAATTCAATCTGAGATCAGATCGTATCGAATCGTAAAGAATCAATTCTAAATCTTGAGAATCAGAATTGAATCGATTCTTGAAAATTGAATCCAACCTCGTACCATAATCCATCTAAAAAAACGCCTTTAGTTCTTCACAAAACTATCTAGAATAATAAAATTTAGCTTGTTGCTCCTTTAAAGATGTTACTAATTTTTATTAAGTTCTTAATGTTAATTAAAATGACCGTTTTTCACCATTTGAGCCTTTTTGTTTTTACAGAAACGTAATAAACTAAAGAAACCGGATGAACAGAAGTTGTGATCTGAACTTTGGCCACAGTTTCCACATTTGTACATCATTTATCTCTAATACTTGTCTTGTTTAATCAGTTTTCTTTTTATACGTCCTTGGTTTGTTTGGCTGATGGTGACAGATGTGTAACATATTTGACATTTTGAGTCAACAGCTCTGAGAAGCCGCTGTGCTCATCATAACCTTTCCCTATCTGCAGGAAGGAAATGGGCTTCTGTTAACACTTTTTCTGTTTATGCAATCAGTTTGCCCTTTTAGCGCTAATAGTTGATGACAAATTTTCCTCAATATTCAGGCATTTCATATCTTATCAGCAGCCCAAGCCCCATATAGAGCACTCCTTTAGTTGATATTCGTTTCCTCTTTGTTTTTATCTGATTCCGATCCATAGATCTTCACGTCTATAAATAAATTCATTTTTAATCTATTCTTCATCTCCTTTAAAGATGTTCACATCAATCAAGAACGTTGTGCTGAGGATATTTTGAGGTGGGTCATGAAGAAAAGTCTTTAACCAGACGGTTGTAAACGTGTTTTTAAAGGAATCAACACGAAGGCTAGATTTGCATGATTTACACGCAGATAGAAGCTCTGAGTCCACATCCATGGTGCCCATCCACGCTGGCAAAGGAGCAGCTGGATGACCACAGACTGGTCCACAAGATCAACCATCAGGGAAGAAGCAATGGAGAGTGTCGCCAGCTTTGAGTTTCTGGGTGTCACCATAACCTTACCTAACCTAATCTTAATGCTGACGTCTCTGCCACAATTATGTGATTTATTCAGGCACAGTTACCTGTTTTTACCATCATTTGTCTCTGTTTCTCTACAGCACCACATAGATCCAGACTTAAACTGCCTTAATTGTGTTTTATTGTTTAATCTGGGTCTTATTTTTAGTTGATTATTATTCCGTCCACCAGTGGCGGTAAAACATCTTCTCTTAAAGCGCCGTCCAGGTTATCAGCAGCAGAACCACAACAGGCCCAACAGCCGAGGAAATATAACGACCTCTTCCTCTGAGATGGCAGTCAGAACAATAAACGGATATTTTAGATCCAAAGGCCCGGGTTCTGGGGTGCTCCACCTTCAGACTTTACCGTGTCCCAGTAACCAATGTGGAGATGAATTATAAAGGGGTCTGTTTACTTTGTCTCCTGGTAGCTAAGTCTGCCCACCGCTCCCCTCGCTGAGCCCCGTCCCTGGCATCTCCATGACTAAACCCCAGATGGTGGTTCTTTCTTTTCCCCAGGAGGGTGGAGGCTCTCCACTCTCACAGGGTAAAGCTGGGGATGGGGGGGGGGGGGCTCCTGGTGTGTGTGGGTGCATTTTAACCAGGGTGTTTGTGAAAGAAGCTTTGGTGCTATTAGATGTAGCAGAAAAGCAAGAACAGATTGCTCGTTAGCATGTCCTTGTTTCTGTTGTCTAAACAGCAAGTGGATTAGCAGAGAATGGGATCAAGCCTTCAGCGCCGCTCCCTGCAGACAGATGCGCCGTCTCCTGCTTCCCCCTATTGATGGCTCTGGATTAACGCACGCTGCCGCTAGCGTCTCCGTGTAGCGCTGATGTGTGGCCCGCAGGCCACGGCTTTACTGTGACGACTTAAAGCGGCGCCGTGTAAGTTCTGACCCAAGAATCAGCTTCATTTCAGATATTAAATGATTTTTCAGGTCAATATGCAACCCTCAGCTGCCCTTCCCAAAGACTCCATGTAACTTTAGAGGGTTGGATGTGTTGCTAGGTCACATGACCTGAAAACATGTTTTTGGTTTTCTGATGTACGATTTAATCCAGAGGGGTGAACGTGGCCTTGGTGGTAAAGTAACTCCATGACTTCTCAGTCTACATGTGTGGCGCCGCAGTGCTGCCAGCGGCCTTCAGGGGCGCTAGACCTGGACGCTACAGAGTCTAGCGCCCCTAGTGGCTAAAACGTTTCACAGCGCTGATTTAAGCTTGCTAAATACTCCACAAGCACCGAGAAATATGTTCCTGTTGTCGGGTCGGCCAAACAGAGAAAAGTTTGTTTTGGCTCTGTTGATTCTTCCTGAGGAGCTCAGCTGGTGTTTCGCTGCTGTTATAGCGCAGATAAGCTAATGCTAACAACAGCATTGTTAGCATTATGTTGTCCAGGAGTTTTAAAACTTCACCGATGCACGTTCAAAAGCTTTACTCAACTTTCTCTGTTGCTTTCAAACATCTGCGTCGTGCCGTTATATGAGCATAACAGTCTGATTTCAGCTTAAACACACAACTAATGTTACGCTAATATGCAAAATACATATTTTGACCTCTTCTCGCACAGAAACAGCATTTTTTTAACCTGTCATAACAGTATCGTTCCACATGTGATAAACTCAGGTTGGGATTTATTTATTTTGTTTTCTATGACAGAACGCTGAAAACTCGTTTATGTGCTGGATTAATCGCTACACAGTAGTCACCGTAGCATTGTTTTCTCTAATTATTTCAAAGCTTTATGTAATTTTTAACCTTTACTATAGAGTACAGGTGTTTCATAGCAGACCTCTTTAGATCCATTAAATTTACCTTAGGTCCGTTCATAACTGCCTCAGAGACGTTTTCTATGCACTTTAACAGCAAATAGTCATTTTCTATAGGCTACTTCTAGATTATTGTAAGGCGACATGGTTTTGTTATTCCACTAGATATTATTCTCAAATTATCTCGTATAACCCAAAGGAGAATTAGAACCAGTCAAGTTAAATATGATATAATAATAATAATAATAATACTGTTACATTAAATTATTTAAGAGATCTGAGCATTTTTATTTTACAGTAAAACTTCATAATTGATCAGAACCGGTTTCTTTGGTTGGTTTAGGGCATTAGATGGTAGCAGGAAGCGGTGAAATGGAGACATGGGGGTGTTATTACCCCTGAAGATCAAACGGCTCTAACAGGCCTATTGTCAGACGTTGTCACTTGTATGCTAAGTTAGGGCCCATGGAAGATGCCCCCCCCCCCCCCCCCCCCCCCCCCCCCCCCCCCCCCCCCCCCCCCCCCCATCTGACTGACAGCAGAGAGCAGCAGTACCAGCATCAGATGCTTTCTCATAGGGAGTGTGTGCAGAGGGGGGAGGCGGGGGGGGGGCGCAGGCCGTTCTCTCTCAGCCCGGCCCATTGTTGCGACTCCCCATGGTTCCCACTCTCTGTCTCCAGTCTGGGGGGGGGGGTCCCTTTGCAGCTGGATGTGAAGCCCAGACCCGCGGTGATGAAATCCTCCACCCACGCAGGGGAGCCGAGGGAAACCGGGGCGGGGCCGGGATTCAGGTGCAACCGCCCAGGTGAAGAGTAAAGAACAGGCTGCTGCTTCACTGCTCTGTTCACTTCTGGTAAAAAGCAAGGCTTCATGAAGCCTTACTTTTTGTGTTTATTTCTTATTTGGGTTTGAAAATGTAACCCAGCAAAGCCCGTTTAAGGGTTAGGAAAACATGGAGTAACAGTTTTACTGTTGAACATTGAGATAACGGTGTCAGCGGTGATGAATCCACGCTTTCCTTTCCCATCACAGCAATAACTCCATCGTTCTCCTCGAGCTTAAAGCTCCAGACATACAGGAACCCAATGGGTGTCGGATCTGAAGGAAGGATGGATTTTATGAAGTCGTAGCTTGAAGTGATTTAGTTCTGACCAAGAAAGAGGAGGCAGGTAGTGCTGGCAAAGTAAAACGCATCCAAAGCGGGGGGGGGGGGGGTAGGAATGAAAGCTCTGAGCAGCAAGGGATGCATTTTCATCCAGGTTCATCCAGAAAGTGTTTGACATTTTAATAAAGCATCTGTGTATCTGTGGCAGGAGCTGAGAAGTGAAACAGCGATCGTCTTTGGGCTTCTTGCAGCTTTCCGTTTGCTGCCTTGCTCGTTTACGCCGGCTGTATTCAGTCTAGCGTGAATACTGGGCCCGGTGGCCCGTTTACATTTAATCTGTTAAAGGTTAGGAACATATTTTGATGAATTCCTTTAATGTGTCTTGAATCTAAAACTTCTACCACCAAAAACCCAGCAGGACCTTTTTTTCCTCCTTTAATTGTTTTAGTCCTTAAATAAGAAATCAGAACCAGCAGAAAGCCAGAAGTGTTTATTTGGCCAGGAGAGTCTGATAAAACCACCGGGAGCAGAATAAAATTACGCTCACCAGTGTGGCCCCATTCAGACGACCCGGGCGTGGGGGGGGGGGGGGGGGGGGGGTGTTTGGGAATGTCAGGACCTCGTCACAGCAGCCTGACTTCAAAGGGACGTGGTGCTTTGTCACCTCCTCTGAAATGCAGCGTTTGAACCCCAAAGTCTGCAGCCGGTTCCCACCGGGCTTTTATTTTGAAGGGAGATCCTGGCCTACAACTTCCTCCTGTGGCGTGTTTTCCTGTAGCTCCAGGGGGAAGTGAGCTGAAGCAGGAAGCTCCGTGAGGTTTGAGGAAGTGGACGCTGAGGTTTGCTCAGAGTGGAAGTGTGAGCGGCTCTTAGCGAGCAGCCATGGTGGCTCTGAAGACAGCTCGGTCCAGAAAGGATGGACCTCCGTGGTTCTCCTCCTCAGCCCACCTGGACCACATCGACGGGATAATGACACATCTGGAAGCTGAAACGGCCCACAGCGGGGAGCGTCCCATTTCTGATTTCACTTCCTGATTTTCCCTGATAAATGATCTCTGAGCGGCTGATGTACGGATCCATCAGATGTTTCATGGAACCGAGTCGCCTGTCGGCGTGCAGACGCTTCTTGTTTTGTTGGGGGGGGGGGGGGGGGGGGGGGTGAGAACTCAGAGACGTGAACACGTTGATGTGAGCAGACGATCTGCACATCCTGAGGATGTGAGGGCGTTCTCCTGTGGCTTCACGGCTCGTCATGTGGCTGCGTGTGGGGGTGGGAGGGCGTAGTCACACCACGGCTCCTGGAGGACCCGTGTGGGAGCGGGGGGGGGGGGGGGGGGGGGGTTGAAGTAGATATAAAGGGAGACTGAGGAGGAGGTGGAGACAACAAACAGCCCCCCCCCCCCTCCAGAGGAGCTGTTATCTATCTATCTATCTATCTATCTATCTATCTATCTATCTATCTATCTATCTATCTATCTATCTCAGCAGATATTTTCAGTGAGCTGCTAATGAGCTCAGGCTAAATCAGGAATGTTGCAGGAGGAACCTGGACTGTGTAGGATTAGTTTGCACCAAACAGCTTTGAGATAAAACTCTTAATTAATCCAAATAAGGTTTTATTAACGGTGTTTATTTCCCAGGAAACAAACACCGTTAACAGCCTAATAAAACAACTCAGAATTCATGCTGATATTTAGCCTTTAATGACCGCAGCCAGCTTTAATTAAATTAAAACAACAGAAAAAACACATTAGAGCAGCAAGGACGCCTGAGATTAAGTAATAAAAAACAAAGAACATAGATTTTAAGTTACACATCAGATCAGTAATGATGGTTCTCAGGTTCTTGAATGCGCAGCATTCAATACGGAGCGGACATGTCTCTGTGATCTGTGGTGGGTGCGTTCATAGAACCGTGAGTTATCATGTTTGTGTTATATCCTGTTTGGGGTCCTGTTAGCCTCAGTAGTAGTTTCACTGTTGTTGTAGCGTGGCGACTGGTTTTCCTACTGAGGAGCAACTTTATGTTAGAAGCTAATTAGCAATAGGCTTGGAGCTCTATGTTTGTTAGCAGCTAATTAGCATGTTTAAGCTTGAGTTTGTTTGTTTCATGTTCTGAATCTGCACTATGTATGTTTGTATTTCAGAAACATCTTGTATCTTCAGATACTTAAATGCAGATAAACTAATTGAACTGCATTAAAGGACTCTGCCTCTTATTCCTGTGAGCACCTGAACATCCCTACAGTGTTCTGACCCGACACCCTTAAGTGACTGCAGCCACTTAAAATCCACATACAGTCAATCTGTCATAGAGCCGCCACCTTTGTTAGCTCTGTTAGCTCTGTGGCTGCGCCGGGATCAGCCAGGATCGCGCGTAGACCTGGAACTCCTCCAGTTTCTCATGAATGAGGCTGACGTCTAACATCAATCACAGATCTTTCCTCAGTTTTATTCAAAATAGATAAAAACATCTGATTTTCTACATAAGTCTGAGTCCATAGTGAGAAATAAAGAATCTGCTGCCAAAAGCTGATTTATCGTCAATGCCGCGGTTCTGCTGAGCCTCCATTGTTCCAAATGAGTCAAACTTTATTCCCTGGTTCTGTGTCAGTGGGTTCCTCAGTTATTCTGCACACAGGCAGAACCCCTTTAGATCCTTATGTTCTGGTTCTGTTCCAGAGGCGTGGAGCTCAGACTGGTTCCTAGACAAATTAAATGAGGAGGAAACTGAGTTTGTTCTGTGCTGTGATGCAGGCCGGTCCGGTTCTGGTACCGACTAGTAGTCGTCGTCCCCACTCACCTTCCAGCTTTAGCTCTGACCCGATAGTTCAGTGCTAATATGAACACAGTCACTCAGAAAGGAGTCGGATCAACAGAAATGTCTCGAATCTCGCCCCTGTGGATCGTTCTGTTTCCCGTTTCAATAAAACAATATTCAGACTTTAACAACATTAGTGTTCAGCTCTCGGTTTCATGGCGACAGTCACTCAGCAGGAAAGGTTGTGGGTTTGATTCCAGCTCCCCTTGTCTTCTACAGATCAGCAGCAGTTCTTTCTGTGGTTAATGTGACTAGAACTAACCAGGTTCTGCTGCAGGTCCGCTCGAGTAGATGTGAACTATTTTCCCATTCCTCACACGCTAAGTTACCTCCCACCTGAGCTGTGGGTCTCTGCAGCTCCTCCAGAGCCACCATGGTCCTCCTGCTTCTCTGATCAATGCTCTCCTGGTCCAGCCTGTCAGTCCAGGTGGACGTCCATGTCCTGGTAGGTCTGCAGGTGCTCCATCCTCTCTCCAGGTCCACATGATGATCAGAACTCTGGGAGGTTCTGTAGAACCTGACCTGCTGTAAACTGGACCAGAACTTCCTCCCTGACCCGTCTGCTGGGTTCCCTGGTCTCCATGATGCTGGATGTTCTCTCTGAGGCCAGAACCAGAACCACTACAGATGGAGTCTTCCCTAATTCTTCTAAAAGCAGGACTGGAACTTACCGGCTTTAATGTGCACGCCGCACTTTTCAGATTCTAATATGTAAAACTCGTCATCTTTGTGTTGATCGTAAAATCCCAGTAAAATATAACGTGGAGTAACGGGGGGGTGAACACTTTTCAGCCTTGATGGTGAAGTGAACTGTGAGGAGTTTAGTTTCATGTTTCCTAATCAGAGGCTTCTGTGGCAGCTGGAAGGTTGTTGGTTTGATTCCAACTTTCCCAGACAGAGCAGAGACAGAAAAAGGCACAGAAGCTCTGATCCAGAGGAGAATCCAAACTTTAACAGCTGAACTGACAGTTTTCTCCATTTGAAGGATTTTCATTCATTCTTTTTGTTTAGTTGCGTTCAGGTCAGAATTTCTTTACGTTTGTTTCTACGGACGCCAACAAACTGCAGCGTTGGCCTGAAGTTTAAAGCCTGAAGTTTAAAGCCTGAAGTTTAAAGCCTGAAGTTTAAAGCCTGAAGTTTAAAGCCAGAAGTTTAAAGCCAGCGTGGCTCGTTTCCTCTAGCTGTACGTCTGTGAAGCAGATCCAGGTCTTCAGACCTTTAGCTCCTCGTTCTGGTCATGCTGCAGCGGGCCCGTTAGGAAGAAACGGGTTCTGGAGCCGGCGCCGTTTCTCCTCGCCGGGCACAAAGGAGACGGTGGCTGAGGCTCTGCGGAGATGTTCCACATTTGGACTATTTGTGCTCCTGATTCAGGGATTACTGAGGGGATCATGAAGTGAAAGGAGGAAAAGTTGTCTGACGGGGATCAGATAAAGCTCAGCTACAAACTGTCTGACGGGAACAATGCAGAGAGAGAGGAGATAAGGAGATGTGGGGCGGCAGGACCGGGGGAGGAGAAGGAGGCGAATAAGGAGGTGAAGAGGAGCAGCAGGGGTCTGGAGGACTGCGTCTGAACTCTGCCTCCATCCTCTGTGAAGATCCATAATCTATAGTTTATCACTTATCCAGCTCTTATCTCGTTACACCTTTCAGTTTGTAGGGTTAAAAAGCAGAACGTCTCGTGCAGACCCCCCCCCCCATGGCTTCATCAAAGTGCAGCGGCCTCTGATGGATGAGCTCCTCATCCCTGAGGAAGAGAGGAGCGTGACACAGGATCTCTGTGCATCCTTTGCCACGCGCCTGTTGATGCCGATATGAACAGCAGATTTTATTTATCAGCAGCTCAGTTTAAGCAGCTGCTGCAGCGTTTTGTCTGCTTCTGGTTTTTATATCTTAGCTGGAAATCATCTGGAGGATGTTTAAAGCAGATTTATCTCTGGCTGTGTGAAAGTTTCTGCTCCTTTATTTCTATTATTACTCTAATAAAGTGAAGATTAAAGATGATTAAAGTGGCTTTAGAATACTTCCTCCAGCTTTTCTGCTTCCCTCTGCTGGACCTTAAACGCCTCACCGATGCATCAGTGCTGCCTTCACTGACTTCTAAACTGTAGGGTTTTTCAGTTTACTACACTGCAAAAAGAGAACTAAAAGTAAGCCAAATTTTCTTATAATTAGTGCATTAGTCCTTAATTTGAGCCGGTAAATAAGATAATTAGACATACATCACTTAAAATGAGATGATGGAGATGAGCTGTTCCCATTTTAAGTGCAAAAGTCTTATTTCACTGAGAGATCATTTAAAGGTGCTGCTCAAATCACGGACAAATACACCCATTTGAAGAAAGTTTTTCTTACTTTTAGTTTCCTTTTTGCAGCTTAGCAGTCGGGCAGCAGCTGATTTCCTCGTGTTGTTTCTTGGTTGCGTTACTGACGTGGTTTTTATTTAAAAACTCTTTCATAGCCGAGTTCTCACCTACATCAGATGAATATTAGACGTGTCGCCTTGTTGAGAAAGAGAAAGCTGACGGTGCTCTAAACCTGACCAGCCTCAGAGCTTCAGCCCGGGTCATAAACTTTAGAGCCGGCAACAAACGGACTGGTGAATTTAATAATGTTCTATATTAAACATCTAAACAAGCTGCCATTTTATCTGTCGACCTGCTTCCCCTCAGCTGCCAACGCTTTGTTGGACCGGTCCAGAAATCGGGCGACGCGTTTAGGACATAACTCGTCTGTAACAGATCTAATTCATGGTTACTTTTTAAACGATGTGTTCAGTGAGTTTGGCTCAGAAACAAGTCCTTTATTTTCTGTAATTGCTGCAGGTTTTGAGTTTAATTGTCTTTGAAACATGTAAATATAAATATATATAAATTTATCACACTGGAGAGGGAAGTGGTTGGTAAACCTTCAGTGTATAAAAATCTGGATCTGTCTGTTGTCTTCGTGTTCAAATCTCCTGCTGCTAGTTTTCACAGGAGCAGCAGTTTGTTGTTTTCTGTTCTGACTTCAAGCAGAAATATTTACCCTGTTCTTCAACTCCTCCTCCTCCTCCTCCTCCTCCTCCTCCTGGGCTCTTCATCGTGCCGACGTGTTGCCTCCCTGCCTCTGCCGGCCTCCGGGGCCAGGAGCTGACCTCTGAGCGCCGCTCGGCGAGGCAGACAAAGACACACATGGCGGCGTCTTAATTAAATGGGCCTCCACGTCGCAGAGGAACCCTGATTTAGACACATTTTATGTTTCCTGGAGCAGAGAGCGGTTGTCTCAGGGCTGATGTTAGGAAATCAAACGATGATCAAATGATCCTGTTGCAGCGCTAGATGTTTGTGGGAGCAGGATCTCCAGAAGGAACAGGGTCAGGTTATTTCCTAGAGAACACAGAACAGAGAAGAACAGTTTGACCCATACAGACTTCTTCTGTTGTTTGTTTTCCATCGTTTACTCTTTAAACGCATTATCTGACAGATATGTAACTCAAATTATGAATTAACTGTAATTAACCATAATTGCTGTCTTTAATTTCATTGGCCACACTGAGGTCCAATTGCTGATGGACCCTTAGAACCTGCCTGACAACACGAAGTCGGCAGAAATATCTCAAAAAGCAGAACGTTGTGACCCGATATAAAGAAATTCAGGAAACGATGGAAACAAAGTAATTTACATCTGTTAGTTTAGGAAAGGCTACAGAGCTATTTCTGAAGCTTTGGGACTGCAGAGAACCACAGTGAGAACCATTATCTTCACATGGAGAACATCTGGAACAGCGGAGAACCTTTCTGCTTCAGTATCCTGGGGGGATAAAACGAGGCGTTTTTTTTAAAGGTCTGCCTGCAGTCACATCTGGTTTAAAGCTAACAGCAAATGAATGGCTTTAGAGTGGCCTAGTCAAAGTCTGCTGTTAAATCCAGCTGAGATGTTGCTGGCAGAACCATTGCAGGTTAAATGCAGGGAAACAAAGGATCTGGTGGATGTCTGGAGGTCCAGAACTCACTGACCCTGTAGCTACCTGGGCGTCCACCAGAACCGTGAATTAGGCTGGAGTCACAACACAGAAGATCAGATCAGGCTCTACATGCTAAGCTAACAGCTAATAACAGCTTCACTGACCGTTTTGTTTTGCTCCTAAACATCCGCGTCGTACCGTTAGCGTAGCGCTGCTCAGCGTTTTGTGTTTCTTGTCTGTCTGCCTGGGAAAGTTCCTGTGAACAACGCTTTAGGTTCTATCTGGTCTTTAAAGAGCGCTGCATGTTTTCTCCTGGCTGTTCTCCACATGCTGGCAGACTTTAAAACTTCCAGCAGGAGCTGTGTACAGGATGAGGGGAGCAGCAGCTAGCTTGATTAGCCTTAATGAACCATAGAGAGTGAGCAGAGTGACGCTGTAGCTGCGGTTCAGAGGTTGATGGAGGCTTTGTGGAGCCCAGCGGGTTGCAGTGGAGGAAGGATCGGTCTAATTATATATTATCTTATTTCCTACTTTGTAATCCAGGCAGGATCACCGGCAGCTTTGCTCCTCATGATTCATTTGCAGTGTGTAAACGGAGCATGGTTGGTCTCCTCTCTGCTCTCTCTGCTCTGACTGCAGGCGGGTTTCAGGACGAGGCAGCAGCTGTCTGCCTGTGAGACAGCGCTCAGGGAAAAGGAAGAGGCTCACGGCAGGACTCGCTGCTGCCTTAGGAGAGTAACTGCACAACAACTTTTATACCCGACAGCAGCAGAGCTACTGACATCAGTTTCTGTTTATGTCATAAAAGCGTCTGAGCCAATAGGAATACGGATACAAAAATCAACGCAAGACGGTTTAAACCCAGGAAGGCTCCACTGATGAGTTTAGACACAGAAGCAGGATTTTATCAAACATGCACTAATTTGTCCAAATAATGACCAGGATGGGTAGAAAGTACTATAAGACAACCCTGTTAGCAGCTTATTGGCAGAAAAAGTTGATTTGGAGGCGAGTTTCCCTTTAATTTAGCGTTTTATTCAATTCCCTAATCTCGTGTAGCTCTGGTCTATCCTGTCTGTGTTTTTGTCACGCAATAAAGGACAATAAAGGTGTTTCTATGCTGTTGCATGACTTTAAATTGACGGTTAATCTAATTGTGCAAAGCTCCTCCACGGCGTTTAACGTCACTGTGGCTCAAACCACCAGGTATTGGCTTTGGATTCATCTTTAAATGAAACCATCATTTAAACCCGGCCTATATAGTACTTACTCTGGTCATTAAACATCAACATTTGTTTTGATAATTTTGTTTGATCCAAAAAAAAGGTAAAGACTACAAATACTTTTCACAGCGCCAAAGCTGCTCGTACTTCAGCCTGAAGAGAAACTCAACTGGACTCCTGGCCGAGGAAAGCTGCATTTGCATTTGCAGGCACCCAGCCTCCCTTTGTCCTGTGTGACTCCAGAGCCTTTGGGTATCATTGGAGAGAGCAGTGCATTGTGGGAGGCCATGTGGGGCGCTGCGCCTGGGTTGGTCAGCGGGACAGAGGAGGGGGCCTGCCTGCCGTCTTTCCTCCGCTCTGGGCTCCTTTATCATGATGTCGGCCGTTACTGCCGCTTCATAAAGCCTGAATGGCTGAAACACAAAGCCGAGCGAGAGGCTGCAGTCGCCCCGACGCCCAGGAAGCCTGAAACGACCGGCGGACTAATCCCAGTTATCCCTCCTGCAGGAGCGTCCGCCTCAGGAAAAGAAGAGCCTTTCTGTCACGCTGTTTGTCACATTTCCATATCAAATATATCCTGTTCCTGTTTGCATGTTGCAGAGCGCAGTCTGACCTGTGGGCCGCTGCACCGACTGGACGCATGCAGTCTCACCTGAGCTAGGGGGGGGGGGATCAGTGGAGGCACCTGAGCTCTGTGGTCTTTATCGTTTTATCGTCTTATGATGAGGATTTGGATTCATCTTCACGATAAATTCCAACCAGTGTTGTCTGAAAACCCCCCAAACTGTCCGTGTTGACAGGATTGTTACTTTTTTTATTCAGAGCATCAATAAATATTAACAAATTCAAAAATGTAATTAAACGCAGTTACTTTTTAGTTATAAAAATCATCTTTATGTAACCAGAGGCCTTTTTTTGAATGTTTTTTAAGGACAGTATTTGTGCTTATTTGGCAATAATAGATACCTAAAAAAAGACTGGAAGAAAATTTAAATAGTCCTTTATCATCACTTTTATCGCAACATTACCACAATCTATTGTGATAAAATTTAAAGTCCACACCCCCCCTTACTGGGTTCACAGGTTTCAGTGTCAAACCAAACCCCGTTAGAGACGCTCTCACCTGACTTTAGTGGTAGATTTATGGTCTTCCTATGTTTGTAAAGCTTTGACCTGCTGATTCCAGCTGTAGAATAAAAAAGTTAAATAACTGCTTTAAAATATCCTTTCAAGGCTTCATGCTGTGACCTGTTTTCTCTACTAAAGCCGTGACGAGCCGCAGTCGGCTTAGCTCGGCTCAGATGTAGATCCATCTTATTTTCTGAGTCTTCTCCCCCTCAGCACCAGCCTCCTCTCAGTTAAACGCGTTACTGTCTCCTCAACCTGCTTCGGTGCGTTCACCACCAGGAAGTAACCAGAACCGCAGCCAGCAGCAAAAAAGCCAGAATAAGGTCGACCCAAAGGGGCCAAAGCCTGACAGCGTCATGATTGCTGGAGCATCAGCAGCATCGATGAATGCAGAGTCAAGTTCAAGCCTTTAAACGAGTTACACTGCAAAATTGGGAACTAAAAGTAGGTAAAATCCTCTTGAAATGTGTGTATTTTTCATTGATTTGAGCTGATAAATCAGACTGTTTGCCAATGGAATAAGAGTTCTGCACTTAAAATAAGAACAATTCATCTCCATCATCTTATTTGAAGTGCAGGATGTCTAATTGTCTTATTTTAGGGGTAGAAATTCTCATTCCATTGGCAAATAGTCTTATTTAGCTGCTCAAATCAAGAAAATATATACATATTTTTAGAAAATTGTACTTATTTTTAGTTCCCTTTTTGCAGTGTATACTAATCCTGTAAAAGTTGACATCAAGGCTCTGAGCCAGAAACTCAGTGGTCCGCTCATTTACTGTCTACTTTTACATGATTGTAGCTCTGCTGTGTTTGATTTTCTCCTCATCACTGGAAAACTGTTTTTTATCTTCACTTTTGGCTGATAGTAAAGTACTCCAGGGCTGTCCAAACTTTCTGGCATGTGGGCTGAAATCATCAAATCAAAATAGCCAAAATAATAACAAACAAAAAAAAACGTTTTTTAAGCTGTTGTGCAAAATCTGATAGTTTTAAACCATTTGTATTTATCTAATTTTAATAAATGAATTCTAATGCGCCAAAGTCTGCATTTTAGCAAAAGCCTTTAGATAGCTGTGGTCCTGTTTACTAGGAAATTAAGGAGAATGTAAAATGGTGGTTATTAAAAAACAAATGTTTGTGTTGTACCTAACATTTAATTGTAAGATTTGAAGTTGTCTGCAATAATGTTGCCCTAATTAAAAATAAAAAGTTTCCATCTGCATGAGCCACCAGGGCTGGTCAGCCAAATGTTTCTTCAAATGCAGTTCAGGGCCGCACAAAATCAGTGCGGGGGCTGTAAACGGCCCGCGGGCCACATGTTGGACACCTGATCTACCTGAACAGTGGGAATCAGACGCTGAGTGAATTTGGCCTTTTTCTCTGTAGGAGCTGGAGAAAGCGCTGTCAGAGCAGGACCTGGACTTCCTGGGGGACCTGCTGGCCTGTTTGCTGCAGGGATGCTACCAGCGCACCGACATCACGTGAGTGGAGACGCTACGCTGCCGGTCTGAGTAACACAGGAAGGCAGGCTGACGTAGACGGCTGTCAATGCGACGTAGGGCCAGACGACAGAGGAACAAAAATATCCATGAAATAGAAATAATACTGATTGATATCAACAATTATCAACAAATTCAAGTGCAGCCCTGATAATTTTATACTGTTGATGTTATTTTTAGATAAAGACACAAACACTGAATTCAAACTCAACCCTTTATTCAACCAACTTTTTACCAAAACTGTAAGTTTTTAAAAAAGGAAAAAAAAACATGTGCTCTCTGAACTCTAAAGGGGGCGGAGCTTGGTTCCTGGGTCTGCATTGTGATTGGTTGGGAGGATGTAATGATGTAATATTAACCTACATGATAGTCTAGAATGCAAAAGGAAGGAAAACAGTTATTCTATTTAACTTTTTATTGATCCTTTTTTCTATCATCGATATATAATGTTATTGAATTATCATCCAGCCCTAGCGTGACTTTATTAAAATTACAATTATTATGTCAATGTTAGCAGTTTTCTTGGTAATATTTATAAAAAAAAAAAAAAAAGGTTTTTGTCATTTAGTGTCTTATTAGATCAGAATAGCATCTCAGGTCAGACTTCATGATTCGACAATAAGAAAGAGAGGCTAGAAGTCCAAGGCCAGAACCACTGCTGGCCCAGAAGCAGAAAAAAGGCCCGTCTGACATAAACATGGCGGGGAGTCGCTCAGGAGAACGCCTGCTCATCAGTTTGAGACCTAGACTCAGGAAGTCCACCACAGTGGCCTAGTCAAAGTCTGGGCTTACGTCTGACTAAGATGCTCAAAGGCTCCAGTGAGGCTGAATAAAATAATTAATCAGAGTGGGACGGCCTTCCTCCTCAGTGACGGGTCAGACTCGCATTCATTTAGGTTAGTTTGGATACGATTTTCTCCTCATCACTGGAAAACAGTTTTTTATCTTCCCTTTTGGCTGATAGTAAAGTTAGTTTGATCTGAAACCTTATAAGCTGAGCAAAAACAGAAGGGCTGTGTGAGTAAACGGCCTCACAGAACCGGGTCGGCACTCAGTAAACATCCCAGGAAGTGCAGAGAGCAGCCAGTGAGCGTCGAGCGGCATCTGATCAAACATGAACGGCAGCCGTTGGACCAGGAGCCTCACAGGAAGTCTGAGTCAGCAGCGCCGCAACTGGAGCGGGTGGGAGTCACGATGGCGGCGCAGCCACTGAAACCGCTGCTCTGCTGCGTTCTCATGATGGGAGAAAGTGACTCTGAAGCAGAGGCTGGTATTCAAATCCACAGATATTTTTAGTTCTTCAGGGGGATTCCCTTTCTGTGAGCGTCCCACTCACCTCCGTCACCAGAAAGGAGGAAGATGGAGCCGCGAGGCGACGAGCGCTCATCCAGCTGTTCCACCCAGGCAGCGGGTAACAGGAAGACAGCTCGCTTTATTGAACCGGACAGGCGGCGGCGTCCTGGGGGGGGGGGGGGGGGGCAGCGCTGGCCTTTCACTAAGCTGAGCCGGAGCTGCAGGGAGGGATGGAGGAGGCGGACAGGAGCGGCGGTGGGAAAAGTTCCCGCTGCTCCTCCATGATAAGCTGCTTCTCCTGTCTGCTGCATAGATGCTCAGATAAAGCCAGTCCTAAAGTTTAGGGCTAATCTGCTCCACCAGCGGAGAGCTGCCACACAGATCCAGCTGCCAGGAGAGGCTGCAGCCGCGTAAACACATTAAGAGTTATAGTGAGCCCCAACCTGAACAACAGGACTTCTAATCAGACTGAACCGGTTCTACAGGACGGCTGCAGCTTCACCGGAAGGCGGCTGACTTTGACTAGTGATTAAAAACCAAATGAGCAAGGCTGAGCAGATAAGAGCCAAATAAAACGTTCTGGTTTGAAGCAGGAATGTTTGCTTTTCCGGGTCTGGATGAGGCGCTCCAGCCTCAGCGTCTAGAATAAAAACAGCAGCAGGCGGCCGGTCAAGTCTTGTGTTTTAAAGTTGTGCAAAAGTATAATCGGATTTGTAAAATACAGATTCTTTTTGTCTTTTTTTTTTTGGGGATGTTATTCAGCGGTTTGTGATGTTTCTGTGTAAAATAAATAAATCCACACGTTTGTGTTTAGCCCGCAGACGTTCAGCAGCTACCTGGATGACATCATCAGCTACAGGTGGGAGCTGGAGGAGGGGCAGCCCAACCCGCTGCGTGACGGGCCCTTCCACGGCCTCCCGCCTCGGACTCAGGTGGAGCTGCTGCACCGGCTCTGCGACTACCGCCTGGATGCTGCCGACGTGTTCGACCTGCTGAAGGTAGCGCTCGCCCTGAGACCATCACTGGATCTTCATCCCTCTCCACCAGGGAGGGGATTCATCTGGTCCCAGCTTTATGGGGTTTTCTGATAAATAAATCATGAACCCTATTTTTCTGACTATAAATTGCACTTTTTTCATAGTTTTGGCTGATCAGGTGCGACTTATATATCAGATTTAAACGGTAAATTATACTGAACAACATGAACCAAGTAGTGAACGTTACCGTCTATAGCCACAAGAGGGCGCTCTATGCATGTGAAAACTATGCTGCTCTTGCACCACTTAAAAATTAATTAAAACATTAAGTTATAAACCACAAAGACTGAACACATGTACATATATTGTTCCAGTCTGCATTCATGCAGCAGATCGTTGCGTGGAGCAGCTTGAAGGAACCAGAACCTGTTATTGGGCCGTGAAGCTAACAGCAGCTAGCGCTAGCTTACAGCTCTGTTGTCTGTGCGTTTTACAACTTTCTCTGATGCTCTGAGCTTTATGTTGCTCTGAAACATCCGTGTCTTACTGTTAGCTTAGCACGTAGCATCGCTACGCTAACGGTCTGATTTCAGCCTAGTTAGAGCGAAATGCTCTGACCACAACTTGGAGTTGGTGGCTTTTTATGCTAATTTCCCCCAGTCATCCTCCCCCGTATGTTCCAGGTTATTCAGCTGATTATAGATGCAGCTGCGCAATAGAATAAGTTAGTTTACCAGATTAAATGTTAGTTTTCAGTCTTCAGATTGTGTGAAATAAAATTTCATAAATAAATGCGACTTATAGTAGTTTCAAAGGGATTTGTTTTGAGTTTCTGTTTCTGTTTTTAGCTCTGTGCTTATATTTTAGACCCATTTTTAGGCATTGCTGAGATTTTCCCTGCTGTTTTTCCGCTGGGTCTGATTCAGTAATAAAAGTTTATTATGATGCAGTTTTCCACTCGTGTCTCTATGATCTGCAGATGAAAGGATTGAATGGCATTAATCACTGAAACCATGATTTCACTTTTCCTGTGTGCAGGGGCTGGATGCAGATAGCCTGAGGGTGGAGCCCCTGGGGCAAGATGGAGACGGCGCCCTCTACTGGTACTTTTACGGCACTCGTATGTACAAAGAAGAGCCGGCTGAGAGGAAAGCTGAGAGGCTCAGGTAGGTGTTGGTCTGACCCCCCCCCCCCCCCCCCCCCCCCCCCCCCCCCGAGGCTAAACGTGTCAGTTTCATCTGATTTTAACGGTCGATGTTCAGGCGTGTAATCGTGACACGTTTATTGGCTTGTTAAGGATTCTGGGGCCTTAAAAGTTCTTCTCTGTCTTTAAGCAGCGAGTTTGATCCATCATTACCAGAGAAGAAGAGAAGGGGAAGACCACCAAAGAAGCGACAGTTAGAAGACAATAATATGAGGTGAATATGGATAACCAGAAGTTTTTTAAACTTCCACAGCTGGTTTAAAGGCTGTTTACCACGTTTTTATAAGTTATTGGACGCTTGTGTTCGTCCTAAAGGAAGACCTGCACTGAAAATAATGAATTGCCTAAATCAGCTTCATGTCTTGTTTGATAAAGAATTTTTGATACGTTTATTACAGAAGCGGCTCAACTAATGTGAATATCATCAACCTTTATTTCACTAATTTGTTGCACAGTGTTTTTACACACAGGCAAATGTCCAACATTCATTTTAGATTGCAGCTAAATCAGAAGCCAGAAATGTAGACCTGCTGATACGTCCATGTTCTGTACTGTACTGCACTCAGTAGAGTAAAAAAGTTTCCTCTTTAGAATATTTCCACAATATATTTTCCTAAACATATATTCAGCATTGCATGCTTCTACCGCCCAGGGCCTTTCTTCTTCAGTTTGCATGTTCTCCATATGTGGCACGGGTTGATGATGTTCTAATTAATTGAGCTGTATTTGTGTTTAATGGTAGTAGATTTTAGGTTTATTTATCGCTATCCCTTTATTTTGCCCAGTGAAGAGGAAGGTGATGTAACAGAAGTGAAAACAGACGACGGTCTGGATGACGTTCCTCCGACCTCAGGTAATCCACATCTAAAGGAGTCTGAGGTTTTCGGGTCTGCTGTCCAGAGATTTACTCTCGTTTACCTCCGTGTCTCTCTGCTGTGCTGCTGCCAGCTCGTAAACGAGGCGCCTGGTCCCTGGTCTGTGATACGGAGGAACAGTGGATCAGCCTGGCTGAGAGCATCAAGGACAAAACGTCCCCGCAGGACCGGCACCTTTACCGCGTCATCAGCCAGAACTTCCTGCCTGAGATCAGCAGCATGATCGAGCACAAGGTCAGACCCGATAACGAATAATCCGTTTCACAGCTATTCTCATCCAAGACCTTTTCATAAGACCAACACATCCAGTTAAATTCACCTCAGTCCAGTTCACTTTGCATTTTATCAGATATACTCCAGTTCAGCTGTGATTATAGTTGCATTCAGTGGATCATATAAAACCAGTAGGTATGAAGTTCCCTAAGGAACAACTCGATGTTCCCCAGGAGCAGATTACGCCTCCACTGCAAAAAGAAAACTAAAAGTAAGTCAAATCCTCTGGAAATTTGTGTATTTGCACTTGATTTTGAAGCAGAAAATAAGATGATCTGTCAATGGAATAAGATTTTTGCTCTTAAAATAGGAACAACTCATCTCGATCATGTTATTTCAAGTGAATATATCTAATAATGTTATTTTAGGAGTAAAAATACTAATTCCATTGTCAGGTAATCTTGTTTAATTGCTCAAATCAGGGACAAAAAAACACTAATTTCAATAAAATTTGACTTTTAGTCTTTGCAGTGTACGCTGCTCGGTTCTGCTGGGTTCTGTCGGCCCGCTCTGCGGCGCCGCCTGAGCCTCGTGTCGGAGAGTCTGGAGGTTTTTCTGGGTGGAGGTGTAGCGCCTGGAGCCTCATCAGTGTTTCTGAATGACAGACGGGGGAAATGCTGCCCTTTTATCTCCTTTCCACCAGTGTCGTTTAGTTCCTCCCACGTCTTCTTCTTTTTCCTTTCCAGATGTACGAACACACACACGGCTTCATTATCCAGATAAATTCAGCTAAACTCAGTTCGCTGTGCAGCTCCAGTTGTCAGTGTGGTCAGTTTTAAACCTTCCTCTTTTCCAAACGGAGAACATTAATCTTATCCAGCCGCATGAAGAAGGAGGTTTCTGATTCTGCCTTAAATTCTCCAGAACCCAGAGGGAAAGCTGTGTGTTGGGAATAAACGTCGATCTAAACGACTCTAATGGCGTTTACTGAAAGGTCAAAGAGTTTTTCATGCTGCTGCTACAGATCATTACAGGTAGAATGTTAACTTTGGTTGGTATTCATCAGTTTAATTTGTATATAGTTACATCAAACAGCAGATTAAAGGGTCCATGTCCTGCAAGATCCACTTTCTTACCCCTTAAGTTGTGTCCTTGGATCCTGCAGGAGAGCAGAAAGATGAATGCAGCCTCTCCAGATATATTTATGTCCTTTAAGATTAGATTAGACAAATTACCTCATAATGCCACAGAGACGGACAGTTACAGCTTATAGCAGCGGAAAAACAAACTGATCTGATCTAAAGTTAGTTTTAAAGCCGTTCTATTTTCTCCGTTATCTTTTTTGAACATTTACGTCACGATTTATGCTGCAGAACTTCTAAACAAGCTCACAGAGTTCCAGCTGCAAAACCGACATTTTTATCTCTGTCTAAGCTGAAGGATGCCGGAGCTGAAAGTGAAAATGTTTAGTTGTGTAAATATGTATCAACACCGTCCCGGCTTTGTCCCTGACAATCACAGAAACAGGTTGGGGAGGGGGGGGGCTGCATAACTACGGTTCTAGAAGCAGAACCAAACTTTGTGTCCGTGTTCCTTCTCTTGTTCAGGAGCGAGAGCAGAAACAGAAGTTACTGGATCCGGCGCCGGTCCGGACGTCTCAGGGTTTCTCTGAAAGTCCCGTCGAGCACGAGAACGAGGTGAGTGGAAGCGGCGGCTCCGCGTTTACGCTGAACACGGCGTGGACGGCGAGGCGAGTACAGCTCTGGTGTTTGTGCGTGCAGGACAACCTGAAGGGCAGATCAGAGGAGGAGAGGAGGAAAGACGAAGAACTGGACCGGCAGGTTCTGCTGGCCGAGCAGCGCCGGGAAGAGGAGCGGCTCCTGCAGGAAGAACAGCAGAGGGAGAAGTTAGAGAAGATCAAAGCTGCCGAGGGTGAGGAGCCCGAGTCACCCGGACCCCCATGGCGGGGTCTGCAGCCCCCAGACCCCCACACACCTCAGTGTAACAACTAACGGAGTCTTTGGACTATAAGGCGCACTTAAAATACTTAAATCTTCTGAAAAACTGATGGTGCTCCTTATCTATGATCACCGTTGTGTTTACTGACTGATTTTATGTGGAACAATACACTCAGAAACCTGTTAAAATGTTTAAGTACGACTTTGGTTAGCAACACAGCCGCTCTGCTGAATGCATATTAGGAGCATTACGGTACACTGTGTCACTACCTGAGGACCCCTGAGCTGTCTACCAGCCTGCCTGACTGTAATGTCTGAACTAGAAGCGCATTCATGTAAGGCAGCCTGGAGTAGCGCTAGCAACAATAAACCTAGTAAGTTAATTTAATATAAAAGCTACATTTATTTTGGCCTCATGTCAGAATCAGGGCAGATTAGTCCAGCTACTCTGTCCTCCCCACAGAGACAATAGAGAGCTGAGGACGTGAAGGAGTGATATTACACACTTAGAATATTAAGTGCCCCTTATGGTCTGAAAATACGGTTTTATAATATTTGGCCAACTATTTACTGTGTCATCGGGGAACTGCAGGTGTGAAGCTTTGTTAATGGATCATGATGGCCCCTCTCACTTCTGGAGCTGGAAACGCTGTTTGATTTAAGAGCAGAACCCAGAGCGGGACGGGGACAGAAAAGCCTTTAATCAGAGGATCCCTTGGTTCGCTCGCTCTGATGCCATCTATCAGGACTTAATGAGCTGCTGATGGTGTCCATGAGCAGCAGGATCTGTAGATATTCTCCTTCAGACATGTTTAATGTCCCCAGCAGGGGTCCGGCAGGCCGCGCTGCCTTTCATGTAGAAAGCTAACGCAGTCGTGTGTTTCTACTCTCTCTGTTCGGCTCTTTTCATCGACTGGACCTGAAGACGGACGACAGATGAGCTGCTCTCTGGTAACTCAGTGAGCTGCTGTCGTCCCTGACGGTCCAGGCCTGATTCACGTCGGCCTCAAAGAGATCGCACCGACAGTTTAGACCAGGGCTTTGAACCAATTTTTGTTTCCCAATCGGTTCGTTCCCAACAGAAACGGAATTATAACGTTTCCGGTTATGAGTTCCACCAATAAATTGACGTTCCCGAACCGGTTAGAACAAAAAAAATACTGTTCCCGGAACGGTTAATTTCGTCGACAAATACAGCTATTGATATTGTGTTTGGAATGAGCGTTTTACTTAACGATGGATCGTAATTTACCTCTTATTTAAGATGTGTAGCTCTAGTGGAGACACCGCTCTCTCTCCATTCAGTCAGCGAATGTGTGATGTGATGTCACACAGGAAGTGAACCTCAGCCGTCATGGTTACGTGCGCTAACCTGACTCCAGCTGTATGTCGCTCCGCCTAGCTCCACTCATCCATCTGGGACATCTCCATAGGAATTGCCTTTATTGAATGCTGGGCCTCATCAAAAATTCTTGCATATGATTGGATAAGCCACTTGTCTGTCATCTTTATCGACGTGCTATTTCAACCACTCACACCGAAGCTAACCCGTGACGCTGATGAGAGCGACGCAGGAAAAAAAAAAACTTTTTATGTGTTTGCGGCTCTAGTGGCGGGCGTTTTATTGACAGTGAGCTGACAGGAAGAGGGGGAAGACAGGCGGCAAAGCACCGCGGGTCGGAGTCGATCCCGGGCCGACCGCGTCGAGGACTAAAGGCCTCCTAACATGGTTCGCGCTAACCGCTAACCCACAAGATGTCCACTGTGGACGCGCCCCGGAAAAGCCTTCAGAGGCGTTCTCTGATGTTCTTTTAATGAAACAATATTGGGTAGATTGGACAACACGGAAGAAATACCAGCATCAATGTTAACGCTTGCTTCCTCGACGAGCCGCCATTGCTATCAAAACAGTCTCACGTCACGGTCGCTTCTCCACTACGTCACATCTATGAAACTCCAGCCCTGCGTCCTGATTGGCCAGACCATAAAATTGGTTGGAGAAATCACTCTCTATGGGAGAGGTCCCAGATGGATGTGAGTGGAGCTAGGCGGAGCGACATACAGCTGGCGGAGTCAGCTGTTACTTTTTTTTTTTTAGTTAATTAGGCAACGAAAACTTTGAGGAATGAAATAAAACCGGTATTAACCAATTACCATTGTTTTTAAATAAGTGTTCCAGTTCCAGAACATAAAGAATAATAACGTTTCCGGTTTCGTTTCTGTTCCCTGTAAAATACAAAAAGTTCCCGGTTTTCGTTTTCGTTCCTTGAACCGGTTCAAAGCCCTGATTTAGACCTAACCTTCGAAGCCTAAAACCGCGATCACACGGCGTTTCCCCGCCGCTGCCTTTGGGTCTAACTGAGCGCTGTGTTGTCGGCTTTCCCTCAGAGCGAGCCAAGAGGCGGAGGATGCGTGAGGAGAAGGCCTGGCTGCTGTCTCAAGGAAAAGACCTCCCGCCTGAGCTTCTGAACCTGGAGCCGCCGTCTCCCATCAAGAGAACGCGAAGGAGCAAAGAATTGTGAGAACCAGTCGAGCTTTTCCTCAGATTCACACTTTGCTGTGTTGCAGCTGCAAACCTCAGTGTGTTTAAAAGGGTTTCTGATGATTAAACATCACAAGGTGCCAGATTATTGTTAAAGTGGAAGAAAAAGGACGCAGGTTTTATTTAAAGGGGACAATTTTTGCTCTCTGCTGCTTCTAGAAACAATCCAAGCTCTAAACAAAAACATCCAGCCGCGTTTTGGCAACATTTAAATGTTTGGTTGTAAAAAAAACGAGCTGTTCCAAAAACCTCCTGATTGTTACGTCATAATCAGCAGGCTCCGCCCCTCACCTAGCAACAGCAGCGAAGCTCCGCCCACTTCATCAGCCCTGCTCCACCTGCTTGTGGGTCTGACTCGGGTCAAAGATGAACTGGTGTATCATTGTGCATCTGTTTGCTTTCCACCTGTAAGTGTGAGTGTAAACATGGCGTTAGGGGGCGTGGCCAGCTGCAGCTTATTTGCATAAACGTGACAGAGCCCTAAAGGTCATAATAGGCAGAACTAGAGATTTTGTGTAAAAGAAATGTAATGAAGATGTTTCTGTATCGCCCATAGACCTACCCTCCATGTAATTAGCATTAAAAGGAAGTATAATAGGTCCAGTTTTAATGCAGGAGAATAAAATAAAACCTGGTGTGCAGTTTAACCTGGATTTTACTGCAGGGGTTCTGGTTCTGGTCTCAGGTTATTTAGAGAACATCAGAGAACAACCAGCATCATGGACACCAGGGAACCCAGCAGACGGGTCAGAGAGGAAGTTCTGGTCCAGTTTACAGCAGGGTCAGGTTCTACAGAACCTCCCAGAGCTCTGATCATCATGTGGACCTGGAGAGAGCAGGTCCACATGATGATCCTCCTCCCTACCCTTCAGCAGGGCCTTAGGGTAGGGAGGAGGTTCAGCTTCACGTAAAGGTACGACCAGAGCTATCATGGGTCAGATCACAGGTGTCCTTCAGGCCGTGTTGGAGTCGGAGACACCAGCTGTTTAGATCTAAGCAAGAATGGCCTAGTCAAAGTCCAGACCAAGCTGAAGATGGATGTCGACTGAGTAGAAGTGTAGAAAAGTGGAACTGCTTGCAGCCAAAGGTGGTTTAAACTCCACAGCTTTGCACCGCTTTGTTAGAGACGATATTTACTCAATGACGCTCTATTGCTCATCTTCACCTTCTCAAATATTTGCCTTTTCAGTTACGATATTGACGATGACTACACCGCTCTGTATAAAGGTGCGTTCATAAACCCGCTTTGCTTCGTGTTAGTCTGCCGTAGACGTCTGGCCGGACGTTTAACCCGATCATTTCTGTCCTTTAGTGCTCGAGGCTCTGAAAGCTCATAAAGACTCCTGGCCGTTCTTAGAGCCGGTCGACGACTCTTACGCCCCCAATTACCACGAGATCATCCAGGTACGCCAGGGATTCATCTCATTTCTAAATTTAACACGGATCTATGCTAAATATCGTGTCCTCCATCCCGTCAGACTCCCATGGACCTGTCCACCATCGAAAAGAAGCTCAGCGACGGGGACTACGTCGCCAAGGAGGAGTTTGTTGCTGATGTGAAGCTCATGTTTGAAAACTGCGTGGAATATAACGGAGAAGACAGCGGTAATTATTCTGTATGAGTTAAACACGCGCTAAGGCCTCAGAATGTGTTTCTGTGCGTGTCTGAGGTGTAAATGTGTTTCTCAGGGAGGAGCTGTAGCAGAAGGAGGGGGGGGGGGGGGGACATGTTGCTGCAGCAGGGCAGCCTTGACGCTGATTAATGGGGAGTGATTGAGTTGTGCTGCAGCGCTCAGGGGGACCCAGAGGAACATTCCTGGCCCTAAGCTCCCTGTCTGGAGCCATCCATCCTGCTCAATGCTCCCCCGGGGGACGGGTGGGGGAGGAGAGACGTAGCAGGGCCCGGGGGGGGGGGGGCAGCCTTAGCCCTCTGACCCGGCCATTTGGACAGGGCGAGGCTGACAACAGTTGGCCAGTTTGGTCTCCTTTGAGCCCATGGAGGCCGTGTAGGTTACAGTTTATAGCTTCCCCCCCGTACAAAGGTCTCCTCATAATCATCTGGTTACTGAAAAGTGCTTCATCAATAAACTTACCTTCTGTTTTTACATTTTTGTTAAACTTAGATTGTTTTTTTTTAGATCATAAAACTAATTTTCACATCAGACCAAGAAGACTACACTGCAAAAACAGAACTTAAAATAAGTAAAATGTTCTTAAAGTTATTGTATTTGTCCTTGATTGGAGCTGGTAAATACGATGATTTGCCAATGGAACAAAATCTTTGACCTTAAAATAGGAACAACTCATCTCCATCATCTTATTTCAAGTGCAGAATGTCTAATTATCTTATATTAGGGGTCAAAATACTCATTCCATTGGCGGATAATCTTATTTACCTGCTCAAATCAAGGACAAATACACTAACTTTAAGAACATTTTACTTATTTTTAGATCTGTTTTTGCAGTGTAGAGGAAGAAAAAAGCAACTGGCTGTTTAAAGCGTGGCCCTGTTGATCAACCACAGCGTTTCGGTTACATTTCACCAGACGCCTGATTACTGAACCTGTTTCCCAACATGAAGTCGGCCAAACGATGCCTCTGTCTGCAGAAATCATCTGACGTTACCCTAAAGGGGCCTAAGCACATACCATGACTGTAAAAAACACCTAAACCCATATATTCCTCCTCAAATTAAACAATATACGCTAAGCGTTCATCCGGATGCTGCTAACTTAAATCCATTTTGAGCCTGAACAAAACTTTTGCACCCAGCGGATTAGACATTGTTGTTTCATGGCCGGCAGAACCGCGGTGCTATCAGAAAGCAAGATGGCCGCTCCTATGATGCCTCGCCGTGGTCCAAGACCAACCGGGCTACTTAACCGGGCGACGCAAAATAAATGAAGCATTTAGAATGTCCTAGTCAAATCCACGGTCTAAACTGCAAAAAGATGCTTAACCCTCAAGGAGAAAAACCTCCAATTAAAACTATTCCTCAAACCAGATCGGGTCTGAATTCCTCCATAGACACGTTAAAGTCTCAGAACCAGTGATCAGGTCAAAGCAACCTGTACTTAGGGGGGGGGGGTTAGTTGATTTGGTAGATCTGCTCCATCAAAGAATAAAAATCACCATTTATTCAGGTTGTTTGTAACATTTCTATGTGACAGTAACAGGCAGTTTACAGACGACCGTCCTGTCCTCAGCTGACTCCTGTCTGTCCCCAGAGTACACCATCATGGCCGAGTCTCTGGAGCGCTGCTTCAACCGCGCCCTGCTCAAACACTTCCCATCAGAGGACGGCGACACCGACGAGGAGTTCCACATCAGCCGGGAAGACAAAGAGCGCAAGGACAAGAAACGGAGCCGTAACAGTCGACATTTAGGCCCCGAGAGTCTGATCAGGGCCACAGAGCAGGTCCAGCGTAAACGCAACCCGCAGGGCAAAGGCAGCGCCCCCCCAGAGGCCGAGGACGGCAGGCTGACCCGACCGCAGCGTCCTCCTCACTGGGCTAACGGCCCCGCTCATCCTCACAGCCTGGCTCCAGGCCAGCAGCACATGTTCCACCCAGGACAGCAGGTAGCAGATCCCTGAGATCCTCAGCAGCCCCGCCCTGAATAACCTGAATAACCTAAACTAGACTAACGTCTCTGTTTTCTCTCGGTTTTCTCATCAGTTGCGTCCTGCTGCTGGTCCCGCCGGTCCTCATGGCCCGCAGATGTACGGCCAAAGGATAGCGATGGATCCTCGCTTCGGCTACCCAGTCCACCTGCCGAGACCCGGAGAGCCCAACTTCAGCCGCTACCCTCACAGTTTTAACCTGCAGGTAGAAAAACTCTTTGTCGTCCATAACTGAGAAAGTTATGGAAAGTTTTGTTGGCAGTAAACCATGATGAAGGGAAGGGTTAACTGGGGTTAACCCACTTAAACCACCAGTTAATACCCAGTTAACCTCAGTTAATCCCAGTTTAACCCCAAATTAACGCAGTTAATCAACCGGTTAAACCTCAGTTAACCTAGTTAATCCACCAGTTAACCCAGTTAAACCCCAGTTAACCCAGTTAACAAAAACCAGTTAACCTCAGTTAACTCCCATTTAACGCAGTTAATCCACCAGTTAAACCTCAGTTAACCTAGTTAACCTAGTCAACCCACCAGTTAACCCAGTTAAACCCCAGTTAACCCAGTTAAACTCCAGTTAACGCAGTTAACCCAGTTAAACCCCAGTTAATACGCAGTTAACCCAGTTAATTCCCAGTTAACCCCAATTGACCCAGTTAAACCACCAGTTAACCCAGTTAATATGCAGTTAACCCAGTTAACACGCAGTTAAACCAGTTAATACCCAGTTAACCCAGTTAATACGCAGTTAACCCAGTTAATATGCAGTTAACCCAGTTAATATGCAGTTAACCCAGTTAAACCCCAGTTAACCCAGTTAAACCCCGGTTAACCCAGTTAAACCCCAGTTAATACCCAGTTAATACACAGTTAAACCCCAGTTAATACCCAGTTAACCCAGTTAATACCCAGTTAATTCCCAGGTAAACCCCAGTTAACTCAGTTAAACCCCAGTTAATACCCAGTTAACCCAGTTAATATGCAGTTAACCCAGTTAAACCCCAGTTAACCCAGTTAATACCCAGTTAACCGTGTGATCTGTTTGTGTCATCTAGAACCGCATGGCTGACGGGCCTCCCATGGGCCCCAGGTACCCAGTGGGCCCAGATCCCACCGCGGCGCCTCGGCAGCAGGGCCACTACATGGGTCCGACTCACGGTCCGTCGTTGGGGCCGCGGCCCTTGGCCCTCCAGCCGGGACCGCCTCCTGAAGGCAGCATGTATCCCCAGCACCAGCGTCCAGAGGGCCACAGCTTGCATCCGATGGCCAACAGGTTTTCCGGCTCAGAGGGACCGGGTCAGCACCCCTACCCGGGCCTGAGATCTCCTGGCATGGGGGCCTCCAACCTGTGGCCCGGTATGAACCGGCCGGGCCCCAACGGCGTGCGGATGCAGGATCCTAACGCTGCCAACCAGCGCAGCTTCGGTTACGGGGGAATCCCCCCACCCATGGGACATAAGCCGTGGCCGGAAGCTGCCGGCTACCCCCAGCACCCCCCCAACGCGCTGCATCAGATGTCTGCTGCAGCCAGCTCCCTGGGGCCCCTGTCTTCTCAGGCCCCTGGGCCTCAGCCAGACTCCACTAGCAGGACTCACTTGTCTTCCATGCTGGAAAGCCCAGAGATGCGGGCCCTGCAGCAGCTGTCGGCCTCCTCTGGACCCCCCGCCGGCACCCCTCATCAGCACACAGGACACTTTCAGCAGCCAGGGGCCCCGTCAGGGTTTGGCAGCAGCCCAGCTCACCCCCCCCAACCCCCCCCTTCCCTTGAGGTTCAGCTGCTGCGTCCTGCAGGAGACAAAGGGGGGGACAGCCAGTCCTCCCAGCAGACGGCCGCGGACCCCAAAGGTAGACCCGACCTTTCTGCCGTTCTACCAGAACGTCTCTGTGTGACAGAACGCAAACCTTTTCTGCTCCTATGTTCTCCTTAAAGTAAAGCCCCCCCCCCCCCCCCCCCGTCCCCCCCTCCCTCTGTGTCAACTGCTTTTGACATATTCATTAAATTATGCCTCACAGTAGGAAGCTGATTGAATATTCATCAGTTTGGTTCGTTTCTTACGGCTTCTCAGTCGTTTCTATAACGGTGCAAGAAAACAAATACGTCACTAATTTGCAGATTAGATTTTATAGATGATTTACAGGTCCCCGTAATCTGTATTTAGTCACATTAAAACTGCAAACTTCAATGTATTTCATTGGGATTTATGTGACTGACCAACTCAAAGTGGTGTGGAAGCGTAAACTGGGCTGGAAAGTATTTGTGATTCTAATATTCTTACAAATTAAACTAAGGCTACATTCACACTGCAGGTCTTAATGCTCAATTATGATTTTTTTGTAAAATCTGATTTTTCTTTTGCGTGGATGTTCATATTCCCACCTAAGTGTCCCGCATACGCTGGACGCGATGACGTCACACATAGCAAGCGTCCTCAGTGTTTGCGGAAGTAAACATGGATTATAATGCTGGCGCGCATTTTGCGGTCATTAATTTATTTTCTAACCTGAGCTTTCTCTCCATTGACTGCTCTCCTCATTGTTGTCCGCTATGGGTGTCGTCTTTCTTATCGCTTCTGCATAGCAGGACGCAGAATAGTGACGTTTGTCGAGTATTGGTGACGTACAGGTCAGATAAATGCGACCGGGCCGTAGAGACGCAGGTCGCATTTGAAAAAATCCGTTCTGTGTTGTTCAGACTGTCATAAAAAGATCAGATCTGTGTTGTTCTGTCATAAAAAGATCAGATCCAGGTCGCATATTGGCAAAAAAATCGTAATTGGGTCACTTCAGGCTGCAGTGTGAATGTAGCCTAATACTGCAGATAATCTTGAACACACCATCCCCCTGTTGAAACACGGTGGTGGCAGCATCATGCTGTGGGACAGGGAAGCAATTCAGACGGGAAGATGGATGGAGATAAATCAGAACTGATTTCTGAGACATCATGGGATGGTTTAGATCAGAGCAGAATTATGGGTTAGAACGGCCTAGTCAAAGTCCAGACCTAAATCTAACTAAGAGTCTGTGGCAAGAGTTGAAAAATTGCCATTTACAGACGTTCTTAGTTTAATCTGAGTGAGTGTGATGCATTTTGCAACAAAGAATGGGAAAAAAGTTCAGTCTGTAGACTAGGGCTGAACGATTTAGAAAAATAATCTGATTGTGATTTATCTTAATATTGCGATTTAATGCGATAATTTTTTTTAGTTTAATTTATCATGTCTTTTTAAACATACAAACAACAAATCAATCTGTTTCATCGCTGTGCAGATCAGGTGCTAAAAGAGCCGCTGCGTTTCAACTTGGAGCAGAAATTATTGCGTTCTGCCAACGATATAGTTCTACTTTTCTTTGCCTTAACCACAAGCAACAAAACTGGCCTCTAGATAAAGATGTTTGTAAACGAGGACTATTTAAAACAAGAACTTTAATGTTTTTATTAATCAGAATATTATTCAAGAGAACAGCTTTTAATTGATTTGGACATCAATCCTTGTTGAACATAAAGTGCAAATGCAAACAAAAAACAAGTCTATGTATTAAATAGTTTCACCAGAACTTAATGCTACGGTGAGATTCCTGAAAGTTTCTGGTAAAACAGTATGACTATATAATCATAATGTTTATATATGATTATATAAACTGTAAAACAAATAATAAAGTTAGATTATCTCACTGCTGCAACTGTCTTCCCTTCCATGTGGAGCAAACCCTCTTTAAACATTTTACCCACACCTAAAGGACGTCTGATCCACTAATTGTTATATAGCCAACAATTGCAGACCTCTGTGATTTGGAAACAGTTTTTTTAAATTGTGATTATATTGAAAATGCGATTAATTGTGCAGCCCTAATCAGGATGGTCTTTAAATCAGGCCACGGCGCTCTGCCCAGGGCGACAGGGCCCAGGGGGCGCCACATGGCTTATTGGCATCTCCAGCCATAAAAGATGAGTTTATGTTATGTGAAGCTTTTAACTTGATGCTAAATTAAGAGGCTATTTCTTTTTTTTTATTATTGATCTGAAGATCATTTGATCACATTTAGTGTAAACTACTACTAGAAATGCGTTTTTTAAATTGCGATTTTATTGCAAATGCAATTAATTGTCCAGCCCTACTGTAGATGTTCAGTCTATAGACGTTCATCTGGTGTCGCCCCCTCACACATCTTTCTGTTGATCCATCGCTTAAGATCCCAGTAAAATGCACTGAAGTCTGTCAGTATGAAGTATAAATAGTTTTATATGTATAATCTGTAATTTGTAAACGTTTGTTTGGTTTTAATTGTCGACAGTAATTGCTGGCCGCTGTTTTTCTCTGCCTGTGTGCGTCGCAGCGTTCAGACCACTGACCTGATTTCTCTGCTAACAGGAACCGTGTCAGAGACCAGAGAAGACGCAGACGTCTCTGAGGAAGCTGCTTCACAGAGAAATGTGATCAACCAGGATCTCATCGCCTCCCTGAGCCCCTCTGGGCGTTACAGAACCTCACAGGGAAACCCTCCAGGAGCGCCTGAGGCCCGCCAGCAGGAGGCCCGCCAGCAGGAGGCCCGCCAGCAGGAGGCCGCCGGACGCAGCCCCGCTGCTCCGTTAGCCCACACCAGTCCAGAGGTACGGCCGCTGCATGTCCCTGGTTCCCTGGGTTCTCCTGGGAACCAACCGCAGCGCAGCGAGGAGCCGCAGAACGCCTTAAAACCAGAGAGGACCCTCAGTGAGGGCCCCCCCGCCCCGCCCCTCGCCTCAGAGCTCCACCATCCTGCTCCTCCTCGACAGAGCAGCCCCGTTCACGCCGTGGCCCAGACCGGGGCTCCGGCCGCCCAGCCCGGCCCCCCGCGGCCCGCCCCCCTCGCCTCTCTGCCGCCCAGCCATCCTGCCACGCTGCCCCCCCCCCAGCCCGGCCCAGCCGAGCCGACCGGCCGGCCCGACAGAGAGGCCGCCGCTGTCTCCCCGCACCACGCCATCGTGTCCCCCGGGCCGCCCGCCGGCCTTTACACGCAGCGGGCCTTCAGCCCCAAGCCCAGCCAGGCCCAGGCCGCCGGGGGCAGCGTGGGGGGGCCGACCCAGAGGGGGCCGCCTGCCAGCTACAGCCCCGCCGGCCCGCCCTCCCAGAGTCAGTACGGCATGGCTAACCCTCTGCAGCCACACTACAGCCACACCAACAAGCCTCCCTCTGCTCACCACACGTATCACAGCCAGACCCTGAACCCGCTGCACAGCTCCGCCCCCCTGCCTGCGTACCAGCAGCAGGGGGGCGGAGCCTACTCCTACCAGCTACCTGCCCAGCAGCACTCACCTGCCCTCACCAACATGTACCCACCCCACCAGTACCAGCAGCAGGCCTACTACCCCCAGCCTCACGCCCAAACGCTCAGCCGGGGGGGCTACCCCCCCAAGGACTGGCCCCAGCCTGCGTTCCGGCCTCAGCGGCCCCTCCCACCCAGCGCCTACCTGCCTGCGGGCGCCACGCGATCCAACGGTCATTTCAGAGAGAGCAGCGCGTCTCCGCTGGGCTCAGATTCCTGCGGTGCTGCTGGCCTCCTGTCCCCGGGTCCCGGAGCCGACGCCGGCCCCGAGGAGGAGGCCAGGGAGCGGGGGGGGAGCAGCGCCCCCGCCAAGCAGAGCGAGAGCTCAGAACCGCCAGAGAGCCCCAAACAGATCCTCGACCTCGACAGCCACAACGCCGCCGCCCGCCATCGAGCCGCCCCGCCGCTCCAGCTGCATCCCGCCGCGCACATAACCTCCGGGTTCATGTACGACCCCCGCGCCCTGCACCCGGGGGTGCAGCAGGGCGGCGTCCCCCCCCCACACATGCTGCCTCAGGGCCACGGAGTGGGAAACGGATCCACGTACCCTGGCCAGCCGTACCCAGAGTCCCGCTACGCCGCCCAGAGACCCCACCCCCATCTGATGGAGGCTCTGCAGCGCCCCCAGCAGCTGCCCTACCCCCCCGGCCAGACACGCATGGCCGTGTACAGACACCCCAGAGCTGGGGGGCACTTTCAGGGCATGCTGCTCCAGCAGAGAGGCCTGGGTCCAGAGCGCTTCTTACACCCCGGGTAAGTTTTTATTCAGCAAATATTTCAGCGTTTCTAACTCGTTTTAATTAAATCCACCTGAAAGGTGAGCAGCGAGTTAACGAGTTCGCTTCACGTTTATTGAATTCACAAATCTAACAGGTTTAAAACAGTTTACTGAGGAGACAACAATGAGAGTAATCTAAACTAACTAATAATAAAATGTACAATAATAAAGACGGACGTCATCTAATCATGTATAACAAAGCATTGCAGCTCTGAGGTCGTTAAGATGATCAAACACCTGCTGCTCTGTCAGAGGGAAAGTTTTCTTTAATCTCAGGATGAACAGAGGCAGCTAGAAATGTGGATAATCCGGTAATCCTTTTTCAGTATCAGAACCACCAGTTCTGGAAAGTGGGCCTGACTGGTGAGACGTTTTGTTTATTTTCTCCAAACCAATTTGTGTTTTTGCTTCGCTGGTTCTGCCTCCTGACGCGTCTCCGAGTCGACAGGAGGGGCTGATCGACCAATCAGAGGCGGATTGAGATGTAAACTCTCAAAGAGGCAGAACTGGTCCAGACACCGATTTTTACGGCTGAATCTAAACTTTAGCGTTCCAGGAGAAAAATAAAGGAACGTTTCTCCAGATCCTCAGACTGAGCTGTAGTTAAATTAGCGCCAAACGTTGTTGCCTTGGATGAAAAAAGACCTGATGTTTGTAATGAACCCTGTAAGCCAAAGCTTTATTTTACCAGAACCAGCAGGCGGCGCTAACAGGTTAAATGTGTAAACTGTTCACAGACAACAGATGATGGCGGCTCCTGGAGGTCCTGCAGGCAGACAGGGGCCGTAAAACACCGGAGGGTCAGAGTGAGTAAAATCTGCCTTTAATCGGCTCGTTACCGACCGCACCTTCATCCTGACCGTACCTTCCTCCTCTTCCTCCAGATACGGACCCAACAGGCAGAAGCTGCGTCCGGTTCTGGCCAGGCGGCTTCACCGACCCCCAGCAGAATCAGCCGTCTGGAGGTGCAGATCCTGCCAGGCGGCTGCTGCAACAAACAGAGAAAATGTGAAATAGTTTTGAGCCGCGCGGATCAATCGGCTCCGGTCGGCCGGGCAGGACGACGCAGCGGGTCAGCCTGCCCGGCCGGGGGCATCGCCTTAGCAACACTGGACGGCCCACGCGGTCAGATTAACTCAGGTGAGGAAGAGGAGGTCCTGTGAGAAGCGGCCTGCAGACGCCTTCGTCCTCGTTGTGAATGTATGAGTAAATGTTGGGACAGGAGAAGCGGCGCCGCGGTTGCACATGTGAGGACGTACAGCGCCGGTCTCTCCAGCCTCTTTCTGCCCAGAACTCTAAGAACCTTCCTCCACCCCCAGTGAAATATGCATCTTCAAAGCTGCCTTCGTCTTTAAGAATGTCTTTGCAGAACCGGGCCAGAACCTGGTGCTGCCCTGATTCTCTGCTCGGCGCCGTTCAGTCAGTCCAGACGCCCCAGAACCGAGTGGCCTTCAGAAACGCGTCCTAAACTACTGAGGCCCCCCCCCCCCTCCCCTGCCTGTTGCTGCGCTGCACACGCGAGGCCGTGGTCCACGCTGGAGCCCAGCCAGAGCTCCGTCTGGTTCTGGTTCTGCTGATCTCCAGGACGTTCCTCCTCCTGCTGTAAGGTTCTGCTCAGGGTTTCAGAATACGGGTATTTTTATCAGTCCTTTGAGGAAGGAGCAGCACGCCTGAACGGAGACAGCAGCTTTGGTTCTGGCGCCGCCCGGTTCGTCTTCAGCGCTCAGCGGATTCTCCGCCGTCCGGCATTAAACTCGACTTCCTGCTCCGCTTCAGTCGCTCTTAGTGCGGTTTAGTCCTCAACTCAATCTACCTCAACCAGCTGCTGAGTGGCTTCTAACATCAGCCCGGCTCACCGCCTGTGGACGGGGTAAACGTGGCCTGGAATGATGCATGATGGGAGAAGAGGACCGGGTGGACTGGTTCCGGTCCAGTTGGACTAACGCAGGTCGACGCTCTTTGATTCCAGCGTCTTTAAGCCGACGTCAGGAGAAACTGGAGAGTTTTGCTCAGCGACTCGCTGGTTTGATGCTGAACTGCGGCGTAGCGGCGAGGAGGCAGCGCCCGGAGGACTTAACCACCCCCCCCCCCCCCCCCCCCCCATCTGCTCCTCCGTCATCTCTGCACTAGTGACTAAACCATTTAGGCGTGATTAAATGTGAATCATATTTATTTGCTCTTTTTAAGAACTTTTGTACATTTCTGGACTTGTTTTAATATAAGATTTCCTTTGATGTTTTAATGTTTTAAACCTCGGTAGCATGGAGGCTTTGGGAAGAGGAAAATGTCTTGTATCTTTGATTTTAAAGCTGCGTTTACATGTTCCTGTCTGACTGACTTGGATTATTTTGGGACTGGAATGGATTATTTTCTATACTGTCTTAGAAATAAAAAGCGTTTCTCAACTACGGGTTTGTCTTATTATGATGAATGTTGCCTTTTTCTTAACTCTGCAGTTTACGACAAACACGATGAAACATTCAGGCCTTTTTAATGAGGCAACAGAAATCTATTAAAGGAGCAATAAGTAAGATATTTACTGCAGAATCAACCTAAATCATGCTTATTTCTCACACAGGATGTTAGTAACATTCCCTATAATCAATCCTCTCCATCAACGATGTCTTCTTCACGTTTTTCTCCTTTTAAACCTAGAGCTACGGTCCAGAACTACTTTGGTTCAGAGTGCAGCCCGTGTTTACTTCCTGGTTCCTGAGCCAATCAGATGAGACTTCCCAGGGTTCCCAGCACAAAGCGCAGCATTTGGTATTTTATCTTGGCTAAAGAGCAGCAGCCTGTAAACCACTGAGCTATATTATACACTGGAGTGCTGATTTTGCCGAAAAACTGAAGTCACTGGCCGCCATCTTGCTACTCCCTACTCTCACGGAATCCCATAGGATTTGGTTGCAACAACAAGCAGTTTTCTGGCTGTGTGGACACGTTTCATAGGTGATTCTACAGTCAGTGGATGTACTAACACTATCAACTACTAGGAAATTAGGTGCTGAAATATTTTACATGTTATTCATATTAAATATATATATTAATGTATATATAAGTATGTGTATATGTATATATGTATATATATGTATACACATATGTAAATATGTTTTTGTATATTGTTATTTATATCTTTATAAATGTTAAAGATATATATTTAAATGAATAAAATGCAAAATATTTCACCACATGACTTTCTCAGTACTTGATATTTTTAGAACATAACATAAAACTATATATGGCATTTGACATTTTAAAAGTCTTAAGCCCCCCTGAACATGAGAAAATCCTCGTTATTCGATGCTGTAGTGCACATATTCCCTAGTTACTGGGGGAAATAGGGAGTACCAATATGTCGGCTAGTGGCTTCACAGCGACTCGTTCAAACAGACGGCGATTAGCACTCCAGTGTATTATATAGCTCAGTGCTGTAAACATGGAAGCCAGAAAGAGAAGCGGACCAGAACCAGAACAGAATAAAATATTATAAACCCGTCCTGTAAAGATTCACAACAGCAACAGACCGTTAGATAATACTAAGCAGTCCACACAGGACATTTATACATAAGCACTCCAGATGGCTGAATACAGTTCATCATAGTTTCAGACTTATTTAGAAAAACACTTATTATCGTCACAACATATTTCTCTGCTTTCTGCAACGATAAGAGAGAGAGAGTAAATCAATACACATACGTAGTAAAATAAAATAGTAACCACTGGCCTGTATATTCCAGCAAATATGATTAACACAATAAACCTAATGAACAATAAACAAAAGTAATGAGAGATCAGGCATATAAAATACACTTTAATAAAACATAAAAACTTCTTAGTAGTAAAGAGTATATACGTAATAAATGCAATGAACTTAGTAGATAATAGTAAAATAGTAAGATAGAAAATAGTAAAAATAATTCTATCAGAAATATTGAAAGAAAGCTTGAAAAGGAGGATGACTATAAACAATAAACAACCTCATATTTTCCAAGTTCCCCCTTTTATTTAATGCCCCTAAATAAATTCAAGTGCATCTAGTTCAATCAAACTTTTGTTTATACAGCGTCTTACATCCAAAGTGCTGAACAGATCCATAAAATAAAAGAAATAACATAAAAGAAGCAATAAAACAGCAGAACAAATAGAATAAGAGTCATTATTTGATTTAATTTGACTTTGTAAACCCAGTTGCCCTCCTCTTCCTCTGTTTCCTGTTGAGAAGAACAAGCCCACAGCATGACGCTGCAGCCGCCGTGTTTCACTGTGTGTGTTTAGGGTGATGTGCAGGGTTGGTTTTCTGCCACACGTTACGTTTCACATGTCGATCAGTGAGTTTAACTCATGAAACAAACCAAAACATCTCATTTACGTTATTTCCACTCCACCGTGTCTCAGAAACACACAGTGGGGGTCATTCAGGACTGCTGCTGAATGCACCAGAGATCTGTTTACACTGAGAATGTTTCAAAGGCACCAAATCCACGTTTGACACTAAATGGATTTAATCATAATGACCTTCCCTCAGCAATTGATTTTACATGAATCAACAGCAAATAGACACGAGGATGGAGGAACACATCAGAGGAATTCCCTTTTTAGTCCCACAGGGGGAAATGTCTCTGTTCACCCCATTCCTCAGGGAGCAGTCTGGGGTTAAGGGTCTTGCTCATGGACCCATGGCAGTCTGTGGGAGTCAAACCGTACTCACAGCTTTCTCAGAACGAAAGTGCATTAACTCCCATAAAACATTGTTTATTAACGAGGATGGGATCTACAGAGCAACATGCGTTTCATGGACCCCCAACCCGTGGTTCGCAGACCCCCTGGGGTCCGGGGACCCCAGTTTGAGGGCCGCTGCCCGAGGGAACTTTTTGCATTCCCTGGCAATAACCTAGTAGATATCTCTCTAGTTATTGAGATATCTGAAGTTTTATATAATTTATTTAGCATATGAGCGTGACAACAAACTTATGTGCAAAAGCAAAACAGGTCAAACGGGCTTTTCATCTCTTTCCATCCCTTCTAAGACAAACATAAACTTTCCGTAAAAAAAAGAAAAAGAAAAAATACATTCAAGCTATTTGGACTATTTTTGAATTATTTTCACTGGGTAATAAAGTAATCTGACAGATTTGATTGTGTTTTTTATTATGTTGGTAGTCTGGCTATTAAAGGCCCGTTTTAATGCATTAAAGGCATCGTTTTAACCACTCGGCCAAAAATGGGGTTAAAGGAACTACCAGAGGAGGGAAAGGAGAAAAATGACCTTAATCAGGCTTCTACATTAATAAAGCATCTATGTTAAAACTGCATTAGTGTCATTCTTTTGCTACTATTACTACTGCCCACCTTATACTCAAATGAACTTTTGGTAAACCATCAGAATGATCGCTCCTTTGGTTTCCTGTTACATTTAATATTTGAAACGTTATTATTACTATGATCAGTGACATTTATTAACCTGTTCTTACACAATCACACCTGGATCTGTCACTATGGACATGTGTAAAGGCTGATTAAAACACACAGGCAACAACTGTCAGAATATTCTACATTTCACACGTTTTCCAGCCGTGTCAACACTAGACTGAGCTCATCAAATGCAAACGAACGTGTTTAAACAAAAGACAACGTCCATCAAATGCTTCAAACTAATGTTCCATTAAAACATGACAGCAGCAAACTAACCGTTACACTGTTTGGTGAGAGATTCCCTCTTTTGGCCTGACCACACTCTCCTCTTCCCAGAAGATTAAACCTCTGAATCATGTCTGTAGCCTCTCTGGTCAATTTCCAAACAAAATAAAAACTGGAGATAGACACCAATTCACAAAGTACAGGCCTGTTTCTCCACTTCCACAATTTCCCAAGATTATAGAAAAACTCTTTAGCAGACTAGAACTTGTTTCTGAAAGTTTGAAATAGGCCTGTTTTTTTTATCTAAATAAAGCATGTGACACAATTGATCTCAATATATTAATGACTGAATTAGATTAATTATATAAATTGCAAAAATGGGTGATTATCAGCCATCATGCTTGGACATTGCTGGTGGTGTCCAGCAGGAGTCAGTGTTGTGTGTTTTTTACATAAATGACCTTCATAATGTTTCAAAAGTATTACAGTTTGTTTTGTTTGCAGATGATACAAATATTTCTTTCATTGGCTTTTAGATTAAATCACTCCAGAGACGTTCAAAGTTAAAAACTGATCTGAGAAAAACAAATTGTCCTTAAATTTGGAGAAAGCTAAGTTCGTGTTATTTGGGAATTATAAAGGAAATCTAGATGTGAAAATCACAATAAATAGGGTAAAGGTGGAAAGAGTAAATTAATTTAAAGTCTTGGGTGTTATTATTGACTATAATATCTGCTGGAAATCATTCTGATAGCTAAAACTCTCAGATCTTGGAGGATTTAAACCTTACCGTTAACATATAAAGCCAGAAATAAACAGCTAATAGCAAACAAAAACATGCTGAGAGAGACGGAGGGCATCGTTACAGAGAGAACCTGAATTTCAACTTCTCATGTGCTCAGAAAACATGAAGAGAATGTTGATTTCTGTCAGAGATGTGAAGCTCTGGAACAAACTCAGCGGTGAAGCAACGGTTCAGAAAAAAAATTAAAAAGTTTTTTTTAAAAAAAGATCTGAGATGGAAGCAGGACAGTGAACACCAGGACATGGATGGATACGTTAGTGTGGCTACATATAAACGTGTTTATAATGTACAGCATATAGATTTATTTGCTTTGAGTAGTATGGAGTCACAGGAATCAGGAAGACTGTTATGAATATTCCTATGATTATAGGAAAGAGAAGGGGAATAATTAAATAAGTTTCACTTCTTCATAACCTTTTTCAGACATAATCCATAAATTATATACATATATTATTACTATAAATTATATATCTAATTATGTATACATAGTGCTTGTATGTGTTGATTTGAATTGATTGAAATAAATGATTCATTCATTCAACATCTTTGCTTCTCGTGTGATTCTCTTTTGTTGGTCTCTCAGAGCCGAGGTGCTGGTCCGTTTTCAGGAAGTAAAAAGCTTTTACAGCGACTACAGCTGGAAACAGCTGCACAGCAGAAACAGCGACTAATGTTTAAAATCACCTGCTTCAGCGAAGATAGATTTACCCACTTCTGCTTTGGAGTTTCTTTGAGTGCTTTAAAAGGTTATTTCTAGTTTCTGCTGAATATTATAATGATAACTGCAGATTTTGCCTTCTCTGTGTTCTTTGGTAATCTATGGCAGATACAAACGGCCTAATTTTAAATGTTTTTACTGTGAAGGAAGTTCTCCACTTGTTCTAGAGTCTGCAGCTCTTCCTGCAGAGCGTTTATTCTCTTTACTGCAGAGGATCGCTGTCAAGTTTCAAGAATCAAATCTTTAATGATTATTGCTCCATATCATCCACCCTCTGCTCCAATCATTTGGTATTTTTACTTCATTCTCTCAGTTGTTGTTGCTGGGATGTTAATTTTGACAGTTCAGCTGTCATTAAATTAAGTAATTTCTTAATCTCTTCCATATTGCCTGTAGATATTATTTTGTCCTTTGAGCTACTTCCTCCTCCTGGCATTGCCAGACTCAGACAGTAGCCTGAGGCTATCAGCTTTTGGTATTTATGAGCGCAGAAGGCCTCATTGCCTCTGGAGGAGCCTTGTGTTTAGCTCACCTGTTACGTGACAAAATGCGGAGAACTTGAAGAGGAACGTGAAGCACTTTTAGTGAAGCTCTGTAAGCCAAGGCAAGGCAAATTTATCTGTAACGCACATTTTAGTACAAAGACAAAGCAAAGTGCTTTACATGATTAAATGTAGGAAAATAAAACAGAATAAAAGCAAGTTGGAATAGAATTTGGAATGAAAACAAAACAAAACATGGGAAACTGGAAACTAAAGCAAACATTAAAAACAGTTGGACTACTATTAAACTAATGCTGTTTCAGTAAAACAGTTTAACTAGTCAAAGATAATCCTAAGCGAATACATTTATGTCCAAATCTAAAACTATCATTATTCTGTTCACGCTGGTCATTAAATGTTTCTGTTGTAACACAAAGCTCTCCTCAGCCCACCAAAACAAAAACATGTCCGGGCTCCACCTCCCTCATCTCTCCAACGGCTGTTCGCGGCAGGAGAACCAATCAAACAGCGAGCGCTGTCCTAACAGCCAATCACAGCCCGGGGGGCGGGGCCTGGTTGCCTGGCAGTCGTCGCTCAGGGTGAGTCCGGCCAGCGGGGCTCAGCTGTGGATTTATTTCTGTGACAGCAGCGGGGGAAGTCCTCCGCGGTGTAAACAGCGAAACTGTTCGCGTGGCCGTGGGGTCTGAGTCGCGTTTCCTCCTGAGTGGACCGGCAGCTGCGTGGGTCTTTGTTCCGCTACCTGTACAGCTGAGTCCAGGTAATGCCCCCTCCCTCCGTGACTGCCAGGTTATTGTTGTGTCTGAAGAAAGCGGCTGAATGTGTCACATTCTCCCGTTAAACGGAATATTTTCTGCTGCCGCCGAGGAGAAAAGTGCTGCTCCGCTTTTCTTCTTCTTCTCTCAGCGGTTTTGTTCCGGCCTCCCGGTTTCAGAAAGACTGTTTTCGCTTCTGCAAACAGCTCCTCTGGCCCCGCAGCCTTTAACCCAGCTCTAATTAATGCGTTCATTATATCTGTGTAAGCATGCCTGTAATTCTTTGTGTACAAAGAAGTACATCAGTAATTAAAACAAGGATTCATGTTAAAATCATATGTAACTTTTTATGGACATTCCCTGCATTAGTAAACATGAAATAACTTCTTTCTATAGCTCATCACATACAGGGCCGCTGCAGAGAAAAAAGAAGCGCTTTTAATTCAGTATTCAATAACAAATTGCAGGTCATATTATGTGGATTAATTACAGACTGATCAGTCTGTGTTAATGTTGATGATTGTGGCTCAAAGCCAATAAAAACACTGAATGTTTCTCATTAATGTAAAATATTAAATAAAAACACACAGGCTTGACACCGACTCACTCCATCAGGTTAAGCTACAAATGCTGAAGAAGACTTTTCAGAGGGCAGAAGACAGGAAATATAAGAGGAAGGCGGAAGGAGAAGTGTGTTAGCAAAGGTCAACAGGGCCTTTAACAGATACTGATAACAGATAACAGATTACTGAAATAAATTAACTGCTGATTTCTTTGGACACGCCTGCAGACGGTGGGTTGTTCTGCAGGAAGGGTTAACTGCAACCTTGCTTATTACCTTTTTATATTTCTGATTTGGTTCTAATTGATGCCTCTTCCTGTCTCTGAGCTCAATAAATCAAAACCTTTAAGTCAGTCTGCAGGGAACAAACCAAAAAATTACTTTTATTATCCTGCAAAGTTACTTTTTTCAGGATTCTACTGCAATTCACTGAAATTCTTAAGCTGTATGCAAATTAAATTTTGTTCTGTACGCACTCTGTGCATACAAAATGACAATAAAATTTGTCTAAGTCTAAGGTGTGACATTTAAATATCGATATATATATATATATATATATATATATATATATATATATATATATATATATATATTGCCAGATGAACAATTTACATGTTCTGTTTGTATTTCCAAAGTTATATTACCCCATATGTAAAACTTTAATCTGTGGCCCTTGGCTTGTGTCAGCTGTGTCTCAGTTCACTTTCTCTCTCAGGCTTCCACATGGTGGCGCTGCAGCGCCCCCTTCTGGCTGCGGCCTGTCTGTTCCTGTGCTGCGGGGTCCTGTCCAGTCCGGACCCCCGGCTGAGGGAGGCTCTCATCCAGCTGGAGGCCTCCATGCAGACGGGCGGGCGGATGGTGCTGACGGAGGCTGAGCAGCGGCTGGACGCGCTGCTCTTTGAAATGAAGCAGGAGGCCGTATCTGCAGCCATCTTTCCTCCAGCCATGCACTTCTTCAGGGCCAAGCGCCTCATCCAGACCAGCCCCATTTTCAAACTGCTGCAGAAGATGCCCAAAGGTCAGAAACCCACCATGTTCTGATGGTCTAAGATCTGGTTAATCTTCTTTTTTTAACAATATGCAGAAATCATACATAGAGATGCACCAATCAGGCGCTTTGCAGATGATCCCAGTTTTTATCCTCAGTGATTCCCCTTTTATTATTTTAAAGCCTTTAAGTCGTGAACCAAAACATGGACGTTGTTGTCCATCAGCTGCTAACCTGGTGCTACGCTGAGGGACGTTAGAAGACCCAAGCTGGTCAAAGCTTTAAAGGTATACTATGCAACCGGGGTTGATTTTCCAGCGAGGCTCCCCCCAGAGGGCGAAAGTAAAAGTGCACTGTCGTAAAGATGCTCAGCTGTTCTGGTTTCCCCGTCAAGCCAGGCGCGGTTGTTTTGAGCTTAGCAGACAGGCGAACGCAACGAAAAGTGGAAAAAACGGCAGTACAAACAATGATTAACACAGTCAGTGAAGGTATGAACATCAAGCTTCCCGCAGCGCTATCCTGGCCGCCGCCGCCACCGCCGCCTCGCCAAGCCGCGGCCCCTGCCGCCGCCGCCTCGCCCGTTTTATTATTATTATTATTATTATTATTTTTTTATTATTTTTTTTTAATTATTTTTTTTATGTTGGCGAGACGCTACCGCCACCGCCTCGCCGCGGCTGCCGCGGTAGCGTCTTGCCAACATAAAAAAAAAAAAATAAATAAATAAATAAAAAAAAAAAAAAAAAAAATAATAATAATAATAAAACTCAATATGCTTGCATGTTTATGTTGTTGCTTTCGCGCGTGCATATAGTGAATGGCAGGGCAAAAACACATGGAGTTCTCGCCGTAAAGCAAGACTTCTGTGTGTGCGGGCCGTGAGCTCTTGCTCTTGCAAGTGCGGTATTTCCCCCACAGACCACCAGGGCGGCCGAGAAAACCTTTGTTCGACCTGAAATGACTCATTTAATCATCCAAAATGGTATGGAACACATTAATTAACTGAAAAATGTTGCATAGTATGCCTTTAATTTCCTGGCAGAAGTCCTGAGACATATTTGTCCCTCCTGCAGATTTATTAGAAATACTGACATTAAAAATGTGGCTATGCCTGTCACAATAACCAGTAAATTAATCACACAATAAATTCTAATTACATGATTAACTGACATAAGCGCGATGATCTGTGTGTAAAAAGTCTCTATAACAAAAGGTTTCAGTGCGATGCATCGATGTCTACTCCCCCTGCTCGTTAGGGTTAGCATGAGAAAGGAAAAGGTGAACTGCTTCATTTATCTGAGCCGAGCTGCAGAGACGGTGTATTTCCTATGCCATTATCATATTGGTAGAAAAATGTCTCCAGTTGACAATATTATGATTTATCGCCATAATTTTTAGGAAAATTTATCGCCCAGTACAAATTTATTATCATGACCGGCCTGAGTGTGGCTCCGCTGGTTTATTTCACATGGAGGCGTTGCAGATCCTTCTTTACCATCAGGAAGTCCCCAAAATGCAGTTCAAAGTCTTCAGCTGATCCAAAATGCTGCAGCAAGAGTTCTGATGAAAATCAACAAGAGGGATCATATTTCTCCAATTTTAGCTTCCCTTCATTGGCTTCCTGTTAAATCAAGAATAGAATTTAAAACTCTCCTTCTAACGTATAAAGCCCTTAATAATCAAGCTCCATCATATATCAGAGCTCTGATTACCCCGTATGTTCCTAACAGAGCACTTCGCTCTCAGACTGCAGGTCTGCTGGTGGTTCCTAGAGTCTCTAAAAGTAGAATGGGAGGCAGATCCTTTAGCTATCAGGCTCCTCTCTTGTGGAACCAACTCCCAGTTTTGGTCCGTGAGGCAGACACCCCGTCTACTTTTAAGACTAATCTTAAAACTTTCCTTTGTGACAAAGCTTCTAGTCAGAGTGGCTCATGTTACCCTGAGCTACCTCTATAGTTATGCTGCTATAGGCTTAGGCTGCTGGAGGACATCAGGGTCTATTTCTCTCTCTCTGCTGAGTTCTCCTACTGCTCTCCAATCTGCATTGTTTGTTGTTATTTCAGCTTTTAATGTTTTGTTCTCTGTCATTTTTCTCTTCATAGAAGGTACACCTGGTCTGGGGTTCTGTTAGCTGTGACATCATCAGGGGAGGCAGATCATCCACTATCACCATATAACATAGAAAGTACTCCTGGGTCAATGTGAGCTTCTGTGCTTTCTGTGTCTCTGCTCTGTCTTCTCTAACATAGAAAGTACTCCTGGGTCAATGTGAGCTTCTGAGCTTTCTGTGTCTCTGCTCTGTCTTCTCTAACATAGAAAGTACTCCTGGGTCAATGTGAGCTTCTGTGCTTTCTGTGTCTCTGCTCTGTCTTCTCTAACATAGAAAGTACTCCTGGGTCAATGTGAGCTTCTGTGCTTTCTGTGTCTCTGCTCTGTCTTCTCTAACATAGAAAGTACTCCTGGGTCAATGTGAGCTTCTGAGCTTTCTGTGTCTCTGCTCTGTCTTCTCTACCATAGAAAGTACTCCTGGGTCAATGTGAGCTTCTGTGCTTTCTGTGTCTCTGCTCTGTCTTCTCTAACATAGAAAGTACTCCTGGATCAATGTGAGCTTCTGTGCTTTCTGTGTCTCTGCTCTGTCTTCTCTAACATAGAAAGTACTCCTGGGTCAATGTGAGCTTCTGAGCTTTCTGTGTCTCTGCTCTGTCTTCTCTAACATAGAAAGTACTCCTGGATCAATGTGAGCTTCTGTGCTTTCTGTGTCTCTGCTCTGTCTTCTCTAACATAGAAAGTACTCCTGGGTCAATGTGAGCTTCTGAGCTTTCTGTGTCTCTGCTCTGTCTTCTCTAAGCCCCAGTGGGTGGAGGCAGATGAGCGTTCACACTGAGCCTGGTTCTGGTTCTGCTGGAGGTTCTCCTCCCTGTTAAAGGGGAGTTTTCCTCTCCACTGTCGCTTCATGCATGCTCAGTATGAGGGATTGCTGCAAAGCCATCAGCAATGCAGACGACTGTCCACTGTGGCTCTACGCTCTTTCAGGAGGAGTGAATGCTGCTTGGAGAGACTTGATGCAACCTGCTGGGTTTCCTTAGAGAGGAAACTTTCTCACCAACCTGGAGGATCTGATGGAGTCTGACTTTGGAAAGAGACTTGAGATGACGTGTTTCATGAATTGGAGCTATAGAAATAAAATTGAATTGTTAGTTGTGTCCTCAGAGCAACGAGCATTTCTCTACGTTTCTGCCTGAATCGTTTAATCAGGCTGACCTCGCTCCTGCAGGGGGCGCTCTTCATGTCCACGACTTCTCCATGGTGGACGTGGATTGGCTGGTGAAGAACGTGACGTATCGACCGAACTGCTACATGTGCAGCACAGACGACCCGTCCGTCAGGTTCATCTTCTCGGCTCAGTGGCCCAAACCTCTGGCCCGCTGCTCCCCCTGGGTTCTGCTGGAGAACCTTCGCACTAAACTGGTCAACACAACGGACCTGGACAACAGGTGAGTCGCGCTTTGTCACAGACTTTAACAGATTATTTCATGAAAATTTAATTATTTTGAACTTGAAAACAGGTTTAATCTTTAAAATGGAGACACTTCTTTCTCTGTTCAGCCCCTGACCTGCACCCAGTGTGGCTCCTCGTTTTCTAATTAAAGCTTCCTAGACGGTTTTAAAAAGTAAAGTTTAAATAAATGTTAGGTTATAGAAAATAGCCACACTCACAAACGCAGCGGCTGCTCAGCCTGATAAAGGCTGGTTTTATTTTGAAGGAACCTTAAGGGGTTCTGATAACTGTGTCACAAGCAGTTATTTTTGTTAATTTATCTACTGAATAAATCTACTGTAATGCTACTGCAATTAAAATAACTTTATTTTAAGGCTTTTTAAACATTTTATCAGGAGTGCTAACATGGTGCATTATAATTAATAAAATAATATATTTCTGTCTCAGAAGTAATAGGTTAGGTCTACTATTTATGTATTTATTTATTTATTTATTTATTTGTTTATTTATTATTAATTTTTTCCCCATTGGATTTAGGATTTTCTTTGTGAGAATTTGACATTAATTTTGGTCGCATTTCTCTAAAGATCCTGATGATTTTATAGGCTTCCACTATTTCTTTCACATCCATTTATATTTATTGATATCAAGAGTTTTCTTTCTTTATTGGATTTTCTTAATTCATAATGTTAAATTAGTTATTTTATTTAAAATCATTACAAAAAAAGGGCTGCGTTCATCTCTTTTCTGTTTGAAGACGGACTTTATTGTTGTTGACATACATTTAAGACATTTACACACAGGATGGCGTCCAGTTTTAAAGTCCGTGTAGAAATATTATAAGATTCCACAAAAAAGTTTAATAAAAAGTTAAGTAATCATTAATTAATGCTAGACCATCAGAATGATGAATTATTATTTAGAAGAACCTAAATAATAATCCATCGTTCTGATGGTACCTGAGTCCAGTTGGACCTGAGCTCTCGGCGACTCTTCCTCTTCCTCTTCCTCAGCATCAGGACCAACCTGACGCTTTTCACGGACGAGGACCCGGAGGCGGCGTTCCCCAGCCAGGCGGCGGTGTGGGGCCGCTTCGAGCAGGCCTTCCTGGCCGTGTGGGGCCTGGTCACCTACGCCCCCGTGTTCAGGGACTACTACTACCAGGGCCTGAGCCAGTTCCACGCCGACAACGTCATGTACCTGGAACTGCGGGCTCTGCTCCCCCAGGTGCCGTCATGTCTGCGTGGGCGAGGCGGTGGAGGACCCGTCCAGCCCAGGTGTTCTCTGGGTAACGGTACGTTTTGGCGCACAGGTGTACGAGCTGGATGGCAGCAGCCACGACAGAGCATGGACCCTGAAGACCTACCAGGACGTCACCGAGCGCTTCGTGTCGACGCACCCGGACTTCTTCGGAGCGAGAATCATCGTGACGAACCAAAGGTGACGACTCTGAGCCGTTCAGCGTCAGCGCCGACCCAGACCCGGCGGCTCGGGCCGCACGACTGACGGTCCTGTTCCCAATCTGCAGGCGAGCCACTAGATCGGCCGTAGCTGCGGCGGTGGAGGAGGCGATGCAGCTGAAGAAGGACTTCCCTGACTTCATGGCCGGCTTCGACCTGGTGAGATCCGCCCGGATCCGTTGCTCTGCATGAATAAGAGATGCTTTGGGTTTTTGTAACTCTGCGTGTTCAGGTGGGTCAGGAGGACCGAGGCAGACCGCTGTGGTACTTCAGGGATGCCCTGTCCCTGCCTGCAGAGAAAGGCGTGGCGCTCCCGTACTTTTTCCACGCTGGGGAGACCGGTGAGCTGACTGGGAGGAAGCGCTGCAGAAATTATGGCTATGTGCCTCAGATAAGATTACAGATTAGTTCTGCTGTGGCTTTTTGTCTCAACTAAATGTTTCAGATCATCAAAACAATTTAACTTTTACATAAAGAGGAACAAAGTAAATGTAAAACAGCAATTTTCTTTTAAAATGATGATTTAATTTATTAAGGGGGAAAAAGCTCCCAACAAAGTCCAGACTTTGACTAGGCCACTCCTAAATGTCATTAAAACGTTATTCTTGCTGCTGGATTGTGGTCCTGCTGCGGAGCCAAAGTGTGATTGGGTTTAAGGTTCTGTGCTGCAGGATTTTCTGGTAGAGAGTTTTTGAGGCTTTTTTTTTTTTTTTTTTTTTTAGATGCGTTGCTTTTTTAGATCTTTCATCCATCAAGGAGGTTTTATCTAAAATATTTATTATATCTGGAGGTCAGGTGATAATCCAACTGTCTGAAACATTTAGCTGCGTTTCGTATTTTCTGTTTGTATTTATGCAATATTAAAATTGGTTTCATCACCTGAAACATTTAAGTTGAACAAAGAAAGCGATAAACAGATAAAAATCTGTGAGATGTTTCTCAGTTCGGTTCGTATCGTTTAAATATTGGCCAACGCCCCAGAATCTCCTCATCTTTTTGATTCCTTCTGTTTCGCTTTGCTGGGCGCAGATCTGGAAGGGACTGACGTGGATCAGAACGTTTTAGACGCTCTGCTCCTGAACACGTCGCGTATCGGCCATGGATTCTCGCTGGTTCGCCATCCGGTGGCCAAAGATCTGTCCAGGAAGAGAGGCGTGGCTGTGGAGGTGTGCCCCATCTCCAACCAGGTACGCTGACGGCAGAATCCGCTCAAATTCCAGGTTTTAACGCCTGTAAACCGCCACTAATTACACTAAAATATTAATAAGAGTCCATTTACTGCTATCTGTATTGTGCTTATATTAGATTTGATGATTATGGCTTGCATAAAAACCTCAATTCAGTTTGTAAAAAAGTCTGAGTCCATTTAAACAAGGCAAGGCAAGGCAAATTTATTTATATAGCTCAATTCAGTACAGAGACAATGCAAAGTGCTTTACATGATTAAAATATAGGAATAAAAGCAAGTAAGGATAGAATGTAGAAACAAAAAAATAACATTAAAAACAGTAAAACAGTTTAACTAGAACATTCAGAGGCAATTTTAAACACATGTGTTTTTGATCTCGATTTAAAGGAACTCAGGCTTTCCGCACTTTTACAGTTTTCTGGAAGTTTGTTCCAGATAAGTGGAGCATAGGAACTAAACGCTGCTTCTCCGTGTCTGGTTCTGGTTCTGGTTCTGGTTCTAGGTATGCAGAGTAGGCTGGAGTAAGTTCACATAATCATGGAGCGGACTACATGCTTCATAATATTAGATTAAATCTGGACTAGCTGCATGTCTACAGGGCGCGTTATCCATGGAAAATTAAGTGGAAGGAAAACCTGGAACAAGCCACAGGGATTACTGCAGCACTTTGCAGCAAATCCCAGCGTGTCGAGTGCTGAATGTAAACGCTGCAGAGTGAATGGAGCCGCAGTAAAAATCTTTGTTTTTATGGCTCTAATTTAACGCCAGAATCATCATAATTAGCAGAAATAAATACCTAAATTCTCTCTCCCTGTCACCAGTTTAGATAAAGTTCAGTGTTTCAATGGAATGAAATAAATGACATCTTTTATCTAAAGTGTTAGAAACAGTTTCCATCAGTATGTTGAGGCTTAACATCTTTAATCATCATCAGATGTCAGGTTTTAGCTGCTTAACATGATTATGTATCATTTTATTGGGGATTATATTGATGATACGCTGCACATGTGTTTTAAATGGATCTCGGTGCCGGTCCCTCCAGGTGCTGAAGCTCGTTAAAGATCTGAGGAACCACCCGGCTGCTGCCCTGATGTTGGAGAACCACCCGGTGGTCGTCAGCTCGGACGATCCCGCCATGTTTGGGGCGTCTGGCCTCTCCTACGACTTCTACGAAGCCTTCGTGGGCTTCGGCGGCATCAAGTCCCACCTGGGCTCCCTCAAGCAGCTGGCCATGAACTCGCTCAGGTGAGCCTCAGCAGGTGTGCGCTCCGCCTCGTGCTCCGGCTCCGGCTCCGCTCTGAACCTGGCCGTCTGCGTTTCAGGTACAGCGCTTTGCCTCCGCAGCAGCAGGAGGAGGCGCTGGTTCTGTGGCAGAGAAGATGGAACCAGTTTGTGACGGAAAACGATCCAAATGGAACTTTTTTCCGACATTAAAACACGTTTGCATTTATTTTAACCGTCCCTCTAAAACCCAGGTTGGCGTAAATGAAGCTGGCTCTGTTTACGTTTTGCTTCATATTTGATCTGTGAAATTCACTACTTAGCCAAAAGTATTCACTCCCCCACCCTACTAATGGAGATCAGCTCCTCCACGGCCACAGGGACCATCCAGGCCTGCAGACTTTCTGCAGACATGTGGGAAGGAGCGGGTCGCTCTCAGCAGCTCAGAGAACCTCCTGGACCGCCTGGCCAGAAGATCTGAAGCTGATGAAGCTGCAGAGTTTGGAAGAACGTCAGATTAAACCCTGTGGATCAGGAATGGGAGCTCACTGAAGTTTAGACCAGAGTCAAGGCAGGGGAGGGAATACTTTTGGCAGTATAGGGTGTATGTAGTTTTTTTTTCTTCCTCTTAATGTGAAAAAAGTGATTTTCTCTCAGAAAACATCAGAGCGTTGTTCATCAGAGGGGTTAAATTGTTTGAATAATTTTATTACATTTTGTGTTAAACGGAACAGAAACATGAATCCTGGAGAACAGCTGCTGAGCCACATGGGTTCTGCACCTCAGACCAGGACCAACATTCATGTGATTTTATTTTTGTTCATGCACACTTTATTGCTCTGGGAGACGTTGAAAGCTGTTGTTGTAGAACCTGACCCATCTATAAACTGGACCAGAACCTCCTCCCTGACCCGTCCCTGGTCTCCATGATACCGGATGTTCTCTACACTGCAAAAAGGCAACTAAAAGTAAGTCAACTTTTCTTGAAATTTGTGTTTTTGTCCTTTGATTTGAGCAATTAAAGATTATCTGCCAATGGAATTAGTATTTTTATTCCTAAATTAACATAACTAGATATATTCACTTGAAATAAAATGACGGAGATGAGTCGTTCCTATTTTAAGTGTAAAAATCTTATTCCTTTGGCAGATCATCTTATTTATCTGCTCAAATACAGTAATTTCAAGAAAATTTGACTTACTTTTAGTTCTCTTTTTGCAGTGTAAATAACCTGTGAGTTAGAACCGGGTTAAATTGACCCTAGTGAGGTGACTGGTAAAGGCTGGTTGCTTGGACTACATTTTATTTCAAGGTTTCTGGGGAATGGAAGCAGAAAGGCTTTGAATAATCCAGCGGAGCAGTTTACCTGGTTAGTAGATCAGCAGAGTGACCGCTGAGCGGATTAATGTCCAATCAGAGATCCTGGTCTCATATCTGGTCATAATTAATGCTGAGGAATCAGATGGTGGTTCAGCTTTGTGGTGTTTTTTTTTTTTTTCATTTATGGATGAATTTTACGAGTTAGATGTAGTTTTATTTGACTGGATTGTAAAAACATGAAAGGTGTGAAAAATCTGCAAAAACATGATGAAATGTCTCCTGGACTGCAGACGGGTTTTTAAATGTTGAGTCGGAATAGAAGTCAGACAGAAGAAATGTTGCATATGTGATTTTATTTTTGCGCGTCCTGCAGCGGCGCTGTTGCTTTTCTCTGCAGCGTTTCTCCATCATCTGCTGCAGGTGTTGAACTTGGAGAAGAAGCCGTCTTCAGCGTGTCCTCCGTTAAGGTCGGGCCTCCTGAAACGAGACGAGCTCAGGTCAGACGGCGTCTGGATAAGCCGTCACTGAAAAGCCGTCACTGAAAAGCCGTCACTGATAAGCCGTCACTGATAAGCCGTCACTGAAAAGCCGTCACTGATAAGCCGTCACTGATAAGCCGTCACTGATAAGCCGTCACTGATAAGCCGTCACTGATAAGCCGTCACTGAAAAGACGTCACTGAAAAGACGTCACTGATAAGCCGTCACTGATAAGCCGTCACTGATAAGACGTCACTGATAAGATGTCACTGATAAGCCGTCACTGATAAGCCGTCACTGATAAGACGTCACTGATAAGACGTCACTGATAAGACGTCACTGATAAGCCGTCACTGATAAGACGTCACTGATAAGCCGTCACTGAAAAGACGTCACTGAAAAGACGTCACTGATAAGCCGTCACTGATAAGCCGTCACTGATAAGCCGTCACTGATAAGACGTCACTGATAAGACGTCACTGATAAGCCGTCACTGTTAAGACGTCACTGATAAGACGTCACTGATAAGACGTCACTAACTCTTGCACGTGTGTCTGGGCCAGCTGGACGTTGATGCTGTCCAGATGTCTCCTCAGCTGCTTCTCCAGCCGGGCCTGCTGCCGGTCCATCAGCAGAGCTTTACGAGCCGAGTCCAGCTGCAGACGATGGTAGTGCTCCTCCTCTCTCTTCTTCTCTAGCTCCATCCTCTAAGGTCACAGACACATCTGTAAATAAAGACGTTTAACTGGACCTGTTTGGTGCCGGTATTCGGTCTGACCTTCTTCTCCTCCACTTGGTCTCGCTGGAACTGAAGGACCTGCTGCAGGGTCTCAGGAGGAGCTCTCCTGTCTCTGCTGCGACACAGACCAGGGACTCCCACGGCGCTCTGTGTGACGCCTTCATCACCGCGCTCCTTCTCCTGACGCCGCTGTTCCTCAATCTTTTAAAAAAAAAAATCAAAATAAAGTAATTAACACCTCTTGAACTTGTCATATTTTGTCTCAGCTGCAAACTTTAACTTTTCCTTGGTGTCTTTGGTCTTCAGCATCAGATCCCGGCACAGCAGCAGTTCGTCTTAGTCCCTGAATGTAGAACCAGACCTTCTGGGTTTCTGCTGGTGCCGAAGTTAAATTTAATAGATTTAACAGCTTTTATTCAGTCTAGATTATTTTGGTTTTATAAAGATTTTAATTCTGGCATATCCATCCTGTTTTTAAGTCTTCTTCGTCCTGTTTTGATTTGATTTGTGGATCCTGGAGAACTTTAAGCTCTGTTCTAATTATTTGAAGGGTTCTGGTTCTGTTCAGGTGTTTATATGAAGGAACCACTGCAGAATTAATCTACCCACCGCTAATATTGAAGTAACTGTGAACTTTGGTGTTTTATGTGACAGACCAACCGTCTCTCTGGTCTCCTGGTCCAGCAGCTCATGTCTGACTCTGGGCCGGTCAAACTGGATATAATATAAACGCTTGAATCGCCGCCCCATCATCACAGGTTGCTTCTCTGAGGGCTTTTCTCTACCTTGTTGTGCTTTAAATGTCCTGCCCAGCTGGAATGTTCTTAACACCTCGTTAACCTCGTTAGCGGGGCTTTGAGATAACTTACCTTGGCGAGGTTATAGTTGGTAGTGGCCATGCTGGCTGCTTTTCTCCTCTCCATCTCAAGCTTCTCCAGTTCTAGGGTTTTCTTATCCATTTCTTCTCGGCTCTGGTCGTAGTGCAGCTCTGAGGTCCAGGAGGACAGAAGCGTGAATGTCTGTGTGTGAACTCCTGTTTTGTGGTCTTTAAGGCCCAGCGGCCCACCTACCCTCCATCTTCTGCTGGTGCTGGTCCTCCTCCAGCTCGTCCTGCTGCTGGATGAGCCAATCTCTGAGCTGCTCCCTCTGCCTCTGCAGACGGTTCTTTCTGTCCGGCTCCTCGCCCACCAGGCCGGGGAGCATCATCTGGTCTTCAGCTTTCTCTGAGCCGTCCGGGTCGTTCGGATCAAACGTCTGGTTCTGACGGCAGAAATGAGCCGTGGCCTTCTGCATCATACGCTTCTCCTTCTCTCGTCTTCTCTGGATCAGCAACGCTGCTTTGTTGTACTGATGCACATCAGCATCTGCTTAGAAAACACATGCATTGCTCACCTGACTGCCCCTAATTTATAAAAACAATGTTATCTGGAGTTAATATAATTAATACATCATCTTTAATCATATTTGTTACAAGCAGGCCCTAAAAAAGAGGCAAAGACAGGTCATTAACTCACCGTGAGCGTTTTCTTCTCTCTTTGCTGCTTCTTCTCGTCTCTTCTTCTCTTGCAGCTGCAGATCCAAGGCGTCTTTATCCACCTGTGAGCCGGACCAGCAGATTCAGTGAAGTAGCCAATCAAAGCTTTCTCTTAAAGGTTCTGGGGTTAGTGTTGAATCATTTAGTCCAGGAGGGACCAGTATGATGAAGTGATGAAGTGCAGAACGCATTTCTCTGTCTTAGTGGGACATAAAGCTGAGTATCTCCTATAGGAGCAGATAAAGAAGAGCAAAGGGCCTAAAATGGAGCCCTGTGGGACGCCACACTAACCAGGAGCAGAGGAGGATCCATGGCTAACGCAGAACGTTCGATCTGCCCAATCAAACCTGAACCAGTCCAGCTGTCTGATGCCAACCCACTGCTCCAAATAAGAAACGCACATTTATGATCCGCCGTAAAGAAATACTGCTGTTAAATTTAAAAGCCCAGGAACACTATCACTAGTCAGTGGCTAGAAATGCATCAATAAAAACCGTTAAAAGAGCTGCGAGGAGCTTTGAAACCTGACTGGGAAACCATGAATATGATCTGCTCATCCAGAAAGGCTATTTATTGAAAATAAGAAACCTGTTAGATTTTAGAAAGCAAGGTTAGAGATGGGCCTTTAATTTACCCAAACAGCGAGATCTAGAGCAGATTTATTTTTTAATCAGAGGTTGGAGAACGCCTGACGACAGGCTGCAGTTAACGATGTCTCTAAAAAAACCTTTTTAAAGAAGTCCTACAGGTGGAGCATCATTAGGGGAACCTCCAGGCTTTAAATGATCAATAGTCTCCAGGAAAGAGTCAGAGCTGAGAACATAGACTGACGGGTCAGAACCAGCCTGTGAAGTAAGAGCTCTCGTTGATGCAACATTATCTATAATAAATGAACAACATTGTCACAAGCAACAGTCTTCAAGGCAATCGGTCTTCAAGGAACAGAGGGGATTGTTTCAAATAACAGATGAGGAGGACCTTAAGGCTGCTTTAAGCTCGACGCATGGACGTTTCATGCAGAAATGAGACGTGTGGACGCGACGTCTGCAGCTTTTATGCTCCGTGTGGCTCTTCCTCCTGCAGCAGCACTATTCTCCTACACCACGGGCCTGCAACCTTTACAGTTGGCAAGAAAATAACTGCTAAAACCTGCATTTATTATTATTATTAGATTTAAATACCATAATAAAAATCTAATTTGTAGCCAAAGTTATTAAGAGCCACTTGTGGCTGCAGAGCCACAGGTTGCAGACACCTGCCCTAGACTCTAGAGGGCAGCGTTGTGCTCCTACACCAAGCGTACTACAACCCACTACACGTAGAAGAAGCTGTTTATAACATTCCAAAACCTTTTACTTTCTTTCAAGAGTGACGGCGATTTCTCTCCAGGATTTGTTAACAATGTGTTGATCACCATGACCTTCAAGGCCAAAATCATAAAGACGTCTTTATTTACGTACTTCCACTAGAAGGAGCGGTTTCTCGTCCGCCATGTTTTTCTGCGCGGTACTGTCCGCGTTGCTAGGAATGCTCCTAGGTGCGTGGAGGGACGCGGTATCCAAACGATGTGATCTGGCTTTAGTTTTCAGTGTAGCTGTCTGAGGTTCAACTGCGCTCTGTCAGCCTACTTTGATTAAACGGTCACTGCTGCCACATGAAGACATGGAGGATTATGGCTGAATGTCAGAGCAGCGCTTTCTTCTGTTGTCTGAACACCTAATCTCTGTAAAATGACCTAGTTCACTTTAATTTATTCAGAGTAGTTTACACTAGATGTGATCAAATGAACTTCAATTCAATAATAAAAAAAAGAACTAGCCCCTTAATTTAACATAAAGTTAAAAGCTTCACATAACATAAACTCATCTTTTATGGCTGGAGATGCCAGTAAGCCATGTGGCGCCCCCTGTGCCCTGTCGCCCTGGGCAGAGCGCCGTGGCCTGATTTAAAGACCATCCTGATTAGGGTTGCACAATTAATCGCATTTTCAATATAATCGCAATTTAAAAAAAGCAATTTCCAACTCACAGAGGTCTGCAATTGTTGGCTATTTAACAATTAGTGGATCAGACGTCCTTTAGGTGTGGGTAACATGTTTAAAGTGGGTTTGCTCCACATGGAAGCGGAGAGAGTTGCAGCAGTGAGATAATCTAATTTTATTACTTGTTTTAAAGTTTATATATTCATACTGTTTTACCAGACATTTTCAGGAATCTCTCCATAGCATTAACTACGGGTCTATCAATTTAATACATAGACTTATTTGTTGGTTGCACTTTGCACTTTATGTTCAACAAGGATTGATGTCCAATTAAATTAAAAGCTGTTCTCTTGAATAATATTCTGATTAATAAAAACATTAAAAGTTCTTGTTTTAAATTGTCCTTGTTTACAAACATCTTTATGTAGAGGCCATTTTTGTTGCTTGTGGTTAATGCAGAGAAAAGTAGAAATATATCGTTGGCAGAACGCAATAATTTCTGCTCCGAGTTGAGACGCAGCGGCTCTTTTAGCCCCTAATCTGCACAGCGATGAAACATTGATTTGCTGTTAAATTAAATTGAAAAAAAAAAAAAATCACATTAAATCGCAATATTAAGATAAAAAAATGTAATTAGTTTTTTTCCAAAATCGTTCAGCCCTAATCCTGATTATTTTTAGTGGGACTTTATTGTCACCTCTCACAGAAACTCACCCCAATAGTCCTGACTTTGTGGTCAAAGATCCTCTCCTGCCTTCTCGCCTCTCTCTCACGGCGCCTCTCCAGATTCTCTCTGGCGACGCGCTCAGAAATCAACTCAACGTTGAACATTTTGACTCAGAAGAAGCCGCCAAGTTGTTAAAAGTCTCCTTTCAGGGTGGAACGCTTATCCTAACACACTGGTTGCTACGTTACCGGAGGAAAGGGGAGCTTCCGGTTTTTTTTTTTTTTTTTTTTTTTTTTTTTAGCATAGCGCGTTCTCTGATTGGCTGCGTCATGGAAGACGCCGCTGCCGCTATCATTCGTCCCCAGAAATGGTACGTCAGCGCGTCCGCCATGTTGTGAAGGGCGAACAATAGCAGTTCAGCAGTAGAAGGATTTTTAAAATGTATTTTCATAACAGATTTATTGATCAAAACACTAATTACATGTTCAACAAGAATCTCCGATTTGTATTCTTACAAAAAGAGAAATTAAACAATTATATAAAGAAGATCAACTTGTGCAAGGCAAATGAAAAAAATAAATTAAAAGGAATTTAAATTAAACCAGTGGAAGCATACAAATCCAATCTCCAAAAGTATAAATGCATATAACATATGTATTTAAGCATTTAAAATCAACAATTAACAGAGACAGACCCACTTCAGCAGTGAGACAATTCCTTGCATCATGTTAACTTTAGCATTTTGTAAGATGGGGTCCGTTCTTCGTACGTCGCTAACTCAGTTAGCTGGATTTGATTGTTGACGATTTGGCATGATGTTGGATCGTTTGGTTCTTCGAAACTCATCTTGGACTTGTTGTCATAGCAACATGTGCGCCATCTTAAACCTGCTCGCGAGCAGGCTTATTTCATATAAACAGGATTAGAAATTAATAATTTGCAGAGTTTTTTGAATGAATCGCGTATTGCGCAATAGACAGGATCCTTTAGCCCAGCGCGACAGTGTAACTGTAGAGAGATCTGCCCTCTCTCTGGCTTTAGCAGACTTTGAGGTGTTACCTGTCGTTTTAATTAATGACTTCAGCATAACCTTCCATTAAAAGCTCTTGTTCTGCTTGGGAGAAAAACTGTGGGCGTTCTTTGGCCATACTGAACAGCCAATAGCAGCGCTGCTGATCAATGTTTCTACTATCGATACATTTCCCCTTTTAAACAAACGCATGAACGCGCAGTTATCTCAGATAACTCAATCCAGCCATACTAATCATAAACAACAGGTGTGTTGGAAGAACCCAATTAGCCGGATCATGGTTAGCCGGATGAAGTCATCTTGGATGTGTCATTTGATCTCGGATTTTTTAAGCAACGTACGAAGAACGGGCCCCCCTGTAGAAGGAGGTGTAAGGCGTTATTATATAAAGAGCAGACCCCGCATTGACTGTCGCGGTGCATAAATTACCGCCGCCATCTTGGGGCGGTTGACCTAAGAACAGCATAAGGATACCAGTCGGTAAAACGACACCCAATCATGTCATGTTTTTTAATCCTTTACTATAGAAATTAAAAATGAAACCTGGTCTTGTGGTGTTTATTATTATTATTATTATTTACAATGTGGCCAAAGAACGGCCACAGTTTTTCTCCCAAGCAGAACACGAGCTTTTAATGGAAGGTTATGCTGAATTTGAGTCATTAATTAAAACGACAGGGAACACCTCAAAGTCTGTTAAAGCCAGGAGAGAGGGCTGGCAAAAAGCAGCAGACAAATTAATGCGTAAATACTGTCCATGGTAGATGTTTCTATCACTTTCTACAGTATGAATTTTTGCATTTTAATATCGTCGCGCTGCTCTAAAGGATCCTGTCTATTGCGCAATACGCGATTAATTCGAAAAACTCTGAAATTATTCTAGCACCTTCCGCAACAGGTTGCAGTCGTAAAAATGGACATGGCTACGACAGACTTCCCATCTCCCCCGCTTATAAAGCCGTGATCTAATCCTGTTTACATGAAATAAGCCTGGACTCGAGCAGGCTTAAGCTGGAGCACATGTTGCTATGACAACAAGTGCAGGATGTCTTTCAAAGAACCAAACGATCCAAGATCATGCCAAATCGTCAACAATCAAATCCAGCTAACTGAGTTAGCGACGTACGAAGAACGGACCCCAGGTGATTCTAATGTAAAACATCACACAACACAGGATTAATGACAGTTCTAGTAAATAATTTGCGATCGTTAATGTCTGTTAAAGTACTTTACATGTTCCTCTAACAAAGTGTCACTAAAGTTTGAGAACATATTCCTTTTTTTAAAATGAGAAAAAGGATCATCAATGCAGAACCTAACATTCCAGCTGTCTGCTGGAATCGCGTTCCCCTCTCAAAACAAGTGAACAAATTAATCTAGCAAGTTTTTTTTTCTGTGTTTATTTCTCCCATCAAACTCCTGTGAATATGGACACATTTGCTTCCTATTACATATATCTATACACGTGGCTACCTGAGAGGACACGCATATGTTCTGATATGTTACCATTAATGTAAAATTCATAACCTTAATCCTTCTAGTATAAGTAATATTTTACTTGATTTATACAAAACAAATGTCAAACAACAAAGACAGTGTTCACAAAACATCCTCAATCTTTAATTTTCAATATATATATATATATATATATATATATATATATATATATATATATATATATATATATATATATAGATAGATAGATAGATAGATAGATAGATAGATAGATAGATAGATAGTCATTGCAATGAAAAATGTCGACAGCATTTATTTAACCCACTCTAAGAGTTTTGCTCAGGGCGCCACAGAGTGGTAGTATGTGGGAGCCTCTAGTCTAATCACTGGACCCCATTTTTATTTTTTATTTTTTGTTCTGCAGGTGGAGACCACAGACAGTTTTCTCTCCTCGTCTCTTTACAGCTTTTCAGTAGTTTTGCATTTGGACCAGGTCGGTGTCACTAATGTTTCCGTGAAGCGATACATGAACCCTACAGAGTTTCACACAGTCCAGTTCCACCAGGATGGGTCGTTAATACTCGTTGCCTGAAGGGTCGCTGTGTCTTCCAGCACCGTCTCAGAGCATGGAGGACATTCCAGGAGATAGACAGTTACTCATGAGAGCTGGACAGAACCGTTGGAGGTCCTTAACCTATCAGCAGGACCTTTGTGCCAGGAGGAACAGGATGAGTTCTGCCACAGCCCTAAATGTGACCTCCAGTGGGCCACCGGCTTCAGTGTCTCTGACCAAATCATAGACAGATTTATGGAGGGCAGCTTAGTGGCCAAAATCCTCTGGTGGGCCCTGTGCTCCAGTACCGTGGAGCTTGACTGGCATTCACCAGAGAACACCATGCAACACCCAGGCTCTCCACACGGGGGCAGCAGACACACACAGACTGTGCTCACCATCACCAAGGTCCATGTCTTCCATACTCAGGTTCTTTTAAGAGTCCACTATCTCCACATCAGCTTCCTGGATCTTCTCCTGGGTCAGTGAGGTGGTTCTGCACCTATGAAGGTCCTCCAGCTCCTTTGCATTTATCCTGAGGAGGTTCTGCTGGTACCGGCCTACAGAGTTCTTCAGTATGTGTCCTCACATACTGGGTGGACCAGCGTCCTCTGGGACAGGTGGTGGTTCCACTCCTGACCGGTCCAGCTGGTCCTTCAGGAGTTCTGGTTGGATGGTGCTGAACCTTCTGGAGAAATCAAAGAATATGATCCTCACGGTGCTGCCAGGATTCTCCAGATGGACCAGAACCCGGAGCAGCAGGTAGATGATGGTACCATCCACCCCGGTGCCAGAATGGTAGGCAGACTTTAGGGGATCCGGTGAGGACCTCACCTGAGATGGTTGAGGTGATGTTAGCGGTACCAGCCTGTAGCTGTGTCTTTGGTACCGGTACCACACAGGAGGTCTTCCACAGCTGTGGTACTCTCCCCAGCTTCAGACTGATGCTGAAGACTTATACATGAAGACATGTTCATGAAATGTTAATTTTCATTTCAGGCCGTGGAACTATCGGGTCTTTTTCTTGTTATTCTGGCTACACAGAATGAAAACCTAAAATTTTAATATTACACAGCATCACCACATTTGATCACCAATGTCCAGCTTCTGAGATGTTTATTTCATACAAACCACTCTGTCTGGGCTCAATCTGCATGAATTGCTGCATCAGTGGGCCGTGGCGTGGGGTGGAGGTCAGGCTCCGGTTCTGCTGAGGTGTTCAGGAAGTCCAGGCTGCCTCATAGCTTCCTCCAGGTCATCTGCATCGTTGGTTCCGGTGTCTTAGCTTCCTCTGGACAATACTTCAGATTCTTTTTGGGGTTCTAGCACAGCACCACCATGTTCACTAAACCATTTTTGGTACCTTTGGCACAGTGTGGGCCGGTACCAAGTCCTGCTGGAAAATGAAATCAGCGCCTCCATGACAGCTCGTCTGCAGATGGAAGCATGAAGTGCTCTAAAATGCCCAGATTGAGGGCTGGGTTGACTGTGGACCTGAGAAAACCCAGAGGACCAGAACCAGCCGATGACATGGCGCCCCTGACTGTGTTCACGCTGGACTTCAAGTGACGTGGATTCTGGGCCTCTCCTCTCTTCCTCCACACTCTGGGACCTTGATTTCCAGGTGAAATAAAAACTTGAATCTGAAAAGAGGACTTTGGACCACAGTAGAACAGCCCAGTTCCAATTCTCCTCAGTCCAGGTAAAATTCCTGCGTCACATCTGTACCACAGTGGCTCCTGATGCAGCAGCAGCCTCAGGCCACTCCTGGTGAAGCTCGCACAAATTCAACTGATTTTGCTTGACAATCCTCTTAAGGCTGCAGTCATCCCTGTTTTCCTCCAACAGTTTTCCCTCCACTCAACTTTCCAGGAATCTGATCGGCTAAATTAATCTGAACAACCTGCTTCTTTAGCAATGATCTTTTATGGCTGTCGACTATATTCTGGGCATCTGTCCAGTAAACTGTCTTCCAACACGACACCCCAGAAACAACTACCACTAAAGTGTATTAAAGTATGTCATATGTATTTTTTTCTACCCATAACTTTATTTTCTGTCACAAAGCAAACATGATAACTAAGTGACCACTGAAAGTTTAAAGTAAAATAAAAATAAAAGCCTTTAAAACTTCAGTTAAAAAGAGTGAATTTAATTATATTCCAGAAACATCTGATATAAAGTTAGTGAAGAACACATAAAAAAAGAGCTGCCTAAATGCAAACTTATGCATTTCTTAGCTGTGTTGCAGTAAAATATGTGCTTCACTGGACATTAGCTGTGGGTTTAATAATAATAATAATAATAATAATAATAATAATAATAATAATAATAATAAAACATCCAGTTTCACCTGTTTTATATACCAACTTTTATTTTCAAGCATTACAAAAAGGTTCCTTGTTGTGATACCAGACATACGAGAATAAAAGAAACACCAAGAACTAAAAGAACTGTACAAACTATTTTAAATAACTTCACACCTGTAGATTTCAAGGTTTCACATGATTTTCTATAAAGAAAAAGTAACAAAGTGGAGGAAATGAGCCCTAATTAAATTTCTCATGACTGGAAAGATAATCTGAATCCAACAAACACTCACATTTCGACTCGTCTTTGAAGCATTTTCTCTGGCCACTGTTTTATTTACATTTCCTTCACCTTACATCCACACCATCTCAGATAATAAAGCATTAAAGAACAGATTATAAACTAACTTTTTATATTTACTTCTCCAAATTATATTTGATAGTTTTTTTAGTGATAGCAGGGTTTCCTACATCACAAAGTGCTTTAGAAGAAAAACTAGTTTCTGATTTAAATCATAGTAAACGTCAGTTATCCAGTCCCGCGGATCCTCACAAAGCTGTAACGTATGACTCCTTTTAAAAGTAGAATAAACTTAAACCATCAACTCTAGCATTTCCTCGAACTGCAGAGCAGAATTAGCAAGAACATCTTATTATTCACATTAACACCAAGTATGCAGCACAGCTGTTTAAAAACAAACCGACCAATTACAAGGAAACGAAGCTTCATCCTAAATGACCTGCTGATTAAAATTTATCTTCTTTGGTTTCTTTCTATATGCTGCAGAACCGACTTCATTCTGTTCTGATAAAAATAATTACAGAAAGCTTAAACACCCCTCATCCGATGTGCAACATTAATCACACTTTCAAGTTTGCCAGTACAATTAAATTCATGCAACTTATATTATTGTCTTTCACATTTTATACAAACCAGTTTAATAATTTATGGGCCTATGAACAGAAAGGTGTTGGTTTAGTGTTCACACCCCAGAGTTTTTGATAACGTTTTGGATTTTCCATTGCTGGCCGGTGCACTCCTGGATCAGAAGCACCTTGTTTACAATTTCCAGACATCTTTTTGTCTGCCGGTTCTTCAACTCTTTCCCCTGAAACACAGAATCAGAACAGTCAAACTAAATATAGAGCATTTACAGGCTCCCTCTTTTATTCTTTTTGCACTAAATGTCTCCACTCCTGAGTGCTACCTGCGTGAAGTCCCAGTAAATCCCCATTCCTTTCTGCATGGCCTCTTTGCAGTTGAACAGACCCGGCTCGGTCTTTTTCTCGCCTCGGTCGGTTAGACACCGGTTGTCGTTGTACTTGTGGGACTTGATGCCGCCGATGTAGATCTCACCAGTTGCGCGGTAATATGTAATCTGGAAAACAGAAACGGAGCAGCGAAATAAACGATGAGAGCGACGGAAATAAGATTTACTTTAAAAAGATTTCTGCTGTTTGCAATTTCAATTCTCAATTCAATTTTATTCATATAGCGCCAATTCATGAAACATGTCATCTCAGATTATACAGGATTGTAAATTTCTTTTCCCCTCACAGTTTATAGCTGCGTCTAAAAACATTTGAATAATCCATTGTCTCAGAAAGTGAAGTTTATATATTATATAGAATCATTAAACACAGATATATTCCCAGTATTTTTTTTATCTTTTTTTTTTTGTAATTTTGGTGATTTACAGAGAATTAAAAACTGCAGCCTTGAGAGGATTGTCAAGCAGAAATCTCTTAAAGGGGTCGCATCATGCTTTTCAGTTCCTAATTTCCACATTAAAACCATTCAGTTGTGGTCTATATAAATTGAAACTGTGATGTTTTGCTCCGTGTTCCTTGTTAATTTACCCCCACATACCACGGTTCTGAGGTGCATCAGTGAGCAACTCGTTTGGGTGCTGTGTCTTTAAATCTAAAGAAGCCCCCCCTCCCCCTCCGTCCAGGTCACAGAGCGCTCCACTCCACCCCGTTCGGCCATTTTTGTAGTCTGTTGTGGGACGTTATATGGACAACCAATACCTTGGACTACAAAATCACTCAAAGAATTAAAAATGGTGGATTCTGGAGACTGTCAAGCCGACAATTTGGGCTGACAGTGAACGGGTCAGCGAGGGAAACCCTCCGTAAAGGGAGCCCAGATGTCAGCCAATGAGCCTTTAGACGTTACTTAATGGTCTAATTTCAGCGTAATTTTGACATCTGACATGCGCTGGCGAGAAGCCTGACAAGAACACACATCAAGATATATTGTTCAAATAGTTAAATGCACTGACAGCACTTCCTGAGAAGCTAGAAGTGTGCAAATAGTTAATTAGCATCTAATAAGATTTAAATGTTCAATTAAAAAAGGCATAGCAGTTTACAGAACTATATAAAACCCTGTGATTGCCTGGATGTCCAAACAAGCCCTCCCAGAGAAACTAAAAGTGTTCATTACTTTGTGCAAGTGTGACATCAGGATGTTAGCGACAAAAAATGATTCCTTAACTGATCAAGAAACTGTAGAAACTGCAACATGTTGTAAACATGTGACAAACATGAACTGAGCTGCTGGTTTAATGATTCCCAGCAGGGGGCGATAGCGCTCACAGCAGAAATAAGCAATTTTAATTTTCCTGAATCATTTCTCTGATGGAAGTGGGTCAACAGTGCATCGCCTGGGTGGATGGGATCAGTGGCGATACGTCTGGCCTTTTCTGTGGACTTGTAACAAACATGTCTAGATCTTGTAGATGGCATCCCACAATCCCCCTGTGCTGACCTCACCACCTGGTCTAAATTCTTCCTCTTGTATTGTGCAGCTACACAGTTACACTGAGATACAAGATGCTTTCTATTGTAGCTCTGTAAAAGTTTTCTAGCAGCTTAGTAGAAAGTCCAGTCAATTTCAGTTTCCTGAGGAAGAGGAGCCATTGTTGGGCCTTCTTCATCAGTGTGCCACTACAGCCGCAAACACATAAAAAAAATTTTAAAAAAAGTTTAGTTTTTTCCTGCGTCGCTCTCACAGCGTCACGGGTTAGCTTCGGTGTGAGTGGTTGAAATAGCACGTCGATAAAGATGACAGACAAGTGGCTTATCCAATCATATGCAAGCATTTTTGATAAGGCCCAGCCTTCAATAAAGGCAATTCCTATGGATCTGTCCCAGATGGATGTGAGTGGAGCTAGGCGGAGCGACATACAGCTGGCTAGGGTCAGGTTAGTCCAACGCCACAGTAAAGCTACCAGAACTATACAGTAAAATACTGCTGTTTGTTTTCATCTGTCTGACATTGAAGTTTATTTGTTGATCAGTAACAATTAAATGTAACAAAAAAGTAAAAGAAGCAGTAATCTAAAAAAGGGTTGAATACTTTTTGCACAGCACTGTATGTGACTGAGCGTTTGGACTGCTTCCCTTACCTGGGGGCCGTAGTAGTGGCAGGTGTAGGAAATGGGCGTGTCACCTGGTACTGCCCCTTGGTCAATGCACAGCCCAGAATCCACATTCATCATCTGTCAGAGGAAGGAAAGGTTAGAGAGTTTTATCCTGCAGGAGTTCCTCTGAAGAAAACAAACCACGGCAGACTCACTGCTCCGTAAGCTAGCAGGTTGTCCCAGGGATCCAGCTTGGGATACACGTTGTCCAGGTACCATTTAAAAGGTTTGCAGTTCAAACGCTCCCTCAGCTTCTTCCTCTCAGATATGTCTCCTATGTCGATGCCATGGTTCTGCACAGACAACAAATCTATATCTGAATAAAACTTAATGTTAACATATTCCAGTAATTCAAACTCGTATTTCAATGCACGAAGGGATTCATTTCAAAATGACTTCGTTATGATGAAAAACAGCTTTAGAAACTGAAGTCTGCAGCTCATTATGCAACATTTCTGTATTAAAAATATTTTTTCATTGCTCTGACGTAATTTTCAAGTTTGCTGACGTTTTTGTTGGTTTTCATTCGTAGAAATTAAAGGGAAAACCAAACTCCTGTGGCTGTAGTGAACCTCTGACGTTTATGCTACTTTCTACGGCTCCTTCCCCAGTACCTCGAAGGGAATATTCCAAGCCAAGTTGATGTTGTGTTTGTAGTCATCCATCCAGATTTCTGCCACCCTCAGGGCGTTCCTCTTCATGGCGGGGGTCAGGTCGGGTAAGTAGGGCTTGTGGAAGCGCTCGATGTGGGCGATCTTGGAGCACGGAACGACCTCAATGCTGCCGCCACACGTCCACACCTACACCACCCAGAAACATTTATTAGAAGCTTTAAGATTTTACATCAATACAAACTGAAAAAAAGTTAACAGCTGCTTAATTTGTGGTTTTGATACAAGTAAAAAGAAAATGAAACAAATACTTCAGCTAATTTCATTTTATTTACAGCTCACACTGCAAAAACTCTTCTTGAAATTAATGTTTTTGTCCTTGATTTACACAGTTGAATAAGATTATCTGCCAATGGAGGGAGATTTCAGCATTTAAAATAGGTACAACTCATCTCAAGGGCATCCCATCTAATTATCTTATTTTAAAAAGGGGTCAAAATACTCTGTCTATTGACAAGTAATCTTATTTACCTGCCTAAATCAAGAACAAATACACAAATGTTTAAATTTTCTTTTAATTTAAAATGTTTACTTTTAGTTACGTTTTTGCAGTGCACAGCGTTCAGACATTAGGTATTAAGATACAAACAGCAGCCTGAACCTATGTAGGTTGTGTTTTTTTTAAGGAAAAAGGAGGCGGTAATTGTGCAAATTCATGGAACATGAACATGTGCATTTCTCTAAAGCCTGCCCACAGATTTCCCAACCAAGAATGGATAAAACGTTAAAAAGCGCATCTCACTGTTCAACATCTCATATCAGTGGGTGTCTCCTAAAAGTTCAAATTGTTATTTTTTTTCTTAATAATGGTGCAATACAAGTATCTCTGCAGACTGTGTCTTTTCTGCAGCAGTGGTTCTCAGCTCTGGTCGCCGGCTCCTCATGCTTTAGACGCGTCGCTGCTCCAGGTTCAAACGATTGCTTCTGCTCCTCAGCAAGGCATCAAATGCTGCAGAACAATGTTTTATTCCCCTATTTCAGCAGACACGCCTAAAACATGCAGGGCAAGTACTGAGGGCCAGAAACAAGAACCACTATTGGACCATTTTTATGTAGAAAAATATTTTATGCACAAAATATCTCTCATAATGTTTTGCATACAGAGTACGATTCTTCTTTGAACTGAATAATCGTATGTACTTAATTTTTCTTAAATGTTAAATTGCATTTAACATATTATAGAACCAGGGCGACTAAAAAAATAAGATGAAATAAAATAAAAACTTTGGCTTTCCATCAGTTTTTAAAGCACCTTTGTTTTTGTAAAGTGCACTTTTCTGGCACAAAAAGAGCCTTTTAAGCAAAGTCCACAAAAACTCAAAGCACTGCCACGTGTGGTTGGGCATCTGTAACAGCACCGTGCGCAAATAGCTTGCAGGAACCATATTAGGGATTGTTTGCTTGATGAAAAACGTACCTGAACAGGAAACCTATGAATAACCACAGAATGCAGGAAAACATTAGCTCCAAGACCCTCATGCAAAAATCCCGTCTGTTGGAAACATAGTGAGCCTCTGGATTATTTAATCTCTGGACTCTTGAATTATTTGTGCAGGAACAGCTCGGAGCTGCAAGAACAGGACTGAGTTCCCCCCGCAGAGATTACAGATCGCACTAGCAGGGAGTTAACAGCCAGATCATTGACAGCTCGTGTTGTTTGGGAGCATAACGTTAATAAAGTAAGAAAATGCTTCTTTTTAAAAACAGCAGTTTTAACCGTCTGTGGTTCCTCTGTCAGAGCTCGTTAAATTTATCTCTTTCTCCAACCATGTTTGGCCACAATAATCAGATTTGGCTGAAAGTTTCTGTGTCTGAGCCAAATGTAGAGTTTGAATCCAGCAACAGCAATGAGTGTTCAGCATTTTAACTTCCCTTCCATCCGTCGTACGGGTGGCGTTAGCTTTAAGTGACTCTCTAGGGCCAAACCACACACTGATGTGGGTAAACCAACTCTAGATGGACTTCGGAAAGTGTCCTGAGGGTTTAACGTTTAAAGCCAAGCAGAGATTATGTGGAGAAAGCGAGACCTTCACAGCGAGGCTCGCCAGCATGAAGCGGGTAAATCTGACGTAGCTGGAGGAAGGAACATGCTGAGGCTACATCAGACTAAGAATGCTGGTCAGAATCAGAGCAGATACCATAATGTAGGGCTGGACGATATAGAACAAAACAATAACGATAAAATAGAAATAATAATGATCGATAATTATCAAATTAAAAACATATTTTAAGTGCAGCCCTGATAATTTTATGCTGTTTCTTAGTGACCCTTATTTTTAGATAGACACACAAACACTGAATTCAAACGCAACCCTTTATTCAACCAACTTTGTACCAAAACTGCAAGTTTTTTTAAAAAAATGAAAAAGAACGCGTGCTCTCTGAACTCGCTGAAGGGGGCGGAGCTTGCTCCCTGGGTCTGTGTTGTGATTGGTTGGGAGGATGTAATGATGTAATATTAACCTACATGGCTACAATGCAAAAGGAATGAAAACTTTATTCTATTGAACTTTTTATTGACCCCCCCCCCCCCATCATCGATATACATCTATCGATCGATATGTATTGTTATTGAATTATCATCCAGCCCTACGACAACATCCATCTAAAAACTTTTCCCTTGCAGCTGCACGCCTCATCTGACCTGGTCTGGCCAATTTATTCAAAAGGGCTTTTGATGTTTAACTTTTAGTACTTTTATATTGTATCTTTTCATTGTGGTTGTATTTTAACCAGCACTGTTCTTTTTGGGGCGACGGTGGCGCTGGAGTTAGGGAGGTTTTCCTGTAACTAGCACAGCTCACAACCGTCAGGCTGTGAATGACTGTAGTGTGAAGCGCTTTGGGATCATAGGACCGGTTAAGGAGCTGTTCACCAGTGAATTTCTCCAATGTGAGATCAATAAAGCCCATCTTATCTTATCTTATCTTATGTACACACCATTTACCATTTAGTGCTCTGCTTTCACTCGCATTTCTCACATCTAATTCCAACAAACGAATAAAAACAGTCACCTTTCAATAGAAGTTACGGTACATATTTGTCCTTTTTAACAATGGTAACAATCAACAAAACCCTGGTTCTGCTGAACCTGACATCAATTGACCTGTGCCAACTCAAACAGAACCAGACTGTATTGTATTTGGCGTTTTGTCCTGTTTGCATTGAAGAGAGGCGTTTACTTTACGAAGGACCTGGAAAGGAAAACGCCCATGGGGGTGGATGTTTGACGAGGCCTTTTCCAGGTTTTAGTCACTGCTTTGTTTGACTTAATTGACGCAGATTCTGGACTGGCTCTGCATGACGAGTGATGGTAAAATGTGTGGCGAACAATGTTCACGTTTAAAAACCATCTATGCCTATTTTTAAAAATGTCCTCAGGCTGAAAAAGGCAAAAGGACGACAGCTTATCATGAATTCCTTTCCTAACCTGCATCATGCTAAATTAATAGTTATTTACAATCCCAAATAACGTGCAGCCAGATGTTTGCCATGGTTGGGTTTTAACGGACATTTTCCCTGGTATTTGGTTTCAGGGTTGGGACACAGCCTGTTCCAAGGAAGCTGAAGGTGTGAAGCACAACAAAAACAACCAGCATGCAGAGCTGAAGGTGAGCTGGACGTAAAGCGGAGGTGAACCTGCAGCAGATCTCACTCCAACGTGGTGAAACGTGTCACCAGGAGACGGTTATGATGTCAAACAGGTTAGATCTACTTACACGAATCCCGAGCTCCACATTTTCTCCACCATAAACTTTCATTCCTTCATCAAGGACTCCGATTTCTCCAAGAAACTTCCTGTCGGCCACGAAGATCCCCATCACAGACGGACTCCTAAAAGGAAGCGAGACCAACGTTACTGCAGATCATCGTCATGCGGTCGTTTGTTGCAGCCTTCAAAAAGCCCCGGTCAGGAATCCCGGCCCATTCCTCTTATGGATCTTCATCTTCAGCCCACCCAGCAGATTTTCACCGGCTTTCAAGTCAGGCTTTTCTGCTGCTCAGGCAGTAACGTTCACTTTGTTCTCTGGAGTTAGTTTGTCACTAGCGTTGATGCACGTCTAAATGAAAAACCCAGACAGAGTTCTGCTGCTGAGTGCTTTTTAAATTGTCTTCTGACTCCTCCACCATCTAGAGGGATGATGTTCTTTACATAAAATGTCTCTATGCTCCAGTTTCAGCTCATCTGACCAGTGGAAGTTGTTTTGGGTTCTTTAGAGACATCTCTCTCTAGTTTTCCTTCCAGGATCTTTGAAATCTTTCTCTTCCTACCTCTTTGTTCATCCGTCCCTGCTTAGTGAGCATCAGTACCTTTTGTCTCAAGTAAGAAATGTGCTAATCGAAGAACAACACTTATTCTGATCATTTCTATTGCAAACAGGTTTATTTTGTTTTGGCAGCTTACTTTCTCACCTGACAACTCAGAAACTCAGTGAATTTTAAAATGCTTTATGCTTTACAAAGTTAAATTACATCAGTGTGCAGCACTAGTTTGTGCCACTGCTCAACAAAAAGGTCAGTTTTTAAGGTGTCTGAGGCTACTAATGTGGATAATCCGGGTTTTTACGCTGCAGAAATGCTTTGCTGCTCTGTTAAAAAGCACCTGGGCAAAAACCTGGTTACAGAAATGCACCGATCAGTCAGGCAAAGATCAGAATCAACCAGTTTCCCCTTAATCTAATCGGTCATCTGCTAATCAAATAAAATGTGCATTTCATTTCATCAGTTTCTGCTGCAGAATCTTTCTCATTAATTTATGGGAGAAAATAGAATCGGTTCAAATCTAAATCAAGCAGACATCAGTATCAGTATTCCTGGTTGGTGCATCTGTAATTGTTTAGGAGTTTGAACATAAATAAAATGTGGAGAAGCTGAATTCTTATTGTTAAATTTTTAACTTACTTTCCAGGCAGGGAGCTGTCATTGAGCTTGTAATAGTCGGGTGAAAAGGACTCATACATGCACCACAGAGCCCAGTCAAAGGCATGCGCTGCAGAGTTGTAGTGGATCACTTTGAGATCGTCAAAGTTAACTCTGTCAAACACGGGGGAAACCACCACGGTCCGGTCCGCTTGGATCTGGGTCAGCAGGGGTTCAGCCCTAAGACAGGAGGGAGAGACCGGCTTCAGTCGGGTTTAACAAACCTAACTTCTGACGCCGTGGTTCTTTAATCAGCATTTGTTCAGGAAAAGGTTCTGTTTCTCTTGGTTTCCGCCTGAAAGGCAAAGCGGTCGTAAACAATGAACTGTAGTTTGTCATGCAGCCTGTTTTGTTCCAGCCCGGCTGACGTGTTTGAATGCTTCAGTAGCTGCCGTCCAATAATAAAACGTGTGCAGCACTTAGGGAGCGTCAGGACTGGAAATGGTGCGTCGTTTTCCTTCAGAGTCACATTATAAAAATCACCTTTTCTGTCTATTTGCCTCCTGTCACCAAGTGAGAGCCTGTCAGTCTGAGCCGCACCCTCAGTACAACCCAGATGTTCAGTGAACCGGCTTATCAGATGTTGTTTTAATGTACCTGTGTGTGTGTTTAACATTCTTAGTTCAAACAAGAAGACACTTGGGGGACATGATTACTTTAACCACCAGATATCCTGCAGAACCCAGCGGGTTTTTTATCACCAGAGGCCTAGTTTGGATTCTTCCCAGGAGAAAAATGAGCAACAGGTTCAGGCAGACTGGTGAAAGGTTGCTGTGTCAAATGTGTGTATATATACGGCTAAAACCAGGTACTTAAATATAGACACAGTAGAAAAACAGGATATTTTGTCATCAATGACGTTAAATCTGACTTAATTGTTCCTGTTGCTGAGCAGATAATCTAAATAATTTGTTTGTAAATGCCAGAAAAATTGGAAAAACTTTTTATTACGTGTTTCAAATTCAAATCATTTGGGAAAAGCACAGATGATGATGTCATGTGTTTGCAAGCTTCTGATAGGTTAATTCATAACCACATTATATGAGATTGTGCATAAGAGCTGCAGACCGAGCTCCGATATGGAGGGCAGACATTTTCCTACCACATCTCATGGACTTCGATGTGAGCGTCCAGGATGGCCACCACGTCGGCGGTGGCAGCCCTCCACCCGGAGGCCCGGGCGTGCGCCAGGCCTTTCTGCTCCGTGTGTTTGACTCTGGCAATGCGGAGCCCTGGGTTCTCCTCCTCCAGCGATTTGACATATGCGTCGAGGTCACCTTTCAGGTTTTCTGAAATGAAAGCAAGTTCAATTGGAGGGGAGAGTTATGAAAAGATAAACCGGAATGCAAACCAGATTTAAAACCAGACTGTGCAGCCAGTTTGATCACAAAGGCTCTTTTATTTAAACAAATAAATATGCGTCTCAAACCAACCGTCAACTGCTGAGTAACGTTGGTTCATGAGTTATTACCCTCTTCTTTATGGTCCCCAGACTGTTTGCATGCCATGCAAAAATCAAGGAAGTCTGCAGCTCCCTGTTCAACATTTATTCGAAGGATAAATGTGATAAAGCTCAGTAGAAAGTTAGATTAAGGACCAACAAGGAATTTCTCCAGTACTTAGAGCAACGCAACTATAAAGGTTGAGGACATTTAAAGTAAAAAGCTACTAATATAAATCCAAATGGGACAAAACTGAAAAAATTAGGTAAAAAAAAAAAAAAAAAATATATCAACCACCACAATGCTAATGTGGAATTACACAGATTTTAAAATGTGGATTTCCTTCCTGTTTTGCATTGCATTGAAATGACTGTTGTCATTTCAGCTTTTAATTTTTTGTTCTCTGTCTTTTCTTTTCGTAGAAGGTACACCTGGTCTGGCGTTCTAGCTGTGACATCATTTTTAGCAGAGGAGTTGAACAACAACAAGTAGCAGAGCTCTGAGGAACTAATGCAGCCTTTCCAGCCGTCGGGGAATGAGGGATTGCTTGGAGCGATGACGTCTGCTGAAGCCCGGAGTGTCGCGGTGCTCAGGGGATTATCCTCTATTACCATCTAACATAGAAAGTACTCCTGGGTCAATGTGAGCTTCTGTGCTTTCTGTGTCTCTGCTCTGTCTTCTCTAACATAGAAAGTACTCCTGGGTCAATGTGAGCTTCTGTGCTTTCTGTGTCTCTGCTCTGTCTTCTCTAACATAGAAAGTACTCCTGGGTCAATGTGAGCTTCTGTGCTTTCTGTGTCTCTGCTCTGTCTTCTCTAACATAGAAAGTACTCCTGGGTCAATGTGTGCTTCTGTGCTTTCTGTGTCTCTGCTCTGTCTTCTCTAACATAGAAAGTACTCCTGGGTCAATGTGAGCTTCTGTGCTTTCTGTGTCTCTGCTCTGTCTTCTCTAGCATAGAAAGTACTCCTGGGTCAATGTGAGTTTCTGAGCTTTCTGTGTCTCTGCTCTGTCTTCTCTAGCATAGAAAGTACTCCTGGGTCAATGTGAGCTTCTGTGCTTTCTGTGTCTCTGCTCTGTCTTCTCTAACATAGAAAGTACTCCTGGGTCAATGTGAGCTTCTGTGCTTTCTGTGTCTCTGCTCTGTCTTCTCTAACATAGAAAGTACTCCTGGGTCAATGTGAGCTTCTGTGCTTTCTGTGTCTCTGTTCTGTCTTCTCTAAGCCCCAGTGGGTGGAGGCAGATGAGCGTTCACACTGAGCCTGGTTCTGGTTCTGCTGGAGGTTCTCCTTCCTGTTAAAGGGGAGTTTTCCTCTCCACTGTCGCTTCATGCATGCTGAGTATGAGGGATTGCTGCAAAGCCATCAACAATGCAGACGACTGTCCACTGTGGCTCTACGCTCTTTCAGGAGGAGTGAATGCTGCTTGGAGAGACTTGATGCAACCTGCTGGTTCCCTTATATAGGAAATGTTTTGACTAATCTGTATAATATGATTGAATTTTACTCTGTAAAGTGCCTTGAGATGACATGTTTCATGAATTGGCGCTATATAAATAAAATTGAATTGAATTTATTTTTAGGAGCATTAAACTGGGCCACACGGCAGAACCCCTCCCTGTTGCAGGTTTACAGGCGAGCGTTTGGTTGGTGGCCCCTGCACACGGATCCTGGACCAACCTACCATTAGAGCTGTGGTCGTCCACCATGATTATCTCCTTCAGCAGGTGTTTAGGCGTGCGGTCGATGATGCTGCGTAGAGCTCTCTTCAGGATAGACAGGGCTTCATTCAGGTAGATGAGAACCACTCCTATAGTCGGCAGCTCCTTCGGGTACGTCTTTGTTAGACACCTGTTCAGATGGAGAACCATTTAAAACCCAGAAAGGTTTGTTTTAAATAAACAAATAAACTTTTTATAGCACCATCCAACAAAGCCTAGCATGTTTGTTGGCAGACCATAAAGTTGTGCTGGGTTGGTGGATTTTCAAAACTTCAGGAATGTAGGGGGTTGTGCAAGGCCTTTGAAAGCTTTAAACACAAAGCAGCTTGAACTTTATCCTAAACTGAACCAGGAATCAGAGCAGAGATGAAAGGACAGGACTGATATGTTCATATTTACATGTATTAGTCGGTAATCGAGGGGCGTAGTATTTTATGAGCTGTAATCTAGAGGTGGAAGTCTGATTAATGCGACACATAAAGTATTACAGTAAGTCTAGAGCTGAAGGCATGGAGGGCCTTCTCTAGATCGCCACGGCTAAGGAGAGCCTTCTCCCTGGAAAGCAGACAGAGCTGAAAAAAAGCTGCTTTTCACGACTGAATCAACCGTTTATCAGGTTTTAAGCTTCACACCTAGATGTTTTTAACCTTGAAGTGGGGGATCGAAAGACCTAGACTGGGAGAAATATCACATGAATTACTGGACGAATTAAAGCAAATCCATCTCATTCGGTCGTTATTTAAGTGAAGGAGATTTTGAGATAGCCGACGCTTAATGTCCTTTAAGCAAAGACAAATTATGGCGTGCAACGGTAGGTGCTAATGGTAGCCTGTATAGTGAAAAACAGAACAGGTCCCAGAAGAGATCCCTGAGGCCTCATCACCGATCACGACCGTCCATTAAGTAGGACTTCCTACTCCCTGAAGGCCAACCTGCTGAGCCGAACGAGTGACCAGGAGCAGATGGTCACCAACACGGGGCCCGCGGGCTCCAGGTAGCCCCCCAGGACCACATCTGGGGCCCTTCAAGCCTCTTTAAAAAAATAGCACAACCCTCCAGTGTGCTGCATCTAAAATGTTATTTTAATTAGCTGCTCTTCCTTTTTAATCATACTTGTATTTACATAGATTTAAAATGATAAATGCATTAAAACATGTTTAGATGACATAAAGTTAAGGTGAGCTCTGACTCTTCTAGTCCACAGGTCAGTACAGGTACAGGTAGCCCTTTATCTGACACAGAACCGATGAAGTAGCTCTCATTTTCTAAAAGGTCGGAGATTCCTGTGTGAAAAGCTGCTGACAGGCCCAGCATCACCAGCAGAACAGCTTTTTTAAATTTGTAATCTGAGCAGTACAGTTTCAGTGCTATGACGGGATCTAAAGCCAGACTGGAATTTATTTATTTTTTAACAAATTGTTATATTCTAGAAAAGACTGCAGCTGAATAAAAACAATCCTTTCCAGAAGTTTGCCGACAAACGTCAGATGGGCTTAAAATGAGAAAAGGTTGAAGGATCTGAGCGTGGTTTTAGTCAAACGTGACCGGAAATGTGGCCGACGTGAGTGTGCGCGGTGAAACGCTTTAATCAGAACAATATTGAACATCTCTGGATAGATACAGCACTTTGGTACTGTCGGTGTATAAAGTGCTTCATAAATAAAGTTGGTATGGTATGGTAGATAGGGCCAGATTTACCCTTTTTCTCTTGTCTCTGGCAGAGGTCGGTCCAGAGGAAGACGATCGCTGAGGAAAACGTTGTATCCATACTTCTCAAACAGAACCTGGGCTTCTTTCTGCTCGTCCTCAGACAGGTTCTCCCCCCAGCCCTGGAACAGGGGGGACCCGGGGAACACTTTGCTGGACTTTTTCTTTGGGGGCGGCGGCGCCTCTTCCTGCTGCTGCTGCTGCTCTTTCTGCTGCTCTTTCTGCTCTGCCCTCTCCTGGATGGCTTGCTTCAGGACGTCTGCCACTTTCTTCTGTGTGTCTCGGTCCTCCTCCAGGATCCTCTGCATGGAGTCTTGTTTTTGGGCAAACTGTCTGAGGACCTTGGCTACAAAAAAAAGCGAGAAAGCCAAAACATCAAAAGCCATCCACAGAAGCAGGGCCGGCCCGAGGCATAAGCCCACCAGAGGGCCCCCAATTTTCATGTTTTTTAAAGGAAAAGTCCGGTCATATTCAGAATTCAAACTTGATGATCCATTGATTCTTCCTTGCTGACCGGACTTTTCCTTTAACAATTAAATAACAAACAAGTGATATAAATGAATGAATGAATGATGATGAAATAATTTATTTAATATGTTTTGTGACGTTTGTATTCAGAAGTTTTAATAAAAGAGTGAAATGTTTTAGGTATCGCTTATTTATTTTGTATTAATACATAACCTCACTGTGTTCCTTTATAATATTCGCTATAACATGATAGTGTGACATTTGTGTCAATAATCTTCTAGCATAGGTGATTCTGCGTGGTTGAAGGGGGGCCCCCCAAATCAAATGCTGCTTAGGGCCCTCAAGAGGCTCGGGCCGGCACTGCACAGAAGTAATACATCTAACCTTAAACCTTTATTTGATCTCATCTGTTTTAATCTGGAGTTGCTGAGAAATTCTGGGAAATCATCATAAACAAAGTAAAATAAATGATTCTAATACACAAAAAATAAGAAAATAACCCCTTTATCAGATCTGTTATAAATTAAGTTACTTTAAAAAGTGAGGCCAAACAGGAAATAATTTTGAGCCTATAATACCAACATCATGTCACAATACTTCCCCTTATATTGAAACATAAAGCGGCTTCTAACTTATCCTACAAGTTCTTCCTCTGTAGACATGGCTTCCAGTTTCTGCTCTATTAAAGCTACTTGGTGGAAGATGGTCAGAAGGAACCAAGCTTCAGCCAACTCACTGAGATTATTCAAGCTTTGCTCCAGGTCAGAGAAGCTCCTGGCCGGCGGGTCCGCCTCCACCTGCCTGCCCGTCCTCTCCTCGTACACCTGTCCGGTCCTCAGAAACACGGCCAGGTAAAATACAACCCCAACACAGGCTGCGATCAGGACCGGCCGCTTGAAGGACACTGCTCTCATGATGGAAACGCGCCGCCGTGCCAACCTGGACTGCCAAGGATCTGTGCGCAGCGCTGCATCAAAACCGCGAAGACTGCGCCGACAGGTTCTGCCGCTTCGGACTGACGCGCGCATCCAGGTACACAGGTGTGTCCGATCAAAGCCGAGCGGGGCGTGGCCAAACCCAGACGCTATAATTAAAGCCTGGCAAGTGGTACCAGGTCAACATGACACAGAAGATCCGGTTAAGTTGAAAGCATCCTTTTTATTCTCAGAGCTGATTTAACAGTCGCGATGACGCAAACAACAACAGGCTGCGAGCTGCTGCGTTCTCACGCCTCTTCGCCTCGTTCAGTCCCATTAAAACCACCAACTTCTGGGTTTATAATCAGGATTTCATGTCAGACAGCAAAGCTAAGGGGTGCATTTTAAACAAACCGGAAAGTCAGGCAAGTTTCTGAGCATTTTCTACTGATAAAAATCTAAAAATGACGGCAGCCTCCTTTACGCTGGTACCCTGAACATCTGATGAGACCAAAAAACACCAAACTCATAAATACAGTTAATCTGTTGGTAATTTAACCTCATAATAAATACAGCTGATCAGTTTCTGGCCTCTGGGGTTCTTAAGAGAACCTCAGAGAACATCCACCATCATGGAGACCAGGGAACCCAGCAGACGGGTCAGGGAGGAAGTTCTGGTCCAGTTTACAGCAGGTCAGGTTCTACAGAACCTCCCAGAGTTCTGATCATCATCTGGACCTGGAGAGAGGATGGACCTCCTGCAGACCTACCAGGACATGGACGTCCACCTGGACTGACAGGCTGGACCAGGAGAGCATTGATCAGAGAAGCAGGAGGACCATGGTGGCTCTGGAGGAGCTGCAGAGACCCACAGCTCAGGTGGGAGAATCTCCACAGGACAGCTGTCAGTCATGGACTTTACATATCTGTAAAATCCATGTAAGGCTCAGTTGTCACTTTTTCAGTTTCAAGTAAAATAAAAAAATAAAAACTAAAAGAGGGGAAATTTGTATTTTGTTGATTTTTTTTCTTTGTTGTAACAATACTTCTTGACCACAGATCTCAGACGGTTGAAAAGCCTGTTTTTTTGTTGTTGTTTTTTCGCCGTTGGTCTCATTTGGACAGAAACTGCATGAGCAGCTGAGTGAAGAATTTATGAGAAATAAATGAAAAACCAAACAGCAAACCTCCTCTGCCCAGGCCAAACACCCTTCAGTGGAGACAGTGTGAAGGTGTGAAGGTGTGGGCCAGCATCGCTCGTTGGAAAATCTCTGCTCTCCATCACTGGAGGAAATCTCAGAGCAGACAGACATTCAGCAACATCCCAAACCTCTCAGGGACCGAACGCTGTCCTCCAGTCATGGCTGTCCTTACACCCCCCCCCCCCACTGGCCAGTGAGTTGTATTAGCATCAGTTTAGCATTTCCTCCCATTATGCACAGCCAGCAAAAGAGCCGCTCTTCTTGACCTTCTATCACATTTTTATTTGTATCTTCCAGTTTCTACTTTCCCCTGGTAATTGTTTTGTTTCTCAATAAATTAATAAATGTACACCTTATTCCTAATATAATTACACAATGAAAAGGAATTGTTGTTCAACTCCAAATGTTAACTATACTGTTATTGGTCTATACACATTAGATCATTCGAAACATTAAAAATCAAACAATAAACCAAAAAATTTTAGTAAGCGTTTACTTAAGTCTTTATGATAGTTTTCTACAGGCAGCTTTACGACAACAGTGGAATAAAATCCTCAAATTATGGCTTTTAGTTTTTAGAAACATTTCTGGAGGCGCCACAGTCCTTACCCCCCCCCCCCCCCTTGAAGGTATCAGTTAGTTGCACAAATTAAGGGTTAAATTTGCCTTATTGTTTTTAAAACGGAATCAATCAGTCCAAAAAATGACAGCAAACACCAACGGCAGGAAAAGCTGTTTGGCACTGACCCTTTTTCCTGTTGCCCAACCCTAAAATGGATTTTACTTACATAAACGGCTCCAGTTAGGAGGAAACAAATTTCCAATTTTATCAGATTTATTGCTAAGAGGTTTTCTTGAATCCAGAAATATCAGACCAAACATCAACAGTCTGCCTTTCTGCACAGAGTTACATTTGGGCATGAAAACTTTAAATTGTAAAATGAAATCATTGAAACTGCAGTCTGCTGCATGAAAGCTCTTTTTTTTCTCATTACTGTAATCATAAATCAAACAACTTGAGCACAAAAGGCAGCTGTAGGCTTGCAGATAGTAAAGCACACAGCAATAAAAGTAAGCATAAAACGTTATTACTTGTTTGCAGAGAACTAATTAACTGCTACAGAGACCTGAGGGTCAGAAAGACGAGTTGTTTTTAGGACGCTGATGTTTGCTTTATCAGAAAACGACTTAGTAAAGTCCTGTGTGAGGGTTTAATAAACTACTTTTTACTGCGGCTGTAGGTTTTAAATGCAAAGCGGCCATATTGGATTGTGAGGTCAGAGTCTCTCTCACTTGTATTCTGACTTCTGGGAACTTTTCTGCTGACGTTTTCAACAAGATCAAACTGTGCTCTCAACGGGTTTCCATGAAGGTTGTTGTCTGTTTGTTTAGCATAAAATGGAAAATAGATTCACACCCAGAGAAGGTATGCCAGCTTATTGCTCACAAAGAGGAATGTTGCACTGGAAGATATCAGGACATCATTTCCTCCTTTTAGTCATTGTTGCAACATAAGATTGGTTATCACCTGTTCTATTTCTAAACAGTTAATACTATTAGGACATTTATTCCATTCAGAAATTATTACAATTATTACAGCCAGATGTGTATATCAACCACGGTGACATGAAAAAGTATCTAAACCCTTACAGAATTCTTCAGTTTTTGCTATTTTGTCCCATGTAAATGTTTCAGATAAAGAAATGTACCCAGAACACCCTGGCCCCGTGGCAGTAATTGCCCTCTTGTTGTTTTTTAATTCATTTGATTATGTGTAATCATGTTTTTAGAACACCAGCAGCTGCACCTTACTTCAAGGTCTGTAGATCAGGAAGTCACTTAAATAGAACCTGTGTGGCAACATGAAGTAGGCTAAAAGATCTCCAGAGAAGTACATTGCACCTAAAGAACTTCAGGAACAAATTTGTTAATGAAACGCTTCTGGATTCATTGTTCTCATTGCTCTTTCAGATTTCTTAGCTTCTTTTACAGCAGGTTCTGTCATCAATTAAAAGAGAGTAGGGAAAGAGCATCTTGCTTCAGTAGAGCTTTCACAAACTGCTGAACCTGAACAGGTGAGCATCTGCCTGTCCATCTTCCCTTCATTCATGAACAAGACCAGAGATACTTGAACTCCTCCACTAGGGGCAGGACATCCTCCCCAACCCGGAGAAGGCACTCTACCCTTTTCCGGTTCAAGACCATGGTCTCGGATTTGGAGGCACTGATTTTCATCCCGGCCGCTTCGCACTCGGCTGCGAACCGCTCCAGTGAGAGCTGTAGATCACGCCCTGATGAAGCCAATAGGACCACGTCATCCGCGAATAGCAGAGACGCAATCCTAAGGCCACCAAAGCGGATCCCCTCAACACCTTGGCTGCGCCTAGAAATTCTGTCCATAAAAGTTATGAACAGAATCGGTGACAAAGGGCAGCCTTGGCGGAGTCCAACTCTCACCGGAAACGAGTCCGACTTACTGCCGGCAATGCGGACCAGACTCTGACGCCGGTCGTACAGAGACCTGACAGCCCTTATTAAAGGGTCCGGTACTCCATACTCCCGGAGTACCCCCCACAGGATCCCCCGGGGGACACGGTCGAATGCCTTCTCCAGATCCACAAAACACATGTAGACTGGTTGGGCAAACTCCCATGCCCCCTCAAGAATCCTGCTGAGGGTATAGAGCTGGTCCAGTGTTCCACGGCCAGGATGAAAACCACACTGCTCTTCCTGAATCCCAGATTCAACTATCCGACATACCCTCCTTTCCAGAACCTCTGAATAGACCTTACCAGGGAGGCTTAAGAGTGTGATTCCTCTGTAGTTGGAACACACCCTCCGGTCCCCCTTTTTAAACAGGGGGACCACCACCCCAGTCTGCCAATCCAGGGGAACTGCCCCCTTCTGCTTTCTTTCAAAAATCTTAACCTTCCCTCTTCCAAAAATACGTTATTTATGTAGTGATTGACCAATAGTTGTCCTGTGTTATGGGAGGTTTGGGTGGAATATTAAACAATAGTAACTGAGTTCCCATCTTTACTAAATGACGAGACGGTGGTATAACGTTCCAGCACCTTTATTGAGAAACAGAGCAGAGATTCGCATAGTTGGAAAGTAATCGCACCCCACGGTTCCGCTGCAGTCTCTGTCTGCCCTGTCTCTGTCTGCCTCGCTTTTCGGGCTTCCCCTAATACTGCACCGTGGCCTTCCCATGAGACAAAACAAAGACAGTCTATTGTAAACAATCAGTATCCCTCAGCAGCTGCAGCATTTGGCCTTGCAATCAGAAAACAGTGGATCTTATACACAGACATCAGGTCTCCAGGCCTCCTCTGTCCGAGTGGTGTGAGGCCATAGTGACTTCAGAATAATAATTCTTATAACATTCCTCTCTTTTTTTTTTTTTTTTTTTTTGATGATGGCGTCGTCAGCATCAAGACAAAACAAGATGACCCATCACTTGAAAATGTGAACAAAGCACAGAGGAACCATTTCTGTAAACTCGTAAAGTGGGACCAAAAGGGTTCCCGTGTTGGAACCGGGTAGTGCTGGAACTTTTAGTACAGATCAACATGAATGCTTCATAGAGCTTTAACACACAAGATCAAAGATTTAGCTTTTGTCCACAATTTAGGATTCATCTAATTAGGTAAGGCCTGTTTTAGGTACCTATGCGCACATTATTTTAAAATTACATTAGACTATGGTAAGCTAAACCTGTTCAGTAACCAAGGTCAAATCCGTCTACTCTTCACCCACCCTGTAAAACCCCTTACTTGGTTCTCCATTTACCATTCCCATGGACAATCATCCATGACTTTCATACCTTACAAATCCAGGAGCACCACTGAGGGGCATCAGAGGGCAGGCTGGGTCTTTGTCATCAGAAAAATTCATCCTATCTAAAAGATGATAAAAACTGATGTGACCCCAGGTGAAATCACGCTCTCGGCCAATCTGAGCCTGAAACCCCTGTATTGAATCTAAGTGTTATCATTACCAGCTAATATTAAAGGATCTTTAGAGCCAATCCGATCCTGGTTCTTCCTATATCAAATCAAAAGGTGCATAAACCATAGATCCTTGTGTGTCTGAAGCAAACAGTTTCCATTTCTTACCATAAAACCATATTGATCAACATGATGTAACATTAAAGTGTAGATCTCATAACACAAAAAATCAAACATGTGAGTCAGTGGAACAGAGCAGTTAAACAAACAGCAACACAATATGAGAAGAGTTCCAAACGTCAAGAACGCAAAGTTAAGAAAGCCTTCAGGCCATTCAGGCACAAGGCAGAAATTAATCTAATCGCGCTTAGGGTCTCTTCAGGCAACTCCTCCCGTTGAAGAATAAGGAATCAGAGTTCTCTGGCTTCTTCATCCCCAGTCCTCTTCTGGTTCCTCCTCGCAGGCTGGACGATTGAGCTGGATGGTAATAAGTGTTCAGTTCTGGATGGGCACTGAGCATTTTATTTTGCATTTCTCTCTAATAAAACACTTTGTGAAGATGGTCTGCAGACACGAGTCCTTGTTCCCACTAGAGAACAGAAACAAGGTGTAATTAGTGTTCTTATCAAAACCCCTTTCATGTGTCATTTATTAAAACATCCTCCAAGCACTTTCACATTCAAGATATTTCTGTGCACAATTATTTAGCTTTCAGAATTCTGCAATTTAATTATTAATTAAAATAGTAATCTTTAAGTTCAAGTGTATCTGCAGTAAATTCATAATAATTCTTAACAGAATGCTTTTAATGTGTGTCTTAACTGTTGTTGTCTGACAGTTGAAGTTCTCTGCAACATAATTTCATCAACATATTCGTTTCATGACATTTCCCATTTATTTTGAAAACCCAACTGAGAAAAAGAAAGCCTTTCCATGTGAAAGCTTTTTCCCTCTCTCCCTCTTTTTTTCTTTTTTTTTTTTTAAGTGAGGTGCTGTTCTGCACAGAAAAGACAAAATATTTATACCATGCTGTTACTGTTCAAGGATGCCAAGGTTCTACAACACAAAACAAAGCAGAGAGCAGGAGAGAACAGGAGTTTTTTGAAAATGTTCTAACATTGTTGAACAACCAAAGCTACTTAAGCAAATCAGAATTAGTTCCCAAATTAATCCTAAAATAAAGTAAACCTTACATTGTGTACATTGTGATTATTTATTTATTTATCTTCTTAAACTGAGGATTAAGGACTTTTATTAAGAAGTTCTTGGGTGAACGCGTCTCTGCATTCCTATTTGTCTAGGCCTCTGCAATCTGATCTATGATCTATGTATTCTGCGTGCCTGGTCAGGAAGGGTTAAAGGTTCTCTGAAGCTTTCTGTTTTCAGCAACCCTGAAAACCCAGAACCCTTTACAGTCAGTGTAAGGTGTCAGGTAACCTGTGGGACCACCTTGTCGTCTCTCTGGTTCCACCAGCTTTGTCAAGTCCACAGCAGCTCGTCCTGGGTGCCATGCCCCAGGGGTCTCCACACCCCCCTGTGTGGAACGCCTCTCATTGTAAGGATCTCACCTTATGTCCCGTTCAAAACAGGAGTTCCAATGTGGGGTGTCTTTGCTGCTTTAATGTTCCTCAGAGAAAACCTTCATTCATTGATATCACCTTCAAGCTGTTACCCTTTTATCATCACAGCCCCCCAACCATCCTGACCAGATCCAAAATGTCCCCAGAATTTAATCTAATTAAATTAATCTTACTTATTTTTTTGTATGTAAGACGATAACCATTAAATTATCCTGATCTAAAAGCTGTCAGGTTAAAGGTTTGCTAAATTCAGTGTTGTGTTTTTTCCCTTAGGATGTTTAACTGGTTAAAAAGACTATTGAGTTATTTGTGTTCTAGTTGAAAGATATTAAATCTCCATAAATATTGTAACCATTGTACCCTGATGCTTTAATCCTAAATTTACCCATGTTAGTTAGTAGGATGTGTCATTATGCTAATTTTATTGCAACATTACCCATTTTAGCCAGTAATCTTTCTTTGCGTTTTATTGATGCCTGCCGGATTGGCAGAAATCAGCTTACTCTAAGATGTTCACTAAATGAAATGCTATTTAAAAGTTCAGATTACTCTACTTATATAGTGAAAACTAATTAATTAATTTATTTATTTAACTGTTGATATAATACCCACTTAATTAGGTTGCTCTATGATTCCCATCAAGTTACTTCTTTAAAAGTTTTCACCTTTACATAATCTTAATGTGTTTCGTAATGTGTGTTTTGTTTTAATTGTGTACAACAAAATCTGAAGTGAAATGCATGAAGTCGTGTCTGCAGAACTCATCTGTGTTTGTTGTCGAAGGTTGTCCGATGCCTCAGTCATAGTCCTTCATTGTCCATTTTCAGTCCAATGTCTAAATTCAGCAGCCCAACATTCTCCTTCTCATCAACAGTCCATCCTCCAGTCCTCACGCCTGCAAACAGAATGAATTCTGCCAGCATTTTTTGCCAAAGAAAACACTCCATAGGTTGAAAAGAAATTACAGCAAAGCAGTCACAAACATTTTAACTACAGTGTTCCCTCTAACATGACAAACATAAAAGAAACAAAAGGATAAAAAAAATAAATCAAACTTTGTCTCTGACAAAATAAAACTCAAAACTGGATCAGGCTGAAGTCAATGACATCACCTTTAGTCCTTGTCCCAAGGATCAGCCCCCATGGCACTGCGGCACTGTTTCTGCATTCTCTCGCATCTGAGAATGTCTAAAATGAGACTAAATCTCTATGTTAGCACAATCCTATCATATTGACCAGGTTTCTTTGCAAAGAAAAAGAAGCAGAAAGATAGAGCTGTTAATAGCAGAAAGCAACAAACATTTTTAAGACACCACCTTTCCTGCTGGAAGATCTGGCATAACTTGGTTAAAACCAAGTATAATTTAGTGTCCAAATCTGATTATAACTCCTTTAATCTGAAAGCAATAACTCAGAGAAAAACAAGAGTGTTAATAGCATGCAGTTAAAACCCTGGTCCCCTTAGTGTCCCTTTAACGTGATGTTTTTCCCTTTTTTTCTCTGATCCTGGGAAGGTTTCTATTCTTCACCTTTCCTTTGAAACTTTGTTCAAAACCCCTCCAAAAGAAAGAAAAAAAAAAAAACGAAAGAAATGAACCAAAAAAACTAAAACAAAATTGTTTTCCAAGGAGCACAATTATGTCTTTTCCAATATGACATAGGTTTTTGACTTATTACAAACCTTTTTGATATCCTTCTGGTCCTTTGACCATGTGTATTTGCTGTTAGTAATACTTTTATACATATATACCTTTTCAATCTTAATTGGTCAAGGGTGAAACTTTAAAACAATGATTTTTCCCTTTTAGCTTACTGAACTTCTAGTGTTTCTCTATAAATGATAAGAGTTTTCCCCATAATTCCGCACATTGAGAAGGCTACCCAAAACAAACCAAGATTAGAATTAAAATTTAACCCTTCAGAAGCTGGCTTTATTTTATTTTTTCCCTCTGACATAGTTTTCAGGCCCCAGGCCAGAACACACAGACCCAGCCTCGCCATAAACATTCAGATGTTTTAAATCATGGTCAGATTTGTTTATCATATCTATTGTCCTTCTCAGGTTATGCCGTCCGTCTGAGGTTCACCTCAGCGCAGCATAACTAATAAAATCAGATGATTTTTTAACTGATGACGCGTGTAACGTGGCCTTCTGATATTTTGACGCTTTTCAAAATTTCTCATTAGTTGCATTCAAATCCCAAATAAAAGAAATAAAATAAATTAATTGAGAACCCTTAGAAAAACAACCATATTTAGTTCCATACAGTTTGTTCAAAGCACAGTTTTCCCTCATCTATTTAAATCAAAAATCTTGTATATCTAAACTTCTTTCAACTGGACTGGTTTGTGATGAATCATTATTATTATAAGTAATGAGATTTCAGTAATTTTAAATTACTTTAGGGCTAAAAAACAAGTGATAGGATCTCAGCCTAAATTTGTAAAACAGTAAACTTATTAACAAGCTTATGTAACGCTTATTTCCAATTTCTAACAAAGCTGAAATATTTCCGTTCAAGACATGTTAATCTCTCCGTGTATCAATTTAATTTGGTCCTGATATTTAATGTTAAAAAACAAACTTTGTTATTTAAATCTCTCTTTTACTGTACCTCTATTGTTAACATAGTCCATGCTTAAAATGTCATTTGAATTACGGAGCTGCAGTTCTCCCAAAACAAATGAACATTCTGAAACCATGAACATTACTTTTACCCCGAATTAATTCACACAGACGAACGTTTAGTTACATAGATACATACACACGTACGGTTACATACAAACGATGACATTCAGACAGACAAACACGTGCAGGCCTGCTTTTTCACCATCTTAAATAGTTCTATGTTTTCATAATTTTTAAACGTCAACGCCGAAAGATGTTTTCAACGCGTTAAGTTCCCGCTTAGTTTAAAAGGTGGAGAGCGTGCGCTGGTTACGACCCCCCGATGCTTCGTCCACACGCGGTTTTACGCTTCAGTCCCGCAAGGATACAACTCTGTGTCTCGCAGACACTTGGACGCTTACCCATTTTTGAAAGTTATACGTCGCTATTAGCAGTTTAGACCAATTTTATCCACAACGGAAGTGCCTAATCGGTCCCCATGTAAACGCTTCCCCGGTGCAACGCCTTTTTAGTTTCGTTTCCGTTTCCTTGTTTTTATCGCTTTTCTTTTTTTCTCTTAATTTTATTTTTATTATTTAGTAGCAGTACTGCAATAAAATAAAAATAATAGTAATAATAATAATCCCTATGTGAGAAATCTGCATGTTTAATCAAATCATTTCAAATCATTTATGCATGTCATGCGTCTGGGCCCCTACGTTTTTCAGCATGAAATCGAACGTCTCACCCTGGGGCTAGGCTTGACCCTGAAAAACTCTGCCTTTAAACCATTACACTGACTCTTCTGCTTCCAGACTTTTTTTTGTTTGTTTTTATTTATTTTATCCTTTTTTTGTGTTTTATTATTATTTTCTACTCGTCTTTAGCACGATCGACCAACTAAATGAAAGGCCTCACATCCGATGGTCGCCTTTTTGGTATAATGGTCGGGGTCCCCACTTATCAAAGCTGCAAACGTCTTCGCAACAGTCAAGGACTTAAGCATCCCTGCCGCTTTCATCCACAACAGAAGTGGACAGCCTCTTGCACAAACCCAAGACAAGAGGACTTTAATGGACCAGCTGCAAACTGCTCAGCCGGTCACCTGTTCTCCAGGTGAAAATCACTCTGCCACTCCTCCCCCCTTGTGGGAAAGTCCGTATTTCAGCTGAAAACGTATTCTAATTAAATTTTGAATTTTAGTTTAATGTTTAAACCTTAGTCACCGTTCGGTATTGCCAACCCTGTTTTATTTGCCTTAAGGATTAAATATAATTCATTATTTCTACCGGCTTTTACTTTTTCTACCTTTTAGGTTTACAGTTTTTAATTTTAAAATTTCTTGAGGTATACTTTAAAATGGGGTTTAAATTTTAAAAGCTTGCAAGCATTTTTGACCAATTGCGTTTGTTTTTAAAAGAGCTGGAAAATAATCCCCTTACCGTCTCATGAAAGAAAGGTTCGGATCTTCGCGCCGACGCCCAGAGACGCTCCGAGACCAGGAGCTCCTCCACATCCCTTGAAAATCCATTCGGGGTACCAGAGGCCGGATAACCTCTCCGGGTTGGCCAAAACAGCTCCTGTCCCCGGACTCCCTCGCTCGTCGGTCGGAGATCCTGTTCGTGACGCCAAATTGTTATGGGAGGTTTGGGTGGAATATTAAACAATAGTAACTGAGTTCCCATCTTTACTAAATGACGAGACGGTGGTATAACGTTCCAGCACCTTTATTGAGAAACAGAGCAGAGATTCGCATAGTTGGAAAGTAATCGCACCCCACGGTTCCGCTGCAGTCTCTGTCTGCCCTGTCTCTGTCTGCCTCGCTTTTCGGGCTTCCCCTAATACTGCACCGTGGCCTTCCCATGAGACAAAACAAAGACAGTCTATTGTAAACAATCAGTATCCCTCAGCAGCTGCAGCATTTGGCCTTGCAATCAGAAAACAGTGGATCTTATACACAGACATCAGGTCTCCAGGCCTCCTCTGTCCGAGTGGTGTGAGGCCATAGTGACTTCAGAATAATAATTCTTATAACATCCTGTGAACAGTTTCTCTCTCCTGTGCAGCTCTGCAGCTCCCCCAGAGTTATTATGGGCCTTTTGGCTGCTTCTCAGCTTAATGCTTTGCCTGTCACCTTAATTAGAGGCCCAATAAAGTCGAGTTGCAAACAAAATTACTTAATTTCTTCTTTCCCATTGATGTTAACAACATTTATTATGTGGTGTAAAACGAGTATAATTTCCGTTGTTCTGGTCCATCAGTCTTAAAGGTCTGCTAAGCTAGAAGGTTGTGATGAGGTGCTGAATGGTCCAGCTCTGGCTGCTGCAGGGCTGAATGATGAGCTGATAGTAGTAGTTTTCTCCCTGGGCGATCTCCAGACATCTCTTCGTAGCCATGTTCCTAATTTCCCGGCCCTGTGAAGGTTTGATTGAACATTTAATGAGATAACAGCATTAATTGCAGACAGCACTGCATTGCTGCCATGAATGTTCCCAGCTTACTTGTGTGAAGTCCCAGTGCATGTGTAGCTGGTTTAGCTTCGCCACGTTGCACTCGTGCAGAGTGGGGATGCTTCCTGAGCCTGGATCCACCAGGCAGCGGTTGCTGCTGTATTTGTGAGATCTCAACCTCCCGATGAGGATCTCCCTCTCTGTGTTGTAGAAACACCGCTGCAGGAAAGGAATAGCTTGACGTTTCGGGTGCGGTATTTTGGTTTGAGCTTATATTATCAACTTTTTGTGCTACCTGTGGTTCTTGGAAGTGGCACTCGTATAAGACTGGAATGTTTCCAGGAATCACTCCCTGATCCACGCAGTGGTTCTTAAAAAGGCTGTTCTGCAGCTGAGGAGAGCGCATTTTAGAGTCCGACAAGCACAGCTACTGTACTTAAAAGCATATTTCTTTATCTGAAGTAACTGAGAACATTTCAGGCTAACTGGTTTTGCATGAACTCCTGAAAAAGGTCCTTACCACTCCGTAGCCCAAGACATTGTCCCATCTTTCCAGACTCGGGTAAACGTTCTCCAGGTACCAACTAAAAGGTTTACATTTCAGGTTCTCTCTGAGTTTTTTCCTCTCTGACACATCGCCGATATCAATTCCATGGTCCTGTTGGCAAATATCACCAAAATGGTACATATAAAAATCATAAAATTGGGTAAAATCTGTTTAAGTCAAAACATTTAAAATGCACATTAGAAGATGAAACAGAATCAGCTAAAATATCCTTTTAATCATTTCAGTCTGAAGGTAACTTTCCTGCTGCTGCTGCATGTTACTTTCTAAGCTGTTATTTTATTAGTCAACCTCGAGTTAAAGATTAGAGTTAAAATTTTATCTTTAGTCCAGAATATTCACTGTATAACCCACTGAACATACATCCCCCTCCACATTTATTGGCACCCCTGATAAAGATCTGCAAAAAACTATGAAACAAATGATTGATTGCAGTAGCAAAAACTCAGCTTGAAAAGTTTAAATCCAACATTTAATTTATTCAGTAGGGGAAATATATGTTAAAGGGGTCATCACCAGAAAACCTGACCTTTTCATGTTGGTGTTGGGTTAAAACCTTCCAGAAAATCAGGAGTGTGAAAGTGTTTTTTTGTGCACTCTTTATACAAACCAGAAAAATCCACAAGAGATTTTGGTGCTCCTCCTTGATTTGCATTATTCATGGAAGGACGCTAACGCATGCCTCGTCAACCACCTGAAATGACTAGTTGTGTCGCCGCCACTAACGAGTTGTGCTAAAAGTAAAGATGACCAAACGTTGTGCTCATGTTAACTGCTCTGTTGTTGGTTGGCACAATAAACATGCAAAAGTTTTCAGTTTGCCTGCATCTGTGGACCAAACTACCAGGGAGCAGCGGATTAAAGCTATAGTTGGTAATCCTGTTCAGAAATACTTATTATTAATCTGGGTAAAATCGTTCTTCCATCCTAAAAGTAGCTAGTTAATACTTTATGTATTCAGAAAAAAGAGGTTAAAAAATTAATCTCTATGGGAGTTGCAGGCCTGTAAAATCTCTGACCAATCCCTGACGTTTGCACTAAAGGGCAGGGATTGGTCAGTTTTGTTCCTGCTCCCCCCCCCCCCTCCCCCGTCCCTCTAGTTCCTGGAGTATCACCTTATCTAGTGGTTGTCCCACATGTCATCATTCTGACGCGCTCACGTAACACTAGTGTGTGTCCTTGGTCCTTGTTAGTTTCTACGGAGCCTGTTTGGTGACATGGACAGAAAAAAGTTTACAAGACGTTAAATCATGGCCACGAGTTACTAATGCGTGCGAACGAGATAGATAAGTCGTGGCCACAAGTTATTTGTGAGGGAGCTCCGTTATGGTGGTGTAGCATACATCCAAGAAACATGATGAACATGAACAATCTGGTATCATTAAGTATAAATTCTGATACCAGACGTTACCAAAAAGTGTTTTTTTTTCTATCGTCACTTAGCGAAAAAGAAGGATGTACAGTTATTGCATCCCTGATCCACTCGCATCCACTGAGTGTCAAGCCCGAAGGCTAAACCGAAGGCAGTATTTATCTCATCTATCTCGTTCCCACGCATTAGTAACACGTGGCCACGACTTAACATCTTATAAACTTTTTTCTGTCCATGTCACCAGACGGGCTTCGTAAGTTTCTGCTTGCTGGCTGCGCACTTCTAGTGTTTATGTATCCGATTAGCTTAGCGGTTAGCTTCGGTGTTAGCCATTCATTGTAGCTCCACTGCTCTCACCGTAGACTTTGAACATGACGGAGAGTCGCATGAAGCAAACCCTTTTCATGTTTATGAGAAGAAGAAGAAGAAGGTCTCAGTAGAAAGAAATAAGACCAGAGAGGATTTGGGAGATTTTTTTCATGCGATCCCTTTGAGGAGCAGTAGTGCAGGTAAGACGGTCTGGTGCAGTTATTCAAAAAGGGACTCGGGGAAATTCCCAAAAAATCGTCCACCCCAGCTTTAAGTTCATCTTTCTTGTTAAAGGTGAACGGCAGAGAAATGAAGGTACTTACTTTAACAGGGGTGCCAATAAATCAGGGGTGGGAAACCACAGCGGGCCGGTATCTAATGCTGGAGAAGACCCTGCTGCTACAATCGCCATTGCACTTTCACTTTTGGTTAGTGCACTTTATGTAAATAGGCACTATAAAAATAATAATTACAAATTGTGGACCATGCCATTTCTTGCCTCTGCATCTCTCCTTCGACACCTCATGTACTAAAACTTCTAAAGGATGTGTCCAGATGTGTTAGAGTGGGACACAGCTAAAACATGCAGAACACCACCTCTCGAAGACCAGAAACTACTATCATACAGCTTGAATCTCATTAAAGCTTTAATTTTAGCTTCTCCCCAGCTGGAATATTGAACCTGACTGACCTTCAGAGGAACATTCCAGGCAATAAACACATTTTTCTTGTATTCATCCAACCAAACATCTGCAACCCTTAAGGCGTTCCTCCTCATGGATAGGCTGAGATCCGGCGCATACGGTTTGTGCGCTCTCTCGATGTGAGCTATCCTGGAGCAAGGCACGATCTCCACACTTCCTCCACACAGCCACACCTGAGCAGCCAACACACAGATCAGTGTTCAGAGGTGGCCGTGTCAGTCTTGTATTAAAATTACCGTTAACACTCGCAGCCACTCACGCGGATCCCAAGTTCAACGTTTTCCCCTCCGTAAACTGTCATGCCTCCATCAAGTCCACCGATTTCTCCAAGAAAACCCCGGTCTGCTGCAAAGATGCCCATCACAGAGGGGCTCCTGCATGAGAGACGTCAGAATCTGAGGAAAACCTGACACATTTACCCGCCTGCTGCAAGAAGTCTGACTAAGAAGCTTTATATCCGAACTGGGCAGATGATGAGAAAAGCATGAAACGTTTGAACCAAATGGAAAATTCAACTGCAACCCTAGGAGGACAGCACTGAGACCAGGCAAGAAACAAATTATTTGTACAGCACATTTCAGTACAAGGACAATGCAAAGTGCTTTACATGATTGAAAAATAGGAAAATAAATACAGAATAAAAGCAAGTTGGAAAAAATGTAGAACAAATGAAACAAAATAAAACATGGGAGAATAGAAACTAAAAGCAAATATTAAAAACAGTTGGACTACAAAGTTGAACTAGTGATGTTTCAGTAAAACAGTTTAACTAGAGCAGTCGAAGGCAATCCTAAACAAATGTTTTTAATCTTGATTTAAAGGAACTCAGGCTTTCTGCGCTTTTCCAGTTTTCTGGTAGTTTGTTCCAGATCAGTAGAGCACAGGAACTAAATGCTGCTTCTCCATGTCTGGTTCTGGTTCTGGTTCTGGTGACGGTTTTAAAAGAAATATTGCAAAACTTAACAAGTTCATTAAATATGTGCAAAATTGAAATTTGATTTTGGGATGAGTTGCACTTCAGAGGTCATGATTCAACAATAAGAAAGACAGACGGGACAAAGATGGCCTCTATGGGAGAATACCAAGGCCAGAACCACTGTTGACCCAAAACAACTTAAAGATCCAAGCAGAAAGCAATGGATCTATCAAATTTTCTTCTGTTGTTTGAGACGCGGGCAACAAGGAAAAGCAGCGATCGCTCTGAGTTTACCGTCTCCTCAGCAAACAGAGCAGCTGTGAAGCGTCTGTTTCCCTTTGAAAATGAGCAAAGCTTCCACTAGATTACAAAGCGGGATGTAAATATATGATAAATCTTTAATGGGTAGTGGGAATATTTTGTTTTCTCTGTAAATTTTGCTCTTAAATAGATCCTCCCTGTAACTGACTTATACATTTATATCATTTCTTCACCTCATCCACTGTGGGTCCCTCTGCTATCTTTTGGTTAAAATTAATTATATAAAAACATGTATAAATGTAGTTTGGATTCAGGCAGAAATATTATTTAACACTTGAAATAAGTTCTTTTTTTTAACATATTCAGAGTGTTTTTAATTTTTCTTTTGTCTTTTCAGTGTAGATATTCCTCTCTCCTACAACTACACACTTTATTCAACAAGGTGTTTTGGTCTTACGAAGTTATTTCTATAATGTTTTTGTTACTCTATTTTTATTAAAAAATATATGTTTGTACTTTTTTGTTTGCTTCTGTTCCAAATGTTTGAAAAATAAACCAGTAAGTGATCATTATTAGTTTTTTTTACCCTTTTGTTTGATTGAAAAAATAAGTATCAATAATATCGTATCGATAAGGAGTGTCGTTAAGAGTAGTAGTATCGATAAACCCGTAACTAACTGCTCCTTTCATCCTGCTAACCCGGGATGCCCGGCTGACTTCATCTCTCTCAATTAACTCGAACTACGTTGACTTTTTCTGCTCATGTTCAGGCATTATCAAGGCCCACACTCCTATATTTGACTTTGTCCTCGTTTTTATTTAGTATTCAGGCTGTCATGAGTGATTTTTACTCAAAATGCCAGGAGCCACTCTCCTACGCTGCCATCGCCTCGCCCGTCAACCCGGAAGTCTTAACTTCACTTTTAAGCTTTAAAGTAGCTTCATCATTAATGTATTTGTTCTTGATTCTTATTTGTTTTCTTCCTTTTCAACAGGTTAAAATATTAAGTACATACAAGAGGAATTAATAACACCACTGATTCTTGGCTGTAGTTCCTGTTAACTCTTAGTTCCATTTTAAATATCTTCTGTTTGATTAATTTTTAGGATTTGTAACAGAGATGCTTAATTAATGGGGGTTACAATAAATATTCTAGGGTTCATTTTCCAACATACTTTCCAGGCTGGGATTGCTTCCCGTTCCAGTCTGGTCCGAAGGACTCGTACATGCACCACAGAGCCCAGTCAAAGCCATGAGCAAACGATTCGTATCGTTCCACCTGTAGATCATCGTAGTTGACCTTATCAAAAACAGGAGACACCACCACGGTCCTGTCAGCTTTAATCCTGGCCAGCAAAGGTTCAGCCCTGCAGACGACACACGAAACTAAATGTGTTATAAAGCTCAGGAGGAGAAGACGGACTACAATCTTGATCTTGATCTGGTGTTTTTTGCTTACCATCCCTGCGTAGCTTCAATGTGAGCATCTAAAATAGCCACAACATCTCCTGTGGCCTGCTTCCAGCCTGTGATCCGGGACTGGGACAAACCCATTTGATGTGGGTGCCAGACTCTTTTAATGAGGCCAGGCGTTTCTTTGTGAACTTCATCAATGAAGTCGTACAAAGGTTTCCCAAGATCATCTGAAAATACAATCCTCGGTCAGAAGCAGTACAGAAAACAATGTTGTGCTGTCCAGAATCAATCCTAGTTCCTGTTCTTTGGCCTCTAAGGAGCCGAACCTTATTCTGACCTTAAACCTTAACCTAAATTACTTAATTTAAGTAATTTCCACCTGGGATCATTAAAGTATGTCTGAATCTGATTCTGATTCTGATGTGGGAGATGTTTGTTTGTTAAGCCACCAAACCACTGACCTGTCCTTCAAACTTAAAGTGTCTTCTATACAGGATGAAGAAATGTGGGGTCTATAGTCATGGGAAAAAATTAGGACAGCCTGTGTTTGTTTTTTTACATGGATATTTAATTATTACCTATAAAGAAAAACGTAAGCCTTGTAAAAGAAACAAAATACGTGAACATGATGAAGGACATCATTACTTAGCATTCTGAACGAGTTTTTTTCCTGTTTTAGACCTCAGACATTCAGTTTGGTGCTCCTGATGGTTGAAGTGACATTCAACACCGTGGTGATATCTAAGGATCTTCAGGGAGAGGATTGTAGGAGCTTCTGGGTCTGATGAGGGATTTAAATAGGTCTCAGAAGAATGTGAAATCTGCCATTCCACTGTATAGAAAATATTCCACAACCGGGGAACATTCAAAACCACAGCCAACACAAGCAAGTTCACCCAAGAACACTAAAATGTCCTCAGGAGACCTACAGCAGGTTCTTCCTACTGTTGATATGAAAGTGCATGTCTGTACCTGGAGCTTTGTCTGCAGTAATGCCAATGCTGCTCTGCTTGGTTGTGATGAAGACAGAGTTGAGCCAAAAAGCAAAGCTCTCGCTTTAACAGTCTGTATATCTACCAATGTCCCCTATGGTCAAGAGGTAAGGAAGGAGATCCTGGATACAGTACAAACAGCTGAAACGAGCTTCCTACAGAGAGTGGCCGGGCTCTGAGCAGCTCTGTTGTTCAGGGAAGCTCGTTAGAGGAATGCAGACATTAGCTGGAGAGCACAGAGCAACAGCCAGACCATAAAAACCTTCCCTACCTTCAATTAGCTGAGCGCTTAAATCCTCAGATGTTATGCTGGTCTCTTTTCTTCTCTTGTTTCAATTTAACTATTACGTATTGTGAAACATCAAACCAGAGGCTCTCTCAAGAGTTCTCATCTGAAGATGTTCCCAATCAACTGGAAAAAAACTTCCTCTCTCAGTCATGCATGGAGGTCTCTCCTGGGATCTGGAGAACCAAAAATCCAGCACGCTCTTCAGGATGAACCAGATCCCAGAAAGGATCTCCCCCAGACCATGTGTACCATCATCCCTCTATATTCCAAGGTAAATAATTAGGTTAATTCCTCCTCCTCACCGCTTCCATATCCAACACCACCCTCACAGGGCTCTCCAACGGCTCTGACCTCTCCAGATTACCTTCTGCCACTGTCACCACCAAATTACCCATAAATCATATCTTCAGACTCCAAGGCATTCTCACAGAAATCACAGAGGACTCCAGTTGATAGCCCAGGCATGGAAAGACCTCTGTGCAATTCACGACTCGCTTTGGGTCTCCAACCCCAGACTAATGCACAACGTGAACGGCTCAGTCAGGAACTAGAACCTACGCTGCAATGTTGCAGTGCTAATGACTCCTCATTCATTTTGCCACTTCAGGTTTATCCCCATTCAAAACCTTTATCAGCTACCCCCCCCCCCCAACCCTACTTCTTTCGTGGTTTCCAGATGCGCTTCTACCTCCCGTTCTGAGAAGAACCCACCTTCTTGGCTCTTTAAGAATCTGGAACCACACCGAGACTGCTTCATACAGATCTTCTGCCCAAAATAAGAAATCAACAGAAAGCCCATCCCAGCACCCATTTACTCTCTTGGCCACAAAGCATGGTTATTATCTAATGGCTTTCCCTTTAAATCTTTCATCCATGGTCTTCTGCGTATCCAAGATCAGGTGGTTGCGGGGTCAACATGTCCGTGAGGGAACCGCAGACATCCTTCTCTCCAGTGACGTCCTCCAGCTCATCCTGGGGAAACACTGGGTGTCCCCAGGCCAGACAGATAAAGTCCTCCAGAGATTTCTGGGTCTGTTCCAGGGTCTCTTTCCAGTGGAACCCAAAACTTACAGCAAATCCACCGATTCTCACGCTGACAGTTCTGAGCCTAGTCAAAGTCCAGATCTTGATCTCATTGAGATGCTCTAACAGCTCACCGCAAGAAGTGAGGAGTATGTCAAAATGTCCTCAGACTGATGCCAGAGACAAGAAACTAGCTATGTAGCTATGGAGGCGTCGGTTGTCCTAATGTTTTCATCATAAATAAAACTAGGAGGATTTTTGGAAAATGCAATAAAATAGCTTCATTTTTTAAGAAATAAAAAAGGACATTGATATCTAAATATTAATTTAAAAAAATAATATTTCATGGGTGTCCTTAATTTTCCCATCGTGAGGCTGCAGCTGAACTTACTGTAAGTGCTGTGATCGTCCACCAGAATGATCTCCTTCAGCAGGTGTTTGGGTGTGTGGGTGATGATGCTTCTTACTGCCCTCTTAATTACAGAAAGAGCCTCGTTTATGTAGATTAGCACCACGCTGAGGCTGGGAAGGTCTTTGGGATAATTCATCTGCACACATCTATGTGGTTTGAGATGATGTGTGACTTTTCAACGAGAAAAAACTGTGATTGTTTGTTCCTACCAGCAACATTTACCTTGGATCTCTCAGATCAGGGAGTTTCCGATTGGAGGGCAACTGGTTGCTGAGGAAGACGTTGTATCCATAAATCTGAAAAAGAGCTTCAGCCTCCTTCTGCTCCTCTTCTGACAGATCATCGCCCCACTTTGTAAACAGGTGGGAGTTTGGGTACAACTTTGGCGCCGCACTTTTCACCCTTTTTTGGTTGTTCTTTGGATAATCTTCTTTTGTGGAGGTCTTCTGGACAGGTTTCTCTTTTAAATTAGCTATTTTGGGAAATGCAAAACAAAAATAAGTGTTATTCATTCTGTGAGAGTAAGGATGTTTTACTGTTCTTTTTTTATCTGACGGTACAAAATAAGCAAATTAGACATTAATAACAGAACACTGCTGGATCCGTTCTCTGAAAATAGAAGAATGGACTCACTGCAAACCTACCAAGACAAGAGTAACAATGTTAATTTACAAAAGAGGTGGATATTAACAAAATGTATTTCATTTGAGGACCTGTACTTTTACCAAGTATTAATTTAAATCTTTAACTTTTATTTCTTTAAATTCATAAGATAAAAATTATAATTTTACCTATTTTCTTTGCAATCTGACACCTCATTACTCACTACAAATTAAAAGATTGCCGGTACTCATAATGAAAGGATTTGTTTATTATGATTGATTTATGATTTTAGCACAACAATGAACACAATACATAGACATCCATGTTATAACACAAGACAGTAAGTTGAATTATAAACATGAACCAATAAAAGACAAAACAAACATCACAGATAAAACAAAGGACATGAAATCCAGCAAATATTTCCATAAGTGGATAGGAAGTAGATAAGTAAAGAATAAACAGAGAAGAACAAACAGAGGTTACAGAAAACAAACAAAGCATACATTTATTAAACAGAAAAAATGGGGCAAGTTAGGTGGTGTTTTAAATTGTGAGTGTTTAGCCAAGTCATTTTATTAGATGTTATCTCTTATCTGATGTATCTCTTATCTAAAGGGCTTTTTAAATGATGATGACAATGATGATGAGTATGATCAGAAGAAACTATTGCATCACAGCCTAGAAGCTGGAAGGAAAAGAGACAACAGTATTTTCACACCTCACTTAGTAACTCTTAGTAACTCAAATATTTAAATATTTTAGCCTAAATATTTTAGGCTAAAAAAAAATCTTGGTGGGCCTGGCCAATAGATTTCTCTGCCTAACCCAGTACATGCATTTAAATTAAAAGTCGGAAAATTACTATGATTCCACAATAAGCATTTCATCAAAAAAAAAAAAAAACATCGTTCACAAAGGATTATTTTGGTGGTTTTGTCTTATTAATCCTTTTCACAGATTCATGCCAGAAGGTTTGCATACATTGTACATGTACGTATATTATTACGAAACAAACGTTTACGTCTTGACTTAAATATATATCCTAATTTTTTATTTATATAATGATTTAAGTAGAACAATGACTAGTGCAAAATTAAGTTGTATTTACCGGAGATGAACTGTAGACTGCAAATTCTGTTGTGGTATGATGACTGCCACAGTCGATTGGCATCCTTCATCCTTTTCATTGAAATTATCCATTTATTTCTTCTTCCTTCGGTAAACGAAAGAAACGTACATCCGACGATTTGGAATGCCTCTGTGTGCGACCGGCAGCACAACAAGTTGTAGGCAATGTTTAGATTTAAAAAATAAACTAAAAGTACGCTCTAATACACCCGTTTTGTCACGCTGGTAAGTGAAAACAGTTCTGTTTTTGCCGACCCGGATGTAGCGCGGATGTAGCTCGTGACGTCACGCGTGAAGTGCACCTATTACTGTGCAGCTAGGGCTACTACTCCAGGAGCCCCAAACCCATTCATTTTGGCGATGATGATTGGCCTAATATTTATAAATCTTCCCTAGCAACAGTATACGATTGGTTATTTCGCTACACTTGTGGGGCTCCTTGAGTCACAGCCCCACAAGTGTAGAAGAAGAGAAATGATATGTTCTGTTGGTTGAAATGCACTGTTAAATGATAGAGTCAATCAGTAGAAGTGTTTTAATAATTCTTATTACATGTAGCCACGTACTATTAAGTAAAAACTGAAAATAATACTTTTAAAATCTATATATATTTTGACTTTTCCCCTCCACATCTAGGGAGGGCAGTGCCCGAGCGAGCGCCCCCTATGGGCCAGCAGCCACTGCTGGTGAGGTAGAGATTTTCAAGTCGTGAGCGCAGAACGAGCCGAGCTAGCGCACAGCTGGTGTTGAGCGTGGAAGGAAAAGGTCGCACGAGCAGAGATGGAACTGAGCGCGAGGAGGACAGTGGGTTGAGAAGAGTTTTTCTGAGTTGAGCGCGCGCGTGTTGTCTCACTGCACACTCGGATTGGTTCCTGCGCGCTCAATCAGAAGGCACAAATATGGCTCCATAGAAACAGGAGCGGTAAAACATGAAGGGGGAAAGAAGCGCCGTTTGGCTATATTTTAATATAGTCAATGAAATCAAGCTGTATGTTTTGTAAAAAGCCGGGTAAATTCAGTGGAAACACAACAAATTTATCTAAGCATGTGAAAAACCATGAGCAAGAAAACATCGAGCCACAGAAACGGAGAGAGGAGACGAAACTTCTCTGATTGCCCCGACAGACCCACAGACTGATGTCACTGAGGCGTTTCAGTCCTCCAGAGAACATCCAGGTAGATCAGAGTGGTCATCTTCAGCAGCAGTTCATGTTAACTTTCAAAGTAGATATTATCTATCATATGTTACTGGAGCCCACACAGAAAATGTAATTAAGACATTGAAAGAACCCAGTACATATATCCTATTAAATTGGATAGTCTGAGCATAGTGGCTCAGAGATGGATCACAGCGTTAATTTCAATGATCCCATGTTATGGCCAACAAAACTGACTGATTATGATCTAATGAATGTTGTGCGTTTAATGGCAAAAAGGAAGCCTTTCTCAGAGATTCACAGGGCAGAGAATTCCCAAAGTATCTAACATATTCTACTTCCTGCAATGGAAGGGAAACATTTGTTAGGGACTGGCTAATTTACAGCAGGTCAAAAAAGCCCATATTCTGGCTGCAGTGCTGTTCTCTGATAAAGAAAATATCAACTAGTGCACTAAATTCAATAGATGGGTTGAAAATATAAAATACTGAGATTTCCAGGGCATGAAGTCTCTGTTGTTTGCACCTGTAATACTTTATCAGCTGGTTCTGCTGTTCTTTTTATCTCTCTATGCAGATGTAGAAGCAGACTCAGAGGATGTTATGTCGCTCTCTCTTTTTCATCTCCTCTATTTTTGTCACGTTTTCTCCCTTTTAACATTTTGTCTTGTCTTTTTCCAACTCTTTCTTTCTCTTTTACGTTTCCATTTCTGTGCCCATTGAATGTTACATAATCCCAAAATAATATCTAATAAAGTTTTTAGCATGAGTATCAAGAGGAGTAGATGTGTCGGGCTCTCTTTGGCATCAAGACAGCAATTCTGAGTGCAACACTGCCAGACAGGACACATAAAAAAAGAAACCTCTGAAATGCAATAATTATAGAGATAATGACTCTTCTATTCCAGCAAAGCATCCAGTAACAATATTAGCTCACCTTTTGAGTCATTTTGGACAAACAAACAGAAATGTGAGATAGTATTTTGAGATAAAAGTATCCTTTTCTTTTGTATGCAATAATAAACCTGAATGAAGTAACAAGAATGTTTATACTCCAGTCTTTAGTTTTCATCTTTATCCTCCTCATTCATAATTTGATGCAGAGCTGGTGTGACTTACAGTTTTTGTTTGCAAGTCTTTACGGGTTTATATATCAACGGGCCGCACAGCTGGCTCCTCGCCTCGGGCTCCTCGCCTCAGTCCACTGGCTCTGCATCAGTTTGAAAACCCTCCAGAAGTTTGCTCTGGGAGGGAAGTGCAAAGACAAACTTTGCAATCTTCAGTAATATCTGACCAACATGTTCTACTTGTGGATTCTCAAAATATTTGCTCCACTTCTGGTGCACCATAAGACTTTTTTTCTGTGTTTTAAAGATAAACTGAGTCAACTTGCAGCCTTTTTTAAAAGCCTTTTTTAGGCCAGCTTTTCTCATGCTGCACTCGGCCACACATTTGTCCTGACCAGGATGGCATGAGGGACATTTCTTTAGCCGTTTCTTCGTTAAAGCTACACTTGCGCTTTGAGACCTTGTGAACATCAGCAGCGCCGCTTTTCCATCTGTGAGCGGAGAAGATCCACCCAGGAGGCAGCAGCTCAACGATGACCTCACAGTGAGGTAGGCTGTCTTATTCCTCGCATCGCACTGATCAATTTAAACGATGAAAACTGGCCTTTATCATTAATCTACGAACACTTCTCACCGGCACAGATGATTCAAACCCACATCGGCAACCTGAACTGGTTGCTGCAGCTATTCTCATCCCAAAACTCAGAATGAGCAGAATAAAAGACGATACAACACTCAGACCTCAAAACCATGATGGCGATAAAAATAAGAGCGAATAAACAACAAATTAATCACCTTCAGTTTTGTTTCTTTATTATTATTATCACTAACCTAATTTTCAGCGAGGTACTACAGTTACTTTAGTTACACTGAATTTAGTTTTGATGTTTATTTTTTATTAAATCATTGCAGGAATTCAGACAAAGTTTTTGTTTCTCTTTGCTTTTGGTTTCCGGTTAATAAAACAGTGGCTTTTTTTTTTTTTTTTTTTTGCTCCAAAGAGTAGAAGCAGCTGATCTGCAACATTTTAAGTCGTTAAATATGTCCTGTAATATTCTGTAAATGCTCTGGTTGTCTTAATGCGGGTTTCCTCATCCCAGAGTTTCAGATCTGGAATCTTTTCATGTCAACATATGCTGGACTGGGAAACATCTGATTATGGAGACTGAATTCATGTTATGAAGAGCTCCCGCGTCACATTATTCACCACCGAGCAGCTTGATTCATATTTGATCCATTCAGCAAAAAAAAAACAACACAGGAATACTGAAGATATCTGTGGCGGGTCTCAAGTTCTCTGATTCTGCAAAAGACGTCTTCTGCGTTCTGTGCACAGTTAAAGAAAAAAAAATCAACTTCTATTAAAGATGAACCTCAAGTTTCTCTTCTTTGCCATTATGTCTGTGTTAAAGTATCAATGTTCTCCTTAAAAGCAAAAATATTCATTTTATTTATTAATTTATTTTTTTATTTAGAGTGGACCATCAGTTAAATATACCACTGAATTTTGTACAAGACATTGTCTATAAAATCCAAAAAAAAAAAAAAACTGGGATGTTGTGCACTTAGCCTGCATTAAAGGTACCAAAGTGTGGTAAAATTTTATTTTGCTTGTAAGTATGAGTACTGTTAATATTTTTTACACAAAGATATTTACTCATAGTGTTTTTTGTTGTGTTCGGACTGAAGGTTATTAGTTTTGTTCTCCGGCACACAGCACAGCCGTGGAGGCGCGTCTGTCTAGCTCTGATGGACGGTCCTGTTACAGCACTGCTGGTGAAATAAAGGAACCAACGAGACAATCATCTGCTTTGTTTTCACGTACAACCCACTTTTACTTTCTAAATGATTGTGAAAATTTTATGACTTCTTATCAGTCACTTTGACTAACACCATTTCATGTTTTATTACTATTGTCTTTAGTTTTTTTAGATTTCCACATAGTGGTGCAGTTGCTAGCTCAGCAAGAATGCTCTGGGTTTAAATCCCAGTCTGAGGTCTTTGTGCATGGAGTTCACATGTGCATGCTTGGGTTTGTGGCGTATGTAACTCTCTGTTCATATCTGGTCCAGAAGCAGCTGCATATTCTTCCAGCGTGAAAGAGCTCACATGGTTAAAGAGGGATTTATTATTGTGTTATGTTCACCCAAGGACAGAGAGAGTTGTGTTAGATAAGAATTGCATCGTACCAGCTGTATGCAACTATTATGTCCTGGGGAAGAATGTTGCTCAGATGGAAAACACTCCCTAAAATTGCTCCTTGATAACCAGCGTGTATAAATGTGTATTGTGTCTTTTCTGTTCTTACTCTGCCTTTCTGACTGCGTTCAGACACAGAGACATTCAAGCGCTCAGTAGTGGATAAAATCCTATATTTCTACTGGTTGCTATTGTTGCTGGTAGGCTTTGGTCTTACGTGCGCTCAATCAAGAATCTCTATGCAGGTCCTCATTCGGAATCATTATCAATAAACTATTTTTTTTTCTGTCACAAGGTCCATTGTCTTGCCATTTCCATTTAGAACAAAATAAACCAACATAACTTCCAACCAAAGATGGTAGAAAACCGTTTGCCCCTTCTTATTAGCAACACCAGAACATAATCACTCTTGTCCTTAAATAACCCCAATTCCTCTTCAACATAATCAGTAAACAAAAGGAAGTACACCTCCTAGGGGAGATAAACACATAAACAAGGAAAATGGCTCCTACACTCTTTATGCCTTTGAATAAATTTGGGAAAACAAAGATGCATCTTTCTCTATTTCACTGAGTAGAGTTCTCTTCCTTTTTGATAAAGATAAAATCCAACCTAACAGTTCGTGTCATGACCAAATAAATAACTGGTCAGTCCAAATTGCCCTTAGGTGTGTCTCTGTGATGGACTGATGACCTGTCCAGGGTAGACCCCGCCTCCCTACCAATGACTGCTGGAGATAGGTACTATTACCATTATTTGGTATTTACTGTTAAAATGTTAGCTTACAATTACATAAAATGTGTTTAAATACCTGACATGACATCTCTGTTTTGTAGCTGTGTAGATTGTTTGTGTTCCCCCTTCTCTCATAAAGATTTGGGTTCCTCTTCCTCTTTTTTCCTGCCTTAAGTAAGCTAATCGTATGTTCTATTAATTTATTCAATTTAAAGTTATTCATATTGAGCTATCTTCTGCAATAGTTCAATTTATGAATGGTAGTAAGCTGGACACAGAGCCAGACAAGCAACCCCCCCCCACACACACACCCGAAAAAGACACACAGAGAAAAAAAAAAAAACTAAAATCACTCCAACATCCAAACAACTCCCACAGCCCAACAAGTCTAGCGCCCCTAGTGGCTAACATATGCATGGTGTACACACACACACACACACACACACACACACACACACACACACACACACACACACACACACACACACACACACACACACACACACACACTCATTTTACGCTGCTGAAGATTCTCAGTCATCCAGGTCATTGTCATTCCAAAAAAGTTAAAAAACAAATCAACTGGACTTTTTTCCGAAGTTTGAAGACGTTTCGCTTCCCATCCAGAAAGATTTTTCAATTTAAAATGTCTGGAGTAGAAGGAGCTCAAAGCTTTATAGTACTGCCCAACAAAGGCCTGTAATGGCTGTAGTTGTCCTACAGTAGAACTAAACATCTTAAATTCATTTCAAATGAAAGGCTGATGTTGATTTATTTTGAAATCTGCTTGTGAAAAGTTACTCACCCAGATTATTTAGGATCTCTTCAATCCTGTCCAGTTTTCTAATCACCGCCTCGTGATCTGTGACTCCTCCTGGAGATGTTTTTTCTTCTCCCCCTGTCCAAGTGTTGAACATAAATGTGCCGATAATCAGGATAAAAACAACTAAACCTCCTACAAATCTGCCAGAAATCCTCATGGTGGTATTTAATCAGAAATCAATGTCGTTCTGTTCTCTCCGTAATGCAGGGACTCAAACTGAAACAGCTTTATAGGTCAGGTTGAACTATAGGACATATCTTATCTAAACGATAACGCTCATGACGTTCTCTCAGCAATCTCCTTAGATTCTGGGTTTGTTGCAACCAAAACGGACCCGTTGATTATTACAACTGTTAAAAAACAACAGACAAAGTTAGCTGAAAATGTTTGAGGTGTGATTTTCTTTTATGCGTTTGAAATATAAATGTTCATATATACATCTAGTTTATATTCATAGCTTAATGTAGTTCTGCTGTTCCTGGATGAAGAAAGACGATATATATTTATTTGGTCATGATGACACATTTATAGTAAAGCAGTGTAAAATGAGAGAAGAGTTAATATTAATCATCCATACCAATGAATTAATGGTATGGATTATTAATACCAATGAATTAATGTATTAATGGTATTAACACCAATGATGACTGGTATTAGTCCATACCATTATCTTAATGAGGGTGGCGGCCCAGAGGAGCAGGGTTCTGGTTTGAATCCCACAGACTGCCGCTCTGGGCCGCTGAAGGTGTTTAATAAAACAAACAGCAGAACCACAGCCTGATGCCCTCCATGCCACGCTGCAGAATTTGGACCCGGTATTGTTGGCATGTTTTGTCTGACCAAGCAAAAAGGCAATGATGACCACGCTAGCAGGCCGCTAGCAGGCCGCCAGTGAAGAGGATGTTGACGACCATTCCCAACGACTAACAAATACTGACCGGTATGTTTTTTGATTCTACGATTTTTTTTTTACTTGCAAGTAGTGATCCATCTAAGAGTGATGTCGATAGAATTGGTTTTATGTCAAATTAAATTCAAACTAACGCTAAGCTACTTCTTTCGTGTTTTTGATTTAAAATTTTAAGCAACCTCGTACTGTAGTAGACAAAAACTAAGATTAGCCATTTGACCATTACTAATTCAGATTTTTTGGTGAGCTATTATGAATCAGGATTGTTTATATTCTACAGGTGCAAATGTGGCAACTGTGTGATCATGCCCACAGTGGATGAATGCAAGTGCTGCACAAAAACGAGTATATATATATATATATATATATATATATATATATATATATATATATATATATATATAGACAAATTAATGCAACAAAGAAAACATTGTAAGTATCATAAACTTAGAACATCATTTGAATTAAACTGCAATAAAGTTGCAAAATCCACAATGGAATCCTGAGGATTTTCAGGTGCATCAGTGGCTCAGAGAAAGAAAGAGACGCTGGGATCGGCCACAACCTGAAACGTCTCTGAAGCGGCCATGCTGGTGCATTCACGGACTAAACTGTGATGTTCTACCTGTGTGTGTTCTCACTTTCATTTCGTGCATCAGCTTCTTAATCTGAGTCTGACTCACAATTTACATCGCAAGATACAAACATGAAGAACTTTGATTTGTGTCAGAGAGAGAGAGAGAGAGAGAGAGAGAGAGAGAGAGAGAGAGAGATCCATAAATGTTATCAATCAGAGAGATACAAACTTTTACAGCGGCTACATTCAGCAGGTAGACACGCCCATGACAGCACATTTGCGAGAATGAATGAAGTAGAGGTACAAGCTGGGAGCGCATATGAAGTACAATGCGTAGAAGAAGATAACTTCATCTAATAAGATAACTTCATCTAACTTCATCAATCTTAAAATAAATAGATTTTCATGTCAATACATTTTTTTTAATTTATCAAATTTGCAGTTTTTGATTTAAATTTTCGCAAAGGAAATGATACATTTGCGTGTCTTTATGGTGTGGGGAAAAAACACCATCAGACGCCATTACACATTTCAGCTCGCGCACCCCCTAGTGGCAGCTCCCGCATCCCTGGCGACCACTGTGCTAGAGTGTTACTCTTTGAGTTTTAAATTAAACATAACAGTGAATCATGGGGAGATCCCTGGTTAGTCGCCGCGTTTATCAGCTAAATTACTGGAAGGAGGGAACAAACACAGACAGGCGACATGACCACAGGTGGAAATAACTAATTAACTGCTGCAGCAGCGACAGACATACTTACAGAGGGAAAACGTTGTCAGATGTTCAATCCGCTGAACTTTCTGACCTGCTGGTTCATAAATCCAAAGAAAATCTTTGACCATCGCTACTTTCATTAATACCATCTGTGGTCAGTTTGAGATTTTCTTCTAAAAGTTAAAATGATTGAACACCGATAAACCTCAGACTGGCAGATATCCGCTTTGCAAAGACCCGCCCTACTCTGTTTCTGATTGGCTAATGTCCTAGCTCTGCCAGATTTCATTGGTTGAGCGCAGCTTCTGTTTAAAATCTTAAATAAAAAGTCTACACGGAACATTTAGGAAATCCGTCGCAGCGACGGAGAACTTTAACCCCTGCAATAGAGGCCCGTTTATCAAATTAAAGTACCGTCAGACAAAACCTTAAATAAATGTATAATTTTATTTTTTTTCCATGTACCCTCATTGGGACACAAGTTCTCATTTGAAAAGGACCTGTTAAAATATTCAACATAATTGTCATTAAGCCCACATCTCTGTATTTATATATAGGTATAAGTGTCCTGTCTGGCAGTGTAACATTAAGAATTGTTGTCTTAATGTTAAAGAGTCCAACAGATTTACTTTCACAGGCGGAGCCTTACCGATTTTGCCATAATGATCCATTTGATTTATACATGCAAATAGCTTTATTATAATTTATGTAGGGAATATTTCCTGTTATATGGACACTAAAACAAGAAGGTAGAAGAGAAAAAAGGAGAAAAGGTGAACGAATACATATTAATAAAATTACTTTTATGGGTCTGGTGCAATATAATCTTGAATGTCGTGTCTTCATTCGTTTTAAGAAGAAAACCATAGTTAGGAGCAATAAAGGTTTGTACCGTAGCATCAGCCAGCACGCTGTGGGATGCATTTTCTGACACTGGTCCACAACAAATGTCTGCAAACCTGAGCTGCTCTGACTCAACAGGAGTAATAACATCGCATACAGGCAGGGGCGGTTCTAGACAGGGGCCAATGCCCCTGTAGAAATGGCCCTGGCCCCTGTTATGGCCCCTGTACTAAAAGCATGATGTTAAATAAACTTCTCATAATTATTTGCAATGACAAAGAAACCATAACTGATTGGTCACTTTGACCAATATTATTTTGTACCTATACAGCTTTACTCTAAAAATAATTTAAAACTTAAGATGTTTCACGTTTCGCTTTAGCTGTATTGAGCAGGGGGCAAAGTTTTCAACTGCTAGATCAGGGCTCTGAAACCTGCAGTTCCAGAGCCACAAGTGGCTCACTTAATATTATTACACAGTTAAATATTGCTGTTTTATTTTTTTATTGTTCTGTGCCCCTGTGAAAAAACACTGGCCCCACCTTGGCCCCCCTGGTAAATTTGGTCTAGAACCGCCCCTGCATACAGGCTTCCTCCATTCCTGTGTCTGTGCTCCATAATCTATCCAATGGGAGTGATCACGTAGTTCTGTTACTAAGTTCACTTGCAAAACATATGTGAAAGCGAACCGCACCAAACAAGCAAACAGTCTTGACCAAAGGACATTCCTCCATGAACTAAATTACTGAAATAAACGCTGCATTAATCTGGCTTATTTAATATGACTGCAATATAATTTCCTGTGCAGCTACATTTCTGTTACCTGACTCCGCCAGATAGATTTGCTCCGCATATCCATCTGGAAACCTTCCGTTGAAGTAATTTTGGGAAGGGGCGAAAATACTGGTTAGCTGATTGGCCTATGTTGGTGATAGACGGGCCAAATGAACCAATCAGATTCGTCGTCACTCTGTTACGAGCGACGACGAAAACACAACCACAAGCCAAGCTACTCTTGCTGCTGCAGGTAAAGGCTCGTTAGCTCAGCAGAGAAATACTCTGTAATTCCGATAAAACTTGCTCAATAGCCGCGCTAAAGCTAGTTTAATCGGCTGAAGCCGCCATGTTCTTTAGACTGAACTGTCGCGCTTCCCGTTGCGTCACACCTCAACCCGCCTCAAAGCCAACGCTGATTGGACGTTCGTTTGGTGAACGGCTCCAAATTTTCTTTAACGGAAAGTAGCCAGACTGATCTGCGAGTGAAACCTTGAAAGCTCGCGAGATCAGGATGGTCTCACGAGGCTAACATTTCTGGGGTTTTAGCCAGAATCATCAACATTAAGAGAAATAAACACATATTACTGAGCTCCATCTGTAAAGGATCAAATCTGAGCCTACAGCGTTTCTGCTTCATGATTTATTGATAAACGGAAGAAACTCACAGAAACACCCAGGAAGGATAATTGTTTATTTATATACAGAATACCGCTAAAGAAAGAAGAATTATTTCAGGAGGATTCTCATGCTGTAGTTTAGTAGTTGACCGTCTTGGCCGGCTTCGTCTCGTCCAGCTCGGCTTCCAGGTAACGGAAGCGGCGGTGGCGGCGCAGGATCTCAATCGCCTTCTGCTCCACGGAGGAGGCGGTGATGCCCAGGTCCTCCAGACCCGGGAGTCCCGGATACTTCATGTCTGTTGTGTGAAACTGGACGAAAACCAAATAAAACGTTCCGCTTATTCACAATGTAGGTGAGAGGAAAAAACACGCCGAGTAAAGACGACCCAAACCTCTGGTACCAGTTATTATTTATCATCTTACCCGGTCGATTTTGTCCGGGGTTGTCCAGGGTTCAAACGGGTTCATGGCAAAAATCTTTGCCGCCAGGCTGAAAACAAAAAGACATTTTATTCAAACGATTACGACCGATTCTTCAGGTAAGCTCTAGATTGCTGTTTTTAATGTTATCTTTTGTTCTGATCCGTCTTGTCACTGGTTGCTGGAGGCTTACTGGTAGAATGGGCGAGGCAGCGGGTAGGGCACGAACTGCCTGTGTGCCACGGCGTAGATGTACTCCACCAGGTCGTGAAGGACGTAGCGGTTTGGGCTTCAGAAAACACAGAGACAGTTGTTAGTGGAGCGTGTAATCAAGCTGTTTTAAGGCTTCTCCCTCTTCTATTTTCCCCAAATTTCCTCCATCTGGCACTAAGTCTGTAATCTCGTGAGACTTGCTGTGAGATTTTCCCACAAGACTTCCGGTGAGATTTGAATAAATAGGGCCGCTCCACAGACATCATATACGTAGACGCGTCATAGGGCGCATGTTCGCACGTCAACGTCACCGCCATATTGTATGTGGCAGAAAAAAAGTTAAGTTCTGTTATTGTGAACGTGGATCAGAGAAGATGCCTCATTCCTGTGCTGCATGGAAATGTATTCTGGCTGATTTCACTACCTGTATCTGCCTTCTATACACTGCAAAAACGGATCTAAAGATAAGTAAAATGTTCTTAAAGTTAGTATATTTACCCTTGATTTGAGCAGGTAAATAATATTATCTGCTAATGAAATGAGTATTTTGACCCCTAATATAAGATATTTAGACATCCTGCACTTGAAATAAGACGATGGAGATGAGTTGTTTCTATTTTAAGTGCAAAAGTCTTATTCCATTGGCAAATCATCTTATTTACCTGCTCAAATCAAGGACAAATACACTAATTTTAAAGAATATTTAACTTATTTCTAGTTCCCCCTTTGCAGTATATATATATATTATTGTGGTCTTCATTATTTCATAAAACCATGTCACATGTGAACCTTTAGGAACAGACTTTTTGGGGGAGTATTAAAGAGGTAAAAATTAATAAGAGAAAAAAAAGTCCTAGGTCAATAAAGTAAAAACAAACAAAAAAACCCCACAAAAGTGATAATGTTATGAGAAAAATGTCATATTATGAGAATTAAGAGGGAACATTCCAGAATAATCACAGTTTGCAGAATTACTTCACTCCTGGAGTAATAGGGCCAGGTTAGATTATGTTAAATATTTTTATTCTTTAGGAGAATGAAGCTAAAAGGATATGAAAATAAACTTGTAATATTACAAAAACAAAACTACTACTAATACAAAGTATATTCAGAGATTAAAGTCCCTCTGATACTGTTTAAGTGACTGAGTAACTGCAGATTTGCCACATTTAAGATGGCGGACGCTCTGACACATCGCAGCATAGGCAGAACCCGCCCAATGACGCGTCTACTCTTATATTATGTCTATAGGGCCGCTCACTGTTGTTGTATTTAGTGTGAGGCTGCTGCAGGTAGGCAATTAGCTGACGTAAAGTAATATTTTTCCATCTTAACTGCTATAACGCTCACTGGTATGCCTTGCACCACCAAAGGTCGATACATTTGTTTTGAGCCTTGTAAAGAACGGAACTGGTGAGTGTTGAATTGTTTGTTGTAGCACGCTAATGCTAAATACCCTGTGTTGACAGTGTTAGCTTAGCGGGGGCGCTAGCTGCACTTTCTATTTGTTTCTAGAATCATGGCTAACAATTATATTGCCTAGCTTCCATAGTTGTAATGCTGCATTAGCCTGTTATTTTGCTTCATTTGACCAACTGGGTTAAAATTAGTTAACAATAACCTTATTTTATGGTTATTGGCTGAATGCCTTTACATACATGGGCATATTGAAATGCATTTCTAAAAGTGTAGTTGTGTACAAAACCATTCAATATGGTAAAGAATTGTTAGAGTACTCGATGAATAATTGTTTTGTATATTTTTATTTAACAATTAAGATAAATCATGTACATGTAGATGACATATATACATATATATATATATATATATATATATATATATATATATATATATATATATATATATATATATATATATATATATATATATATATATATATATATATATATATATATATATAAGTGATGGGTCGATGAGGCGTCATGAAGCGTTTCGACACATTGCCAAACTGTATTGATACTGTGTCACTGAATACTGACACCTGCTGGACCTTAAAAATCCCTACAGGCAACCTGGTTGACAGAGTTAACTGACACTGATTTGATGACCAAGTATACACAATACAATTTAAATAATTGTATGTTGCATTGTATTATTTTATATTTTCATCAGAATTAAACATATATTTGATTTTTTTTTTTTTTAGATACAGTCAATAAATAATGTGAACGAGGAAGCTTGTGGACTGGCTTTTATATTTATTTATTTATTACAAATTTTTTGCTGCCATGTCCTTTCAATGCTCATGCTCGCGTTCAATGGTTGATCGGGCGCTGTGTTTAGTTACCTGACTGATTTCATCTGTTCTGAAATCGGACATGCTGAGTGTGACAAAGGGAGGAAGAACTACCCAGAGTAGCAGCTTTCTACTAAGGGTAGATCAGCTGTTTTTTTCTGAAACGACGCTCAGAACAAAGACGCACAGCGCAACCCGCCCAACCGTAAAGGCGTCTGCCCAACCCATCCATCAACGGTGCGCTCCGTGGTAGCGAGACTGTGGTACACCATCACACCAGAGTTGCAAAATGGTTAAAAATTAGTTAATGATTAATGATTAGTTAATCATTGTGCTAATTATTACTCATGTTTATACAGGCCAGGTTCCTTGGTTCCCATATATTGGGTGGTGAGCTAGAGACAGGCCTCGTGTCTCAGCCTGGAAAGAAGCGACTGCAGCTCCCATCAGTGCATTAGGAGTCACTGCAGCTCGTTTCCCTTAACTCACATGCATCCATATACTAACCTTTCAATATCATTCAGCCCTTTGCTCATAATCAACCTTTTTGGACAATAATACAGCCTTGTGGGACCATATGAAGTAGAAATCGCAGACCACAGTTTAGTGACCAATTCTGTATTTATTCATTTGGAAAAACTGAACTGGCTTGTTTGTACTTTTTGTGTACAACTGTAAATATTCTAAATATTTTCTTTCCATATATATTACACCATTTTTTGCACCTGAATTCTGTGTTGAGTCTCATTAAGCACATGTTTAACATTCTCCCAGAGCTGAACTTAAATCTTCTGACGTTCTGATGATTATAGCTTTTATTCTATTTATTCTTGTATCTGCATTTTCATAAAGAATTGCTACATGCGGCTCGGCTCGGTGCAGACGTGGTACCAAACAGCAGCAGTGGGTATTGCTCGCTGTAAGGCCTCGACATGAGGGTTCCTGCTGCTGGCTGAAAACAGGTGAGACCAGTTTTAAAGCCAGCAGCAACCTGCTGACAGCTGCCAATAACTTCATGTTCTGATCAAAAGCTTTGTTTAAAAGAACTAAAACCAGACGGGCTTCGTAATTAACTTGATTTATTCCTCCAAAGCCAAATACAAAACAAGGATTTAAATCCTTGTTCTCTTACTGTCGTCGTAACGTTTTTCTTATGACATAACTCTCCCGCTACAATAGTTTAAAAAACACATTTCCACATCTTGTCACGTTTGTTTATTAATTCACGTAGCAAAATGTTAACAGAAAAACAACTTTTTGTTGGCCAGAAACTTCCATTTCTATCTGATCTGAGCAGAGAACCGTCTTCCACCTATTTCCAGTGTTTACATCTCTGGGTTTTAAGTCGTATAAATCGTCTGTTTTCATGCAGAAATACGCATCACTTTACTCAGGAGTTGCACTTCTTACATTTTTTTGATTATTTTTAACAACTAATAACGCTACAGTATGCGTACGGTAGGCCAGTCTCTTATTTCTACCTCTGTGTGCCAACATTTACGCTTCACTGCAGACAATTTCTGTCCTGGTCCAGATGATGATCAGATTCTTTCTACTAAAAGGCCCTTTTACTGTAAAGTCGCTCGTTCTCATTGTTGTCACACATGTTCATGTTTAGCCTTTTAATCACCTAAAGAAGTCAATAAGTAACTAAATGTTTTAAAATGGAAATGATGTAACAACCAGCGGAGCTCCGGAAAATGAAGCTGTTTTTCCACAGGAAGGAGTGGAAAGGTGTTTTTCAGTTAAGTTTTATTAGTGAAATAAACGCCTTCTCTCTGTCGCTGTTCTCCTGTCATTGTTAGCCATTGTGTGGATAATTGCTCTGTTTCTGTGCGCCATGCGCATCGCACTAATGTCACAATTATCTGGCTGAGGAGCTGACCTGCAGGTTCGTGATGCCATGTTGTTTTTTATGTGCCTGACATATTAAAAGCCATAATAGTGTTGGCGTGGCTCAGGTGTGGCTCAGGTGTGCTTTGTGCCCCGCCTGTGTAATCCTGCAGACGCCCCAAATTCAAGCGAGGTGGTTAACAACAAAGTTTACTCTGACGGACAAAACAAGGAAATGAACACTTTGTTTCAGTAACGGATTTCGTATTAATCTTCGAGCTCAGAGTGGCTGACGTCGCCCCGGCACGCAGGTTCATAGATGCGGACCAACAGAGTCGATTCAGATCACATAAAACAACAGAAACGATTTCAAGTTTGCAAGACGGAGAGAAAATACATGTGCAAACGTATCGTTTATGTCATCTGTAGGTATGTGGCCTTTTAACTGATGGGGGAAGTGACTTATGGAGCTGTGAACTATATTATTAATCTCCTCAGAATCTTCACCTTCTTTCCATCTCTGCCAAAGCAGCGGCGGTGAACGTTGCTCAGCTGCAGGCTGTCAGGCAGCAGTTTGTGGATGTGAAGAGGAGCTGATGAAGACGCTGTTTGGACTTTGGAGACCAGATGGAGGCTGAAGAAGCTCCGCTCAGCTGTAGCGTTTGACATGAGAACCGTCGCTGACACACGGACCGGTAGAACAATGATAAAAAAACGCTTTCTATGCCGATGTAAAGCGGATTTGGCAGCTGGAATATTTTCTTATTATTTTCAGAAACATAAAAATAATATCAAAGGTTCTTCTTCAGCTTTGTTGTAATGCTGCTGAACTAATGTTGATAAAACAGCAGTTTTTATTTTATAATACCAAATAATGTATTTAATAAAATAAAATGTCAAATAGCAGAAGTTCTCCAATAAAAAACGGTTTTGTGCATCTCGGGTTTCTGACTGAGATTACATTCAGAAAATGAAACGATAGCCTCACCAGGCTGCTTCCACGGGTCCTGCTTATATTTTCCTCAATTATTTTAAAGAAGTTGACATGAACAGAGAAGCTCATCCCTATTGTTTTCATCTGCCTGCATTTTCTCCACATCACTGCTGCAGCACATTGGGACGATAACACTGATTGCCACAGCTTAAACAGTTTCTTAAAAGTTCTCAGTCATGCACTCACTAATTTTATTTTTTGTAATGTCATTGTTTGAACGTGTGTCTAGTATTTTGACTGATATTGTATTTTATCTTGTGTTGTTGTCTTTTTATTGTTCCTGCCTCAGGACGACAGATGTAAATTAGCATTTATGCTATAATCTGGCTCATTTACAATCTGTACAAGAGTATGATTGTTCATTAATGTGCACTGTCCTGATTAAATAAAATAAGAAAAAAAAGTTATTTGCAGTCTTTGTGAAAAACACTGTGTTGTTTAAATATAACCCAGCGCTGATTCGTTGAAGCAGACCTGTTAACTGGAAGATAGTTGGTGCTTCTTCCCTCGTTATGCATGTAAATATATCACGCTGCGTGTGTTTAAGGTTTTTTTTCTGGCGCCAGTGTTCCTTGGTCTCCATGAGGCTGCTGGTTCTCTAATGTTCTCTAAGGCCAGAAACAGACTTATTTAGAAGTCTCAGGATAAACGGGGCTAATTTAAGATACACTTTGATTTGTTTTTTATTGTCTACATCACAATTATGCACCATTTGTGTTGGTTTGTCAAATAAAATCCAGATTAAAAAAATAAACTGAAGTCTGTGGCTGTTAACGTGACAAAATGTGGAAAAAAAAACGCAGAACACCACAATTCATCAGGGTTTGTGCAGGTTTCAGCGAGTCAAATTTTAACTTTAAAATAACTTGGGTAAATAAATAACATCCTTAATGAATAATATGTGATGATGCCAGCAGAACTTTTATGAAACCAACAAAAAGTTTGTTAAAGGAGCAGAAGAGTTCCCCTTAAAAACAAAATGCTCTAAAAAAATAGAAGACTGAACATAAAGAAAGACGTTTTTGGTGTAATTAAATATAACTTTAGGAATACTGATGAAAATCTGTACACATTTAGAACCTCAGCAGAGTTTCTGACAGACCAACTCACCCAACGAGGGCGAACGTCTTCCCGTTAGCGTCCGGGTCTCTCACAGCGTTGACGATGGCCTTGGCCACATCCACCACCTGCCAACGGGAGACCGGCAGCGCCAAATTTAACGCAACTTCAGGGTTTTTAAAGCTTAATAAAAAAACGATAAAGGTGCTTTTTTTAATCTAACAAAACTTACATGAACGGGTTGTTTTACAGTTTTCTTCCCGAGGCCCAAAAGGGGAATAGCGTTGCCAAACCAGCGCATATCTGCAAAAGTGTCATGAAAGTTTTCATGAATCCAGAAACGGCTGGTTTGTGCTTCGTTAACCTTTTTATTAACGTAAAACACCGTGATTAGCCAGACTCCATCGTAAAAAGCCTGAACGGTTCTTACTTGCATAATAGTTGAAGAATCTGTCCTCCCTGCCGAACATCTCAGATGGCTTCATGATGATAGCCTCTGGGAACTCTTCTCTTACGACCTGCTCCCCCACAGCCTGTTGCAGAAGGACAGATTACAGAAGGTTAGCTTCACCTTGTGATGTAGCAACGCCCCACATAAGACGGGCGGGCTTTGTGTTGAACGTGAGCAGAGGCGGGCCGGCACCTTGTTCCTCAGGTACTTGGAGGGGCTGCGTATGTCGGCGTTGATGTGCGACATGTGGATAAACTTTGTGACTCCGGCCTCTTTCGTTGCCCTGGCAAGCTGCTGAGGGATGGTGACGAAGACGTCCTCAAAACGGTAGTTTCTGTTTTTGTTGAAACGAGAAAAAACAGCAGACTTGCATGATTGGTTTCAGGACCGCCTGGATGTTGCAGATGAGATTTCACTCGTCAGACGTGATCTTAAGTTTTTCCAGGCTAACACACCTGGTTTCCCACTCCCTGCCCACCAGGTTGATGACCACGTTGGAGTGCTCGATGGCCCGCTGGATGGATTCTTTGTTCCTCGCATCCCACTCCTTTCACACAAAAACGGCAGATTCAACAACAGCTCCAGCAAATCTTGTCTGTAAACGTGTTTAAATGCAACTTACCATAAAAATGATTTGGCCCAGGTCCCCCATGGGCCTGAAGTACATGAGGTCGTACTGATCGCAGCGGTGGGGGATCACAACCTGAGATCCCAGACGACCTGCAGCACCACACGACCTTCATTTTAAAACCGCTTTACAACAACAATGTGCTTCATGAGATGCTGAGCTGGCAGTAAGTTGCAGAAATAGAAAGACGACAACAGCGTGGCGAATAAAGCGTTAAACGTCTGTAGTTCTTCGCAGGAATAAAAGCTCACCCAGCCTGTTGACCACATAGCGGCCCAGGAAACCCGTGGCCCCAAACACGGTGGCGGCGATCCCACTGGATGACGAGCGTCCTCCTTTCCCTTTGGGCACGACGGCATGGTGCAGCTTCCTCTGCTGAACTGTGGCGACAGACGCAGCGGCGAACGCAGCGGGACCGCAGCTGCCTGCACACCACAGAGATTTAGCTGATCAGGCTTTTACCGAACTCTGGTTTCTCTGACGGTTTTCATTCCAACAGGGGTAGAAGTTTGGTACTTTTTTAGTCTGTTTTTTTATATTAGCTGCATTTCCATTTAGTTTCAGTCCAGGTTTTCTACTGGATGTGCACCAGAGATGTTTTTATTGCAGACAGGGACTTAAAAAAACGCATCATTGCTAAATATAAGCAGCATAATGTTAGTAACATTAAGTCTATGGCAGCTGATCTCCTGGCTTAAACAGTGATGACAGCGATAAAGTTAACAGACTTTAATCAGTAAAGCATTTTCCTTACTCCTCTTAAAATAATTAAATTATTTATGGAATTTTATTCCAACTAAACTGATTTAACTGATGATGAGAAGCATTTTTTAAACCAACCAACCAACCAGTCTGTCAGTTAATATCTGTATTAACTGACAGACTGGTTTAATGCATAAACATGTTATTATCATGCTCTATTTTCCATAATTATAACTTTTACCCCAATTAGAGAATTAATTTAACATATTTAAGAAACTGCACGGAGAATATCTTTGTGTTTTAAGGCAGATTGTTCTCTGTCACCACTTTATATCAGATTAATAATCTAGTGTGTGTCCTGGGAGCACCTAAAAAGTAGTTTATTTTAAACATTTGTGGGGATTTTGGGGAAAGGGTTCTGGGTCAGCGGAGCAGCTGGCCGGGTTTTTAACCCACACACTGGTTTCCGACAAAGTTTAAACTTTATTTTATTCCACATTAATACATCCGATGCGTTACATTTTGAGAAAGTTTAGCTATTAAACCCAATGTCCAAATGGAGAACAGAGGGAAGCTTGAACTTCGATATTCCTGCACACATATTATTATTATAACGCAGCTAATATTTAAACATTATTATTATTATTAAAACAATGTTGTGTGTTTCTGCACAACAAAAGAAAGGCGCTCCGACACACAGAAGCTTTCTCATCTCAGGCCTCAGCTGCAGATTTCTACCAAAACATGAAGGCATCGGTTAGCTGCAGCCCTGCTAGCGGATAGTTAGCCGAGCTAGTTAGCAAGGTCACTCCGGCCGAGAGTCCCCGACTGTCCGTCCATGTTGGAGAGGTCACTCGGTGTGAATAAATATAAAATACAACGAGCTGCACAGCGGGAGCAAGCCTCCAGCTTTCGCTGTTGTAACATTACTCACTTGAAATCCTCGAAAGGACACCCGCAGGACGGCTAACAAAAACTACGGTCGCCATCTTTCCGAAGTACGGCAACCCCGCGGGCCAAAATTAAACGCGCGAACGTTGTTGTTGGGCGTCAAACGCTGGGTCCGCTCCTTTCTGGACAACCGGCGTGAGACTCGGAGGGAACCTTTGCTGCTAAAATATTAAGAAAAGAAACATTCACCCACAGTAGAGTGTGACAGTAAAACAGGAACGTTCTGTCAGAGACACTCAAAGACTAAATTAACTGATTATGTCCTTTATTAACACAGGAACCGTGTTTTGTCCCTGACTAAAAATTCAGCTTAGTGAGAATATAGTTTATCTGAGCAAAGAAAACAGAACAGAATCAAACATGTGTAAAATTAACTGGTATACTAATTGTACAACATTATGATCTGATTTACAAATATTATTTCAACATATTGTAAATTGAATCAACACTGTCTTTAGTGTAAAATATTTTCAACATATTTTGGAGAGAAACTATCAACTTTAATAAGTGAACAGCATTTGAAAGTAGTTTTTGTTTAAACCCCAGTGAAATAATTGCCTATGCCTTGCATTTTAATTAGTAGAAAGAGTGTTAGAAAAAAGTAAATGCCATCTTTTACCTTTCTTTTTTGTTGTTGTTTGTTGAAACATTTAAATGTGTCATTTAAATGTTTCAACAAACATATTTGGTACACTCTGTGCATACAAAATGACAATAAAGTTTGTCTAAGTCTAAAGCTCTCAGATAAAAACATGCATTCCCCTTGTTTATAATGGCTCATGATGATATAGAAATAAAATTTAAATTGTGATATTACTGTTAAATACTCTGATTATGATACAGATTGCACTTAGCTCACCTTTTCCCATCCTTATGATGACCCCATTTACATTGGTCACCATCATCAGGTGTGGGAATAAAAACTACCAAAAATTTTATCCAAGCATCTTAAATTGGGATATCTGTTTTTATCCAATACATTATAGGTACTACTTGTAATTCCAATTAATTTAGGACTTATATTTATTCATTCCATCAGCTATTTTCACGTTTTTATCTCGTCAACAGGGCGTGAAATATAGGGCATGATTTTCAGTTCGACATACAACACAGACTCCGCCCACATGACGCTCCGCTAAGTGCGACAAAGTAGAAATGATGCGGACCCAGAATAAAGGCCGTAGTCTTTGATGATTAACTATCTAACCTTATAAACTATTTATTTTTGTGTCAGTGCTCCCTAAATGGGAATAATTGTCTAATTTCTCAATTGTTCCAGTTGCTGCAATATTTGTAAATCATCTTAATATTTACGTTCAGGGTTTAAACTATAAAGAACGTTTTAATTCATTCTAGAAAAAAAAAAGATTGAATTGAAATTAATTCCTTGAGTTAGATTTTAATAATTTCATCAAACTTAATTACAGTTAAGAAGTACAATTAATACAATTTATTTCTCCACATTCTGTTAAATCCTAATAGGTTGTTGTTACAAGAACTATTAAACAAAACAACAAAAATATGAATACATGTAAAGCAGAAATAAGTCGAGTTCGGAGGAACAAACTACAGCTTAAAATAACATTTTGCTTTTTATTGGTTCGCCTAAGTTTCAATCAACAGGAAAAACGATATGTTTGTATGCTTGGTGTTTTAATATGGAAGATGCAAAACATTTATATATATATATTTAAAGAGACATTTTTTTTCTTCAGGGAACAGGTCTCAGTGTTTCCCAGTTCTGTAGTTGTAAATGTCTTACAATTTCAAAATAATATGAATTATATCTAACCTTGCAATAAATGGAAGCATTAAGTTAGTCAGATATCTCTATATCAGTCTTTCTGCATAAAGTTTGCATGTTATCCTTGTGCATGAGTGCAATCTTTCTGGGTACTCTGACTTCCTCCCACAGTTTGTATGTTTAAGATCCCAACCGACCTGCATACACACAACCCAGCAATAAGAGCACATCAGCTGGTGTAGATAATGGATGGATAGAAATATTAATGAATAAACGCTGGCGGCGTCTCAGCATGAGCAGAACAAACTGTTCACTAAATACAGCAGAACTGATGCAGGCTGCTGACTTAAGTTTATCAAAGCTTTAGCTTTAATTATTGTAAAACCACGTGTTATCAGCTCATTTCTAATCGGACTGAAATAATGTATCTTTAAAGTGTTTGAAAAAGAAAAACTATTAATTTATTTGTCCTCAGTATTAGAACCAGTGATGTTAAGCAGTTGTGTTTAAAACATATTTGGTTTATATACATTAGACTAGAAAAAATAAAAATACCTTAATTTAGTTTTGGATAAAATCCTGGACACAAACAGATAAAAATATTAACAAAAAACACACACAAGAAGAGAAAGAAATATTTTAAATAATTAAAACAAATGTCCTTCAAACAGCATTTATTTCAGCATGAAATACATGAAAATTGCTTCTTTCTTGTATTCTCGTATTAACAGCTCCAGTCCAATCTTCTAAGGATCACATTATTCAGCTTATACATAGTGGGGACATGTTTTTCTCAAAGTTTTTTTGTTTAAAAAAAAAAACAAACAAACAGAAAAATAAGTTATAAATAATTAATCTATTCAGAATTAGAGACTGTGTTATTAAATAAAAGCGCTCCTGGCAGGAGGCCTGGATCATATTTGGACAGGAACGCTGCAGTTTCTAATGCAAGTGTCGACAAAACAACAATAAAGTGCTGGATTTCTAATACTGCAAGGCACAAACTATCAATGACAGGATTGTCTTTTTGCTTCTAATATAAAAATATTAGGAATAACAAACATACAAAACGATATCATGTAGTAACAGCACAACAAGTAAAACCTTGTCTAAATTTAAAATCTGTTCTCTTTTACATATGTATAAGAAATTACAGCAGAAATATATACAATCGATTCTCTTACAAATCCACATTTTAGGGTTTAGTTAAATTTCTCAAGACATATGAAAAGCAAGCTCCAAGCTACTCCACAATAAATAAAGAAGAAATAATAAGTAATACCAGTCATCAACCTAATTCTGCAAATAAAACGTGTCTTGATAAATTGGGTCATAAAAATCATTTGGCTCAGCCGTTATTAGACTCAATATTTAAACATTTTAAACTATTGTGAGGAGATAAAGTCTTCAAGAAACAAAGAGCATTTTAGACCTTTTCCTGCTCTCTACTGGATTTTCCTAAAGCTAAAGTCTATTTTTTTTTTTAAATCTGAGATTTTCTTGCAATGCACAGCAAAGATTTAAATCCAGAAATTAACCCACAGCAGGTCTGTAAAGTTTCATGTTTCAGATGTGAAAAAGTTAGTTACAATGTCTGCAAAAAAAAACTAAATGCATCACAACGTCTATAAAAATACAATGATTTAAATTCGACAAGAATATAGAACATAAAACGTGTCCATCACTCTTTTTTCTCCTGTTTTTTTCTCATCATGTGGCAAATGTTGGAAAAAATCCACTTGAGCTGCTTTCTAGCATCAGATTTCTTCATTTCTCTACGGTGAGACGTCGCTGAACCCGTTCACCGTATTAAGCGTCTCTGCAGGTCCAGACCCAAACAGCAGTCGCTTCCTTTAGCCTCGCCTCTGAACGTCCGGATTTCCCAGCTGTCATGAATGCAACGCGACCTTCTCAGACGGTTTCTAGCCGTCTTTCCGTTCCGTGCTCATTTCCTCCTGAGGCTTGATGATGATGTGAACGGGCCTCTCGCCGCCGCCCTCCTGATGCCTGGCTCTTTGTGCCGTCGCTTTCACACACCTCCTCCTCCGCCGACGCCCCGATGGGCCGCAGACGTTCGCCAGACGCCGTCTTCGTTCCAGCGGCTGAACTGTCCCTCTTCAGCTTGTCGTTGCTGCCTTGCTCTGAGCCGACCTTCTCCGCTGTGAAAGCAAGACGACTCAAATGTGTTATTTTATGCACTTGTTAGATTTATTGCTTTCAAGCACATCTGGAAGCTTGCGGCGCTCTCACCAGGCCGGCTGTTTGCTGGTCTGTCGCTGCTGCTGCAGCTGTCGGTGGTCCTCTTTGCCGTCGGCTTGGTTCTGGATCGGACTTTGTTGAAATTTCCTTCCAGGATCCACTGGTGCTGCAGCGCTTCATCCGGGGTCATTCTTTTTGTTGGATCCCAACTAAAATCAGAGGAAAATGAGAATTACACGTGAAAAGCAGAGGTAAATCCTGCTCTGAAACAGCCAGACAACGTTTAAAGTGTCAGTGCAGCAGGCAGGACCAAAGAGAAAGTCTGTGAAGTGCTGAGGCCAGAGGTGTTGGTTAAACATACGCAAGGCAGCGCTGGATAAAATCCAGGAACAAAGGATCGTTGGTTTTCAGTGCCGCTGACATCTCCACGGAGTCGGGTTTCCGCTTCTTCCCTTTGCTGTTAGTGATGTTCCTCGGGTTTCCTTTGGAGTCTGCACACACAACACAATCACTTATTAAATAACCAGGCTAATAAAACACTTTTACTCTTTCTGGAACACCCAAGCCTTGCAGGGCGGTCAAATCCTGCGCTAAAGGGGCGAATTCACAAACCTGCCTTTTCACGACAAATTGGACACACAGCAGCCCTACTAGGCAGAAAGCGTCTCTCTGGGGTGATGCAGAGGGAAATCTGTCCATACTTCAGATTATTAATGTAGATCACCACTGAGGTAGAATTATGCTCTCTTTTCATTCTAAAAATATTTCACATACAATTGCAAAAGATTTCTTTAGACCACCTGAGACCACCTTACAAATAAATACATCTTTAACTTGAGTCGCTGCTTGTTATCAGTTGAAAGACATACAACGAATTTAAACTATAGCAAATAAAAATGGAGCACAGCTTTGTGAATTTGGCTTCTAATGCAACATCACTGCTTTCTGCACAGGTCACACAGTTTGCTGAATAATTTCAATCTAACATTCTTACCAAAGAACAATTTCCTCCTTGATGCCGACTGGACAAAATCATTTGGAGGCATCCCAAGAACCTGCAGGTTAAAACATACCAGAACTCGTTAAAGTGCAGAGGAACCAAAGAAGTAATATGTTTCTAAAAGTATTTACCCCTTTTACACTTTTTTTTTTTTTTTTTTTTTTTGATTTAGGGAGGAACATTTTTTCACACAGGGCCAGTTTGGTTTGGATAGCTTTTCCCCTTAGCAAAGAAAATCAACGTTTGAAAACTTCTTTTTCTGCCATCAAAATTATTAGTTTGCTGATCTGAAATGTGAGGCAGACACCCCGTCTACTTTTAGGACTAGACTTAAAACTTTCCTTTGTGACAAAGCTTCTAGTCAGAGTGGCTCATGTTACCCTGAGCTACCTCTATAGTTATGCTGCTATAGGCTTAGGCTGCTGGAGGACATCAGGGTCTATTTCTCTCTCTCTGCTGAGTTCTCCTACTGCTCTCCAATCTGTATTGTTTGTTGTTATTTCAGCTTTTAACTTTTTGTTCTCTCTCATTTTTCTCTTCATAGAAGGTACACCTGGTCTGGTGTTCTGTTAGCTGTGACATCATCAGGGGAGGCAGATCATCTTCTATTACCATCTAACATAGAAAGTACTCCTGGGTCAATGTGAGCTTCTGAGCTTTCTGTGTCTCTGCTCTGTCTTCTCTAACATAGAAAGTACTCCTGGGTCAATGTGAGCTTCTGTGCTTCCTGTGTCTCTGCTCTGTCTTCTCTAAGCCCCAGTGGGTGGAGGCAGATGAGCGTTCACACTGAGCCTGGTTCTGGTTCTGCTGGAGGTTCTCCTCCCTGTTAAAGGGGAGTTTTCCTCTCCACTGTCGCTTCATGCATGCTCAGTATGAGGGATTGCTGCAAAGCCATCAACAATGCAGACGACTGTCCACTGTGGACAAATTGAACTGAATTGAAGGACAAACAGAAGAAATTTGCAAGGTGGTGAAGACTTTTCCCCAGCAGTGTTGTTCTGTGTCCCACCTCCATTATGCAGGCTATCTGCTCCACTTCGCTCTCTCCTGGGAAGAGAGGGTAGCCGGTGTAGAGCTCAGCTAGGATGCAGCCCAGACTCCACATGTCGATGGCCATGCTGTACGGGTGGCCCAGTATCACCTCCGGGGAGCGATAGAAGCGACTCTGGATGTAGGTGTACACTGAGGACAGAGAAGGTAGAGGGGAAATAAGGAAACAGGGCGCATTCAGATATTTATATTTATTTCTAGACAGTTTTCTGCTTTTTACCTCTTTGCTGTTCGTAGCAGCTCGATCCAAAGTCGACCACCTTGATGTTTCCCGGCCCTCGCTGGGACAGAAGGATGTTCTCCTGTTGAAAGATTTTTTGCAAACAAATTAAAAACCCTCCACTCAAGTAGTGGTTGCAGTGCAGCTTCTCCCCACAAGAGGGAGCTCAACGTCATTCCAGGAAAACTTCAGAATGAAATCAGCGACAGCAGAAGGTGATTCAGTGCAAAAGCATGATCTCCATCCAGAGACGGACAGCAGTCAGTCCCATCAGTCATTTTCTAAAAACATACGGAGGTGATTTAAATGTCCGTACCGGTTTGAGGTCACAGTGGATTATCTTCTCCCTGTGCAGCATCTGCAGGCAGCGGAGAAGAGCGTGGGCGAACCGCCGGATGAGAGCCAGGCTGAAGCCCTGGAAGTTGTTCTTTTTGATGAGTTCATAAAGGTTCACCCTGTCAGAAGGGACGAAACATCCATCACGGTGCTGAAGAACATTCACGGGATTAATTAAATCTCCTCTTTAACTTTTATTTTTGTTGTATCACCACATGTTTCTGCAGAAAGAACAATGTAAGAAATCTTACAAAGGAACCAGACACCTCTGATTTAACCTGGACTTTGGCAACGTACGTGAAAAAGAGCTGATTGTGTTCACGTTCACAGGCAGGCAGAGACACAGAGTGCTATTCTTGCTTCTTGTGATAAGCATAAACTTCTTTAGAGTCTACGCAACTGGATCCTTCGCACCATGAAGCAAGACGGGGTAAGAGATAGGGCCCTGATCGAGGCTTTAACTAAAGGATACGGTGACGGTAACGTTAGACAAGGTGCCGGCCCAAGACGTCCCCTAAAGGTCATTCAGCCTGAGTGACACATAAAACTTCATCCCTTCAAATAGATATCAGCGGCGCTCTGTTCTAACAGGTAGAAACCACTTAACTCTGTTGTTAGTACAGTTATTTACCAGTAAAACTAGAACTCAGAGAGAACTGGGTTTGGGCATCAGGGTTAGGGTTGAACGTGTTAAAGGTGAAGCGCCTCCAATTAGGAGATCAATTATTCATCAAAGTGTTTAGAGTCTCCTTTGAAGGCGCGCTCGTTTATGCTCTCACTAACCCGAGAAGCTCGAAGGAGATGCAAAGGTGGTTCCGGAAGTAGAAGTGCTCCTTCATGTGAATGACGTTGTGCAGGTTGTCTTTGTCCTTCTTCTTTATCACCTCCAGAATCTTCAGCTCGACGAGAGCTTGGTGATGAAACCTGCAGAAAAAAACCCAATGTAGAAACTGTTAAAATTCAAAGAAACAGATGTTTCATCAAAGCATGCATTGGTACTGAGAATCGGATGGAGAGAGGAGTTTCCCCGCAGCAATCTGAGGCACGCTGCGGCCATTTTGTTTTCTGCATTATTGAAGTGGTGAAAAACCCCAAAGGCCAGCAGGACTCAGGCATTTGTAGCCGACTGTGTCTCTCAGTGGCGAAGGACAGGTAAGATAACACCCTGAAGCACCGACTCCCATCAGGCTAAATCTGGTCGCAACAAATTGGCAGACTCATAAAATGTAAAACGATCACGGAGCAAGCATGTGGGAAAATCTTACAACGCTATCAGATGTTGAAGAAATGCCAAAAGATGGCTCTGGGTTAGTCACAAGTCATTTATTCTTCAGATGTGGAGAGGTGGAATATGTTCGGAAGCTGTAAATAACCAGGGTCATTTTCCTAAAAGTTCCTCCGTTTGCAGGAAGATCCAAACGGAAGAGAAATAAATTAAATGAAGTGAAGAGAGGAAAGGTGAGCACGCACCTCTTCTTGTTGCGAATCATCTTGATGGCGACCAGTTCGTTGTTCTTGTGGTCCAAACATTTTAGGACTTGGCCAAAGGACCCTTTCCCGATCACTTCAAGAACTTCAAACCTGTATGCAATGTGGTCATGCAGCACCTGGAAGACAGCAGAAAACACCATGAAGCTCTCCTATCATATAGTCCACTATCACTACACACTATATATATATATATATATATATATATATATATATATATATATATATATATATATATATATATATATATATATATATATAGCAGCATTCAGTGATTCCTGCCAGAAATAACAGCCCTCTGCTTGCATCAAACCCTCTAAGCCATCCCTCACATCGATAAGCCTCCTCAACATGTCATTACCCTGACGTAGCTCCCGTGTTCGTCATCGTATCCGTTGTTCTGCGCCGCTCCCTGGGAACCCTCGATTTTCTGGGAGCCCAGACCCAGGTACCACACCTCTGCGTAGTCGTTGATCTCCTCCTGCTCGAACTCCGTCAGGCGCTCCCTGAAGTTATTGATCGCCTCTGCAGCAGGAAGTTGGTGGAGGAGGAGGAGGGAATGATGAGTCAGCGTTACATTTAAAACTCCCCAGCAGAGGGTTGAGGAGCGGCGTCTTTAAATAGCACTGGTAACTCATTAACAGGAGCCCACCTACACATTAATAAAGGCGTGAAAGCCTGTCTCTGAGCTCCTGTAATCCAGATGAACGTCCTCATCCGGGCGTACGCACCTGTAGGTGACATGGGCAGCCTCTGTCCTTCATACACTTTCTCCTTCTCCAGCTTGTTGCTGAAGACTTTGCTGTTTCGAGGCGCGGACACTTTATCTGTCGCTGCACCGCCGCGCATCGAGAACTGCTGCGTTGGCTTTGACCTCTCGACCTGCACAAAAAAAATGTGCTTTTGAATATGAGCAAAAGGAACAAAAGCTAAAATTCGTTTGGACAGCTGAACATCTGTAGAAGCTGATCTGTTGCGTTAAAAGACCTGACAGCTGCTCAGTGGATGAGGCTCTCACCGTTTGGTAGTTGTTTTGACCCCCTTTGTTGGTGATTTGGGGCAGGATGTTGTCGGACTGCTGGTGCTGGTTTTTGGCATTGCTGACCACCACCTGGACCACCGGCGTTTCAAGCTGAGGCAGGGAGCCCAAACCAGAGCTGAACTTCTGTAATTCACAGAAACCGTTTCATATTTTCAGACTTGCAGTAGTTAAAGACACAATGAGACATTATTGTATGAAAGAGTGACAACATATAAAGAAAATGTGATTCATCAAACTGCAAATGGATTGAGCTTGTTGGTGCTGGAAATCCGGCTCTGGTTGGTTCAGAACCAGGGTTTAAAAAACGCGTTCCCAACATCACACCTTTCCTACGGTTTAAGTTTTTTTTAACGAGGCTGGGGGCCGTAATATTTTCCTGCAGCAAGGTTCAAGAAGCACTGCCCCTCCCCCACCTGTTGCCACACACTGCCGATCAGCTGGCTGAAAAAAGGCTCTTGGTCGTTTTGGTTTCATCCTAAGAAAAACTAATTTGGCTGATATAAGGTAAGCCTGTTTTAAAACTTCAGTTTCTGAAATGCTGGGTTAGTTTTTATAAAAATATAAAATATATTATAATAGACATTTCACAAAGTTGGCCATAATGTTTCATACATGAGAGAAAAATTAAAAAGAGCCATACAATGCACAAGTTTACGGCACATATTTACATTTTCCTCTTTAATCTTACCCTCCCCTCCCCTCACCAAAAAAGCTCAGCTCCATAAAGTCTGCACAAAAATCTAATCAAATAAAGGCACATTTATACTAAACCATTGAACAAAGGAAATAGACACAGATATTTATCAGACTTCCAGTGTAACAATAAGGAGCGTCTCGCAGTTAAACATGAGAAAGGGATGAAATTCCTTTGAGCGGAAATAAATGCTAAGGGGGGGCAACGATGTCAAATATAGCCACTGGTGTGCAAGGCTGTGGATTCACACTGAGAACCAAAGAAATAACAGAAAAGTAACTGGAACAGAAATTAGATAATCTAGGGCAGAACTACTAAAGAAATGTTAGTTTTAAACCAGACGTGAAACAAAAGTCCACTTTTGTCTCTTAAGTCCAAAAAAGTATTTTTTAAAAGTATTTTTTGGGGGGAATTAAGATTTCTGGCCTTGAAACTCTTCCACCAAGGACGTTATTAACTTTGACCTTAGCTGAGGCAACTTATCCCTGCCCCATATTGTTTTCTTACATTAAAGCTGCGTATTTTCCCCTCTTTCTGCACAAAGTTCCTCCTGCATGATCTGGATCACGCGGTTCCTCATCAGCCTGGTCTCTCTCTCACGTTCTACCTCCCATCATGGAGGCTCAGGTGACCTGGACCCCCCTGGCAGGCGGCGGCTGGAATTACCAGCCGTGATGAGAGTAACGCGGAGACAAAGCCTCGCCGGGCGGGGCTCTGACAGCGGCTGTCTGTGGCGTCTTTGTGGGAGAAGGCGCTGCGCAGCGACCGGCTTTTCTCTGACTGACACTGTGATTGCTCTCGCCGCACGATTACATGTGTTGCAGCCATGCGGCGCTCAGCCCCTACAATGATGGACGAAATTAGCCCTCCTGTGCCACGCCAGTCCTGCTGCTCCGTGCCTGTAATGCATCCCCACATCCAGTTCACTCTCAATCATTCACAAAACCCCACAAAGTTTTTTTTTTTCTTTTCCTAGACGGCAGTTATTTATAATTTTTTAATTTGATGTGATGCATGCTGCAGCAGGATCCGCTAACCTGGTTGTGACGCATGGAGACGGGGCTAAATATAGTCACAGGCACATGCCACAACGGGCAAACTGGCCGAGGGAACAGGATGTTTAAATACGACGTTCTGGAACCAGTGGTAGGTTTACATGTGCATGTACACATGGAAAACGGCTGCGCAGCTGCAGCAGTAGTTATCATGAGGATCATGTGTGTTGATAGCTGAGAGCCAGCTTCTGTTTTCGCTTCACTGTTAATAACCCAAATAGTGTGAGTAACAACAGAGAGGCCTTTAATGTTCAAAAGAATCCCCTCTATAGATGCTGATCACATGTGGTGAAAGAAGTGGGCTTTTCACTCGTGGAATGATCAAAGCTCAAATGATGCTCCTGTCGTTACGTCACGTTCTGGGTTGTGTCGGCTGCAGCGGCGTCACGCGGGCAGGAAGCACTGACCTGTGAGCAGGGCCGGTTGGTTCCGATACGGCTGCCCTCCGCTGGGAGCCGGTGAGGGTGAGGGAACGCCTCCGGCCGTGACGCCTGCAGGAGAGATGAAGAGGTTCAACTAAATGAGGAAAAAGATGGCAGCAAATAAAAGTAGCCATGCAAGACGTGTGACCTTTATTTTTTATTTCAATTCAGCACAGAATGATTTAATATGGGATCATTGTTGCTTTCCACTAAATAAAATACAAATCATTTTGATCGATATCGATAATTATCAACAAATTCAATAAATATATTTTAAGATGAAAAACAAACACTAAAGTCAAACTCAATCTTTTATTCAACCAACTTTTTACCAAAAACTGCAAGTATTTAAAAAAAAGCCTTTGAAGGGGGCGGAGCTTTGTTCCTGGGTCTGCGTTGTGATTGGTTGGGAGGATATAATGACTTAAATATTAACCTATGACTAGAATGTACAAGGGAGGAAAACTGTTATTCTATTAAACTTTTTATTGACCCTTTTTTTTCCTATCATCGATATCTAATGTTATTGAATTATGGTCCAGCCCTAATGGAGCTGAGTAACATAATAATCACACAGCTTGTTCTGGCTTGGTTCTCCAGTCTCTTTAGCAACCCACAGCCTCTGGGCATCTGAGCCGGCCTATAACCAGGCCAGTAAAAATAATGCACTGTGATCCTAAAATAGATCACTCCTGCAAAAACCCAGCAACAACCGTCGTCTCCGTGCTCGGTGCAGGTGCACGTCAATGTGTGCGCAGAAGGAGGAGCCCGCTGGAGATCAGTTTGGCAGAACGTGAAGCACCCAAAACATCTCGATGTCCCAGAAAAGGGAGGAAAAAAGAACGCTGAAGCACACACTGTAATGATTCAGAGCCAGCTTACACGTGCTTCATTAATCAGCGTGCATCTCTGGTGGGCGGCACCATATGGGTGAATAAAGGCTTATCCTCATGTGGGGATCCGTGCTAAACTCAATCTACCTCTCTGGCAGAGAAGGAGGGAGGGGCTGATCAGGATGAGTGGTGTGCTGTTTGCAGGTGCGACGTAGGAAAGAACTTCCCCATCGTAATCTCAGGGCTTTACCGCTGACTGGAGGCCTAAGAAATACAAACTAAATCCACTGAGGTGCCATTCAAGGAAACTGAAGAAAAAAAAAAAGTCCTCGAGCTACTCTTTAATTTAGTTCAAGTCATTTCAGTTTTTATTATAACACCTACTCTCAACAAATGTGACCTCAATGCACTTTACTAGGCATACATTCAGTTATCTATGCAGAAATACAATAACACGTCAAAGAATCCTACAGACAGATTAGATTAATTCCAGTTCATTCATTTAAACCTTTAACAACTCATTCAGCAATCCCCGACGTCTCTGTTCTCATTTACGTTGATACACAGCTTCATGAAACCTCATTTCAGAAATTCAGTTTCAAGCATATCAATTTATGTTATAGAGCTTCATTAATTTCTAGTGTTTATTTCTACGCTTCCAGCAGAGAAAAATAAATAAATTTAGGTCTCAAAGAAGTTCGATTCAACCCCCAGTCCCTTCATTCATAATGCTGGACCGTCAGTCTAATCACCGTGAATGTAAATAAGACATCACATGTCCATTCCTATTTTTTTTGTATTTTTATTCTTATTTTTCTCTTTTTCTTTGATCCACTGTATATATATGAAGATTCACTGTATATAACTGATGCACCTTTCCTACATTTGCACCTTCTCTCTTATGAGCCGATGTGGCAAGTGAATTTTTCCAATGTGAGATCAATAAAGCTTATCTTATCCAATCTTATTTTATCTAAGATTAAAGACAAAACTTTGCGGCATGTGCACCTTTCTCTGCCCTCGTTTTTCCTTCCACTCAACTTTCCATTAACATAGCAGCCCATAGCTCTCTGTGTGCCAGCTTCTTCTTTTCTGGTTCGGATGTAACAATCCTGTGTTGAAACCTTTTTTGTTTAACAGATAAAGTATCTACATTTAAATATGCCTGAGGGTTATTAACTCTACGCTATGATTGGTAAACTCCTGTGTTCAGTCAGGGAGGTGGAGTACATGTAGTTGCAGCGGCGCGGCTGTTTAGTCGTGTTTCGACCTCGGAGGTTGAGCGTGCGACACCAGGAGCCGTGTAGGTCACCGTGGCAGGTCGGCTTCCTAAAACACCAGCTGTGAAGATCCGCTGTAAGCTTCTCTAATGACCATCAAACTGCTGTCTTCTCAACGGGTGAACCGGAGTCACAGGTCAGTGACATCTGACCACATGTTCAGCTGATATGAACGCAGATCAGCACCAAAACAGAGAAAAACTCGTAGGCGATCACGACAGAATCAACTCCTGCTTCAAAGCTGCAGCTAAAAACAATAAAAGATGCTCCAAGGTTTTACAAAAGAAACTTTTTAAGTTGCTACATTCAGGTTAGTGATCCACTTTGTCCATGCAGCTGCACAGCTTTCGTTGATCTAGGATGATCCTTGCAAATGTGAGAGAGGAGCTTCATCTCCAGGAGGGTCAGTTGGTCAGAGGGCCAAAGCGAGGCCATAAACCGGGGGAACCAAAGTAAACATCAACAAACTGTAAAACGCTCCCACTATCATCTGTCAGATGTTTAATTATCAGCGTGAAATCAGTCCATCGTATCGTCTCTACAGCGGATCATGACCCCAGTTTGACCAGGAGGTCAGAACGATGCTTCTGAAGCTGACCCATCTGTATATTTAACACGAGTTTTACTGTTTTAAGATCCCATAACAGCAATGGATAAATTTAACAGCCCCCATGTACGGCGTGAAAAACATACCAGCACACATTTAGACTTATGGAATCTGTCAGCACAACAAACACTGAAATAAATGGGCTAAACAACGACTGAAATAGAAATGGATCAGATTTTTCACCAAAACTTGGCATGTGTTCAGGAACAAAGGTGCAGAACTTTAAAATCAGCGTTAAAAAGCGTTAACAAGGAGAGGAGACACCAGAATTAAGGTCTAATTTGAAATATTTCACTATTTAAATCCATAAACCATAGCAAAGTTTTGGTTTATAAAGTTAGGGCGTCAATTTGGCGGCTCTATTGTCAAGTTTCACCCTTGAATTTATGCAAAAATGAAATCACTGCAAATGTTGGATCTGTATCTAGGCAGAAACAGCTCACTTCACATTCAATTACAGTGCAGCGTTTTAGCAAACATTAATATAAATGACACCATTCTAATACAACTTAAGGTTTGGAATTTGCACTTCATGTTAAACAACATTTATTTCTTAGATTATATCAATTAGATCAACACAGCTAAAAAAGGACAGCCGTCCACATTTGTTCTTTTCAACTCCTAAAATCTGCATAATGATGTCAGTCTTACAAAAAATACAGATTTTAAGAGTTTCCCCCCAGCTGTGTCTCACCTTGTTATTTATTTCCGGCAACATGCTGTTTTCAGTCAGTCTTTGCGGCTCAAATTCACAGGAGAAATTTATAAAATCCTACAAAAAGTCATTATTTCCAACTCAGAGCATCCACAAAGAAAAAGCCAGACTTTCCAAAGGAAAAGAGAAAAATCTGTCTTCGTCTCCCACGGAACCGGCAGCGATGAGTAAAATCCTGATGACTGATGAGAATCCCCGACCCAAACCTCCCGCACTGCCGGTTTTACGCGCACCGGGTAATGCGCTGTCGTCACAGCGGAGATTAGCGAGCGCGACAAGCTGTCGACGGTCCCTGCGCCTGAAGGAGCCACCTGTTCGGGTTGCTGCCTCTGACAGCTGGGGACGGACCGATATAGGTCTTTTATTTTAATGTCCTCCACCTCCAGCAAGCCTATTATGACCCAGGCGCTTTCTAACAGCAGCTCTGAGGAGAAGGAGAGCGGCGGAGAGCGAGGGGGGCTTGACGCACGCACCTCCGTGCCGGAGCGCACAGGGCAGTAAATAACATGCAGACAGCTCGCCCTCCAGATGACGGAGAGGCTCTGCGCCAGAAGGCGTCTCGTGTAGTCAACCTGTAAATCTAATCATTCTCCGTCAAATACTTGCTATTTTAGACGGTTTCGGTGAAGGAAACCGGATCCACGAAAACGTTTTAACTGGAAAATCTTTTAAATATTAATATAAGGCGTTTAAAAAAAGATTTGAATGTGAAAGTCTGAAATTAAATATAAACATCTCAAAACAGTACATTTCAATGCAGATTTCAATTCAATTTAATTTAATTTATACAGCTCCAATGAACACATGTCGTCTCAAGTCTCTTTCCAAAGTCAGACTCCTTCAGATCCTCCAGGTTGGTGAGAAAGTTTCCTCTCTAAGGAAACCCAGCAGGTTGCATCAAGTCTCTCCAAGCAGCATTCACTCCTCCTGAAAGAGCGTAGAGCCACAGTGGACAGTCGTCTGCATTGTTGATGGCTTTGCAGCAATCCCTCATAATTCATTGATTTCTTCCCTGACCCGTCTGCTGGGTTCCTTGGTCTCCATGATGCTGGATGTTCTCTAATGTTCTCTGAAGAACCTCTGAGGCCTTCAGAAAACAGCTGCATTTATTATGAGGTTAAATTACTTACAGCTGGATTCTGTTTGCTGACATGATCGTCTCAAAGAAAACTCGGCTGAACCTAAACTTCCACAAATCACCATTTTTCTCCTCTTTGCGTTGCTTTACCAACTAAAACCCAAAGAAAACACCACGAGGTTCTGTGGTGGTGACAGGAACACAATGGGGAAAAAGTTAAAGCGGTCTGAATATTTCCAAGAGCTTTTATCCAACTCACTACAAGAGAAAGAGAAAAACAACCAACTGCACTTCAGCACTATTACGTAAATTCAAGAGGTTGTTTTCCAGTGACTAATCTCTATCTGCAAGAGGAAAACAGCTCCATGTGATGATTAGTCCACAACAACAGGAGATGAATATGATAAGATGATCCTGTTATGTAACAGTCCTGGACACCTCAGTAATCAGCCTCCACTAATAAAGCAGCTTCTCTCCTCCTTAAAACGACCAGAGTCTGCAGTCCCTGCTCCTCTGTCCGTGATCATAAATTAGACAGGGTCCATCTAACTAAACCAACAGATGGCTAAATCTTTAAAGACATGAATTAGACATTTATAAGACATGCTTGACATAAAGGCTGCAAAGTAAAGCAGTGCAGCTGTTAACCGTTGCCTTGCAGCAATGTTCTCCCTCTGCATGTGTGGGTTCTAGCCAAGAACTCCAGCCTCCTCCCACAGCTCAGAAACACGCACCCCGGGCCGATCGCCTTCAGGTGGGAATGTCTTCATGGTCGCCCTGATAAGAAATGGTGACCTATTCAGGATGTTCTTGGCCTTTTACTCTCTGACTGCTGGGGACGTCCATGACCCCGTTCTTCCAGACATCTGGTTCACATTAAAGCATTTGATCAATTACATTTCAGGTAATTGGTCAGGTACATTTGTTGCCTTCACTATCAGTTCTGCAGACCCTGTAGCATATAGCACAGTAGTACAGAGTCGATGAAGCTGCTGCTTTAGTTTAGGTGACCATGGACACCCGTGCCTAGCAGGCGTATGTAACATGAGTTTATTCACACCGTTGGACTGGATGGTCAGAGAGCGGACTAACCAGAGATGCACCTCGCTTTTTTGGTCAACCAACGACTGCAGGAGAAGAAGAAATTAATTTGTTTGCAGATTTTCTTGTCAAAGCCATTTTCAGGACGGACTTTTGAAGCAAAGCTGGACATCGTTAGAAAAGGTCAAACATCTCCTACTAGCAGGACCAGGAACAGGATTATTAACGCTACTAGTAGCCCTCTCTGACAGGCTCTGACCAATACTGCAAATTTTATTACCTGGAGTGCTTGTTATTAGCCACCGGTCGACATGGTGTTTGGAGCCACTTTGGGCCCAGACCTGCCTAACCAAAGCAGCAGCCTGTAATGATTCCTGTCTGCTCGTGCCTGAAAAGCTCCTTTTTGCAGTTCTGTGACATCACTTCCTGCTCTCTGTGCTGCACCAGTAATCAGGTCTGAGTGGTTACACCTGCTGCAGCTCCAATTACTGGGGCTGTTGCACCTGGAAGGAGCACCACATATTCCTGGCTCTCCCAGCGTGTAACCGCCAGATTCTTGAAAGCCATCAGGTGAGTAGACCATCCAGCGTCCCGTTGTTGGACCTTCTGATCATCGACCTGTCTCGTTCTGGTTTTCTCCTGCCTGCCTTGCCCTTATCGGATTCTCCTGTTGGCTTCTGTGTTCTGGACATCGATCTCTTGCCTCTTGACCACGCCTGCCTGTCTCTGCCTGTGCCTGGATTCTCCTGCTTCCTGTGAACGACCCAAGTCTGGACCAAGGCCCTGTCTCCTGTCTCCTGTCTCTGCCCCTGATGGGACACCTCTAGCCTTTCTGGACAACACCTTTTTGTTCATACCATACATTGTGCAGGAAGACAAGCATAACGGACACACAAAGATATCAAAACAATGGCCATTAAAATCTTAAATACAATTGATCAGGTCACTGCGACGGACTGGCGACCTGTCCAGGGTGTACCCCCCCCCCCCCCCCCCGACCCCAATGGGGATAAGCGTGTCGGAAATGAATGGATGGATTTCATTAGTTCACAGTCCTGCAAGACTTCTGCATATTTCTTAAATAACAAGGTCCAGAGAAATCCAGGTCCCAGCAGCAGTGTATGCCACATGCAGCATCCAGTTCAACGGCCCAGCAGACAAAAGCCCAACAGATTCAAAACGGAGGGGAGGGTTAATGTAGAAAGGCTGGGGGCAATGAGTTGAAAAAACGGGACGGTGATTTAAAGGGGAGGCTATGAAGCCTCCTACCAGCTAATTCAGAGCAGGTGATACCCAACAGGTGAATTCTGGGCTGGGATGAGCTTCAGGCTTTCTTGCCTTAGCAGTAGGTTCCTAGCTTGCCATCAACACCTGACCAACTCTGTGGCTTCAACAACAAAAAAAACAAACCCTGCTACTTCTTGCCCAGTCTGGCCCCAGTAGGCTGCTCCTATAACCTCCAACAAACTCTTTCCCAGCAGCCACTACTTCCTGCTTATATAGCATCTTCATTGGCTTTCCACAGTCACATGACAACGTGGTGTCAGAGCAGGGCAGTATTATATTTATTCTTAAGAGGAGAGCTAATTCCAAGTTTGTTTTTCAAAACTTTATGCCTGGATTACAAGAATCTGGTTGTGCATTACAGCACCAAGACAAGCAACAGTGCTTTCCAAACCCTTTTTGGAAACCAAAGCGGATCTACGGCTGAGCGAGCAGAAGCGCGAGGAATGGAGCTCCTCAACAGAAAGAGGAAGAAAAATATTGAAATCTAAAAAATGATTGCCAGACTGTCAATTTCTGGAGCAAGCAGGAACTTTTATTTCGAGTACCAGATGCGCTGAAACCAAAAGCAGAGCAAACCATGTGGAGTTTCCACTAACGAAGTACCTAGTGGGATGTCGTCCTGATCAAATATTCTGGATTTTTGGTTAGTAAAATGCTGCTAATGTCTTAATTAATATTGCGGTTCTATGAAGTTATTATCAATGATATTTAATGTGTGTCCCAGCTGTATCTGCAGTAGAAGGAGACCTGTGGACTTTGGGTTTGTTTCTTTAATAAATGTAATAATTCTTTAAACCTTGCCTGCTGACGGAGCCACGAGTCTGTGATGTTTCCTGTGAATCAGCCTCAGGTGAGACAGAGTCAGTCCGTCTTCACCCAGGAGACAAAAGGACGCAGCGCAGCATTTATCGCCTTGGCAATGAAAAACCCATGCAGCAAAGCATGATGGGTAATTTATAATTCATATAAGAGAAATCAACAACAGATTAGAGTTTTAAAAAAACTCCAAACAGATATGAATTCAGTTGAAATATTGATAAATAATGAGCAGATTAGTCTGAAAGAAGGGAAAACAGTGAAAACAGCAGCTTGCCTTCACGCCTACCTCTGGCTGGACCCTCCTCTTCCTCCCCAGGCAGCAACAGAGGAGCAACCTGAGCCCACAGCAGGCAGGTGAGGTCCCGTCTTCCCACATAGCACACCTCCTCCATGCTGCCACCAGCACAGCCTGAACGCCTCCTCAGCCGGCCAACCTCATCTCCAGCCAGAGCGAGGGACGTCTCCCAGTAAATAAAGGAAACACCGGGTTGTTTGCAGAGCCACAAAACTGGTCATGAAGATTTTAGGCCAGAATGTTTTCTTTTAGAACCTGGGGTCCACTTTGTGCCATGAAGCTCCTCCTCTGATCTGCAGCTGAGTCTCCACCTTTAGATCTGTTCACCTGCTTAAAATCTGGATCACCTCTTAATTCAGTGCCTCCCCAACACGTCCAGGATGCCGAGCATCATCTAGGTATCCATCCTTACATGCCAGCGCCCGTTCTGGGGTACGGACAGAGAGAGGAGAGAAGAAGCTGATGGCAGCACTGGGGAGGGAGCGTTCTTCGTCTTTGCCTCTGACGTACGGATGGGATTCAACCGGGGACCCATCCTGAGCCGGAGATAAAGCAGCGGGGGCCTGGCTCTGTGTCTCCTGTAGGGCTCTGAGAGCGGCGGATTGGTGGATGGGCGGAGGAGGGGGGGGGGGGGGCGAACAAACAATGAGAGGGAAGGTATGGCAGATGCAGATCCCATCGTGCTCCCAGGTGAGCTCCTCATGGGGCTGAGGAAGTCAGCCTGGGAGGAGGTTCTGCTCTAATGGGCCTCCCGTGGGGCCCAGCAGACGCCTCAAACTTTCCTCTCCATTCACACTCGCCACTGTATCCTGGAGACGCAGCTAGCGGGACGCCACACCCCCCGCCTGCCTCTCCTCGTCTTATCCTCCATCTTTTTTACCCGTCTTCTCACAGTAGAGCTGCCACGGGTCGCTGAGGGACGCCTAAACGTCGCTGACTACCAAACACCTTTGTTTCTGGTCATTTCCTTTGATATTTAGTCATTCTAGTAATTTCTAATTAGATTCTTTGATTTAAACGTAGTTTTATTAAGATTTGATTTCTCACTTTTACAGTTAGAAAACAATGTTTGACAGGAATAGTTTATTATACAACTGAGCCTCTTTACAGTTTGGAGGCTCAGTTGTAAGATTGATTTAAATCAACCCACACCGGTAAATCTGAATTTTTAAAGTATTTATAAATCTTTAGACATTAGCACATTTATTAATGTGACATAAGACTGGACTTAGTGGAAACAATAAGCTGCAAAAAAACAGAACACAATGATTTACTTTCACTATACTGATACTCTCAGGCAAATCAGATTTAATTTAAAGATTTAACACTACAAAAAGGGAACTAAAAGTAAATAAATTTTTCTTCAAATGATGTATGTTTCCTTGATTTGAGCAGCTAAATAAGACCATTTGCCAATGGAATTAGTATTTTTACCCCTAAAATAAGATAATTAGACATCCTGCACTTGAAATAAGATGATGGAGATGAATTGTTCTTATTTTAAGTGCAAAAAAACGTATTCCATTGGCAAATAGTCTTATTTAGCTGCTCAAATCAAGGAAAATACACTGATTTCAAGCAAATTTGACTTACTTTTAGTTTCCCTTTTGCAGTCTAATAGTTTTTTCAACTGTGTTCAGACTTACAGCTGAAGTCAGATTCATTTCAATCTCTGAAATCTGGTAAAACTCTTAACTGGTTCAAATCCTACCTAAAAAACAGGGACTTCTTTGTGTCAACAGGTAATTTCTCATCAGAGCGGACAAAAGTCACATGTGGGGTTCCCCAAGGTTCAGTCCTGGGAACCCTTCTATTCTACATCTATATGCTCCCACTAGCTGAGATTCCTGACAGGTTCAATGGAGGGCAGCAATGTAAAATGTTGCTCTGAGCCCCTTGTCCCTCATGCTGCTCAAACTCTACATGTCTTTGTGCCGTTGGTTTTCTCACAACCTGATGCTACATCTGTGAAGGTTGGAGGGGGAGACAGCATCTGCAGTCAATGTTTGGTTCAGACACTGTAAAAACCAACCAAACATTGCTGCTGTAGCTATTTGTTAGCTACATGTCATGCCACATGTTTATCTGCCCCTGGGCAAGGCACTTAACTCCAAGCTGCATACCAATCTGCACGAATGGATGAATTTGGCTCTGCTATAAAAATGCTTGGAGTGGTCGGTAGGAGTAGAAAAGTGCTGCATAAATTCAGTCAGTTTACCATTTAGCTGAGTCAACAGCCGGACCGTCAGGACTGCAGCAGGGCGTGTTTATGAGCACAAAGGATTACAAGATGGCTGCTCTTCCCTGTGAGCCACAGTCGCTCCTGCTCCACAGGTTCAGCTGTGTCGTGTCCTTGTTGTTGTTCCTTCCCTTAAATCCAAGATCCTTATTGCAAGTTTTTGCAAAATCCTTAAACAGAAACTGCAGCTTATTTTTTTTTTGCAGGCGTCATCCTTGGCTGTATCTACTTCCACCCTCATTTCCTGCACAGATTTATAGGAGAAGGACTCTGATGCAGTCTCAAGATGTTTAGGTTTTCTACCTATTTCATGTCATATTTTCCGTCTAAGTAACGACTGTCTTTAAATGAGCAGACGTACTTATTGTCTCTCTGCTCCTCAGACCCAGATGAAAGTGCCGTTACAGTGAACGCTGAGTCAGGACAGGCCTCCCCTGCAGCTTTATTCTCAGCTGCTTCATAAATGTCAAACTGGAAGGGCCTAAATGCCACGTGTCTGTTTAACCCCCAGTTATTGGGCAGATTAAGGTGCAGCACTTCGTATTTAACACGTTGTTTTGATACCCAATGACACAGGGGCAATAAGCGCAACTATCTTTGCTCGCACCAGTTTCACCCGGCGACCAAAAATATAATCTGTAAATCAACATGTTTTGGTGACAGGAAAAATGTTGCTATTTCTGTAGCATGTAGCCCCTGGTGTACTGTATTTCATTACTGCGCAGTCAGCCGCTCCTGGCATGCTGCAGGACACTGCAGGGTACAGTGGTTGCTCTGGGTCTCCTCTTCATATCCGTAGGTTCTTACAGAATAAAAAAAACAATAGACCCGCATGAAAGAAGTCGTTTTCCCAACGGTTCCTCTCTGATGGCTGCAGCCGGGTCTGTAAGCCGGTGGCTGGACCAGCGGGGCCAGGCGGGCCTTTGGGGAGAGGTTCTGCCGGGCTCTGGCAGGTGAAACTCTGCAGGGCCGAGGTCTGCGTGGCAGAGAGCGACGCGGGCGGCTTGACCTGGAAGCTGCACTGCACCATCTGCACATTGGGAGGCGTCTGGTTACACCGCGTTGGACACGGGTCAAGTTCACAAGTTGACAGAACGGCGCTCACTCACAGGCAAACAGGCCCGATTGTGAGTCGCAGGTTAACGGAGCCCCTGATGTTCAGGCTGGATAAGTGTTTATGGTAATGATTTAGTCCGGCTCGGACAGGCGGCCATGCCAGAAAATGTAGAAACCAGATATGAGAGAACCTGAGAATAATCCTCTCTCCGCTTTTAGAAATCATTTTCATATTAAAATGGAAACCAGATAGTTTCCGTCCTGGAAGTGGTTTAACGTCAGCTGAGCTTTTTATGATAAAGAAAATGTTTGACTGAACTGGGACTTTTATAACAATAATAACTGTAACATCTTAAATTCACTTATAATCCCAAAGAGCACCCCCCTTGCTGTTAAAAAGCAGTTTAACTTAACTTATTATCCTTAATCTGCATCAGTGGCACTGGGTGATTATGTGTTTGGATTTTATTTTTAGCAAATCTGAAAGACGAAGCCGACTTAGGCCACGACTCATTGTGATTTCCACGTGGAAAGATTCGCTGCTCCACATGGAAATTAGTTGGATAAATACAGAGAATGACTGAATCTCTTCAGCATTCTGCTTCTCCGCCGCTTCTCTGCGTAAACCGGCAGCAGTTCACCTCCGTTCTGATCAAATCATCACAGGTTTGTCTGAAGCTAACAGCGTCTAGCCAAAACCAGAAAACAGCTAATATGTGCTAGAAAACATTAACTGCTGAAATAACACCTGAGCTTTAGGGCAAAGCTGCAGCAAACAGTTTCTGAACATCTCAGGTTTTCAGGAAGTTTGCTCCAGATCTGAGGAACATAGAAACTTGTTTCTAGAGGAGCGACATTTTTTGTTTTTCACGTAATAAACCTTCAGGCCACATAACGAGCATCCTGTGCCTGAATGTCTCAGAAAAACAGATGTTGTAAATTGTTGATACTAGATTTGTTGTTGTGGTCCAGATATTTACATCATTCATACTCCAATCAGGCGATAAATACGATAAAAACTTTCTGCTCTATAAAACGAATCCATCCCAGAGCGGCAGGAACGAAGCAGACCCGCCAGGAGACGCAGCGTCTCGTTTTTATTCCTCGGTTCTGGAACAAACTTCCTGAAAACTGTTGAATTGGATGAATAGAAATGAAGCTAACAGTCGATTTTCAGCAGCTTTCTGACGAAGGCCAAATACATTTTTATCCTTTCAAAGCTATTTAGTATCTAGTTTTTCAATTTGTGACGATAAAATTAGACTTTTATTCTCTCCTTTATTTCCTTGTGAAGAACTAACAGATAAACCTGCCTTGCTGCTTTTATTGCTCTCTCACTTTGGACCCGGTTCCTCAGCGTCTGTGTCAGCCGTTCTGACCCGTCGTGCATGGAGAGCATAATCCTCTCATGCTCTATATTACATTATTCATCATTTGATGCACAGAGAAACCCACGAACAGACAAACCTGAGGCGCCTGCTTTGTCTCCCTCTTTTAGACAGAGAACCAGAATAACCAGAACTGGGCCACGGCTCATTTCACGTGTCCATGTTTACTCATGATTGGACTGTTATAGTAAATCTGTCAATTTTAAGGCTAATCTAAATGATTACAAAACATTGACATTCAGTGCAGGCAAAGCAGAGCAGGTTTATTTCTAGAACACCATTCAGCCACACAAAAGAGAAACAGTCTGATAATTATAGAAGAAAAACTCATTGCATAAGAGAAACACGTTAAATATGATGTGATTTTAAATGTCGCTCCTCGGTTAATCAGTTCATCAGTGAAACTCAAAAGCTGCACTGAGCGGAAATGTTTTCAGTCCAGATTTAAAGGAACATCTCAGGTGTTCAGCACAGAAACTAAATATTGGGTTCTGCACGGTTCAGACCTGACCAGCAGCTCAGAAATGGGTTGTTGTCCATTTGGTGCTTTATTTATTTATTTATTGATTTCAGAACCGGTTCTGAAATGATCCAGCTTCCTGGTCAGGCAGAATTTTAGATGAGCTGCAGCTGCCTGTGGATTTTTGTACAGAGATTAATCTGTTTTGACAGGAAATCCTTTATTCTTTTATTGTTTTAGGATGATAAAAAGCTGATTTATTAACAGACTTTATGTGCTGCTGCTCTGCTCTTTAGCCTCATTGAGTCCAGTTTGCTCCTCAAACTTCAGAACCTCAACAGATCAATCTTGGACTGGACATTAATCTCAAACATCAGAACCAGCGTTAAAACAGACAAACTATGAGCTGAGCTCAACCCACTAATTTAAATCAACTCTGCAAACAGGACCGGTCCAATTCCCAAACAGAACCAAACCAGAAGCTTGATAACGGCTGCAAAAGGCCTGAGGCTTTATTACATCTTAATAAGAAAGATTTGTACAAATATTAGTTGCGCTGTATGTATATATTTGAGCCTGGAATACATAATTTTTGTAGGTTTGGATAAAATCCAAAATAGAATTAAACTTTTTTATTTTTTATTATTATTGCAGTTGAAACATTTAAAATAAAAAATAAATTACAAGTCTGGGAAAAGTGTTTATAAACTTGTGACCAGAACTGGAGAATCAAAAACTCAATCCATAATGACTTTAATATTATTTATAATTTTCACCCAGACAATGTAAGTGAATGAAGACCCAGACTAAATTTAGGGATTCAGGTCATTAAATTAATAATTTAATAAAAGAAATGAATCAATTGTTTAGGTTTTGCATGATATTTGTTTATCATTTAAGTATATTGAATTCATTTTCTTAATGATTGTAAGCATATGTTTAAAAATAGAGTTTTTGGTGTGGTTGGTTTAGGACGCGTGTGTGAATTTGATCTATTTTTAGACTATAACATGCGATAAATAACTATATAAATAAATTTTGAAAATAAGAATGAAGAAAATCCTGTTATTGATGACCGGGGAACCATTAATTCATCTTAAAAATGCCAGCTTCTTATAATGTGTGATGTTATTGAAGCTTGGCTCGCCCCTAAGGACGGTTTTAGCTCTAGAATATCACGTGGATCTTAAGGAGAATCAAGCATCACATCAAGCAGCAGAATTATCTCCCGATAATAACGTCAAACTAAAATCTCGCAGCACATCCTGGGATCTTTTCACGGTGTTTGAAACAGCGGCGCTGACATGCCGGGTCCTTCATGCGGTCCGCTCTAACGCTCAGCGATCACTTTCTGTTCACATCCATGAAACAAAAGTCAAGAAAAGGTTCCTGGACAGCCGGGGATCAAAGTTTTCCAAGCACAGCTCATACTCCGACTTTAACGTCAGCTGCTTTTCTCTCTAAATTTGTCACGGACTCCTAAGTCTAACCTCATTAATCATTCTCTCATCAAAGTTGTGCTGCTTTCGCTTCCTGGAACGAGACTGGATCCAGGGCTCCATGTCTGGGTCAGCAGGCCACCGGCCGGCGCTGTTATCTCACCCATCCAGCGAAGTGATTCACCACCGGGCTAAACCCTCGCTGTGCAGCTGCATGTGTGAAAAGTACCGCTTAGCTGCGTTAACGGCGCCGCAGAGACCCAAATGCCCCAGGCTGTGCCGGGCCGGGCCTCAGAACCCGAGGATGGAGACGCGTCAGCGGGCCGGTGTGTGCGATGACAACCTGGCATGTCTAGTATGTGTCACGTGTGCTGATCTGCACAATGGGTCAAATATTGCTTGGATTGGATGTGAAGCTCCCAGCATGCATTGCAGGCCGCCCACGGCTCATTCCCCTGACCTCCTCTCACCTCCACAGTGTTGCTGAAAGGTTAGAGCCTTTTCTGTCCCTTTAGTCCCAGCGGGCTGATGACCCTGTGGGCCTGATCACTCAGGTGATCAGCCTGTTGTCAACCAATCACCTTCCAGCACAAACGACGAGGACGACAAGCAGTTTGTAAAAGTTTCCGGTTCCTGTTGCTGTTTTCATCTGATACAGACCTGGAAGTCCCTCTGCGTCTCACTGTGATGCTGCAGTAAATACTAAAAGGCATGGCCTGAAGGTTCATCCTGATTATTCCTAATGGTTATGCATCTAAATGATTAAATCTAAAGTCCATTTAAACAACATTTCTTTGCTGTCGCTTGAGACTAAAAACAGGTTCCAGGCTGTAAATGTGTAATAAACCACCTGTAAGTCATCATTAATGATCCGTTTTCTATTCTGAGGATTATTTCCCTGATTTATACTCACATTACCATTTCATCCTCTCCTACTTCCATTTTTTCCGCCAACGCACCACTCTGGACTTAAATTCCTGCATTTTAACTGTTATTAAAGGATGAATCATGGAAGAGGAAAATGTTCAACTCTTACTTATATTTGAATTTGCTGCTATTATTTTCTCAAAGCTTTGTATTACAGCCTATTTCCGTTTTAAACTGGTCCTCATCCCAGTTTGGACCTGCTGAGTCTGATGAAATCTGAGAAATTCTGACCCTGATCGGATTAAAATAGACGTTATGTCCCGGACCTACCAGACTGGACCGCTGGTTCTACAGTAATGGGGACGAACCAGCAGTGAGTCAAACACAGGTGATTAAATGTTATAAATAACCTTTCATAATTTATTAATCATAGTCTGGTTAATTAGAGAACGATCGAAGCAGGAATTCCAGATTTTCAGAAACTGTTGACCGCCGTCTGCAACTAATATCTTAAACATAACAATGAAATACAATTAATTTGATTAGTTCCTGTGCTTACAGAGGGTTCTGGTTCCGTTGGGGCGCGACATGTCCTGTAACTGTTGGTAAAATGCTTTAAAGGTTTGAAAAGAGTTATGAAACGTTACATCTGAAGCTATTCTGTGGGAAATAACGGGTGAAGCTGTGAATCAAGCCCAGCAGCAGGGTCCTCTTATATAATGGTGATATTTCAGAGGAGAGCGGATTACACAACGTTGCTCCTGAGCCTCTGGAGAAGGAGGCGCGATGGGGGAGTGAGCTGGCATCCCCTGCAGCTCCACGCTGCGTGATTCACCGCCGAGGAAAAACAGACGCCAGCCACTCATTAACTAAACTCCCTGGGTGGCGTTTCAAAATGCATTCTTTGGAGATCCAATTAATGTTTGTCAAGCTGACGGGGTTTCTCAGTCCTCTCTGGAGGGGCGCCACAACACCTGCTCGCCACGGCGGCCTGAAGATGAGGCGGCGAACCCGCGTAGAGGTACGACTCCTCCACGCCACTCAGGGCGCAGCTACCCAGGCAGCTATTCTGGTGCCGGATTCAAGCGTTGACGAGGAACCACAGGCGTTTCTGCTGGCACACACGGATGTCTAAACATAGGACGGACGTGTTAACGTAGGACGAGCTTAAAGTGAACCCACAGCAGAACCCAGCCATGCAGAGACAGGCACGCTGCAGCAGAAGCACGCAGATTAAAAAGGCCTGCAGGCCCGCTTCCCTTAGTTAAAGCAGAGTTAGGTTCCCCCAGGGGCGGCAGAGTAGCGGTGTTAGCCCGCCGCTCGGGGACACTGATATCTGAATGTGTGTCAGCAGGACTGAGCTCTGCCTCTAAATGACCCGCTTTACTTCTGAGGGTCCGGTGTCAACGAGGGACAAAGCTGCGATGAGTAACTCTATCAGGCCGGGTTCATCACAATAATAGGGTGACGGCACAATCAGCGGGGGTAACGGCTGGGCCATGGCTCCGCCTGCAACACAGCAGGCGGGGCAGAGCGTGAAGTGTAACCGCTTTTACAGACTTTTAATTTAACAGAAGGCCAGGACTGCGCTACAGGTGTTAGGTGGTGCGTCCAGGAGGACCCTGGAGGTTTCCTCACCTGGGCTCCTGCTGCACTGAGATTCTGGGTTCTTCCTGTGCATGCACGGATACTCTCTGGGTACTCTGACTACCGCACACTGTCCAAAACACAACTTAAGGGATAATTCGCGCTTAGGTGTGTGCGAGGTTGCTTGTCTCTCTGTCATCATCTCTGCTGCCCTGAGATATCGGGGACCTGCTCAGACTTTACCATTGTGCCTCTTACAGTCCAACCCTCAGTTCTCCCCAAAACATAGCAAAACTCTTTTTCCCTTTTTCTCCCATTTGTTTGCATGTATAGTTTGTAATTAGAGTATGTAAATAAAGAATGTTTAAAGGCATACTATGCAACATTTTCAGTTAATTAATGTGTTCCATACCGTTTTGGATGATTAAATAAGTAATTTCAGGTCGAACAAAGGTTTTCTCGGCCGCCCTGGTGGTCTGTGGGGGAATTACCGCACTTGCAATTGCAGGAGCCCTCGGCCCGCACTCACAGGCTCAGAAGTCTGGTGCAAGACCGCGAGAGTCGGTCTTGCTTTACGGCGAGAACTCCATGTGTTTTTGCCCTGCCATTCACTATATGCACACGCGAAAGCAACAACAAAGAACCGCGTGTTAATGTCAAATAAACATGCAAGCATATCGAGTTTTATTATTATTATTATTATTATCATTTTTTATTTTTATTTTTTATTTTTTTTGAATGTTGGAGAGGCGGTAGCGTGAGTTTGGCGAGGCGGCCGCGGCGAGGCGCCTTGCCAAGATAGCGCTGCGGGAAGCTTGATGTTCATACCTTCACTGTGTTAGTCATTGTTTCTACTGCCGTTTTTTCCACTTTTCGTTGCGTTCGCCTGTCTGCTAAGCTCAAAACAACCGCGCCTGGCTTGACGGAGGAACCAGAACAGCTGAGCATCTTTATGACAGTGCACTTTTACTTTCGCCCTCTGGGGGGAGCCTCGCTGGAAAATCAACCCCGGTTGCATAGTATACCTTTAAACAAAATAAAGACTGTTTTTTTTTTGTGGGTGGGGGATATGACAATAAAAATATAAGAATACATTTCAAAGTCTAATAATTGTGCCAAACACACTAGAGGTCTGTTTGGATATATAAAAAAAATCTAAACATGCATAACTTCTGAACTGCTTGTTGTGTGGACACCAAACTTGCTTCAGATGATAACCATGATGCTGTAGTTACAATTTATTGTGTTTATTTCCTTCTCTACAGCAAAAGTAAGAAGTTTTGCATATAAACATGCATTTAAATCTCGTTTATTCTGGCCCAGAACAATTTGCTCTGAACTTTTTTCATCCACATCCAGGACCTTTATGTTAGTCGCCAACAACATTAGCAGTTTAGGCGTTGTACTAATTGAAAAATGCCTTATAAAGTGGGAACATTTTTTGGAAATAGACCCTTGGGCTTAACCATTTTCGGGAAAGGTCTGGCAAACCTTTGTTCCCAAAGTTATTGTTCACGGTTTTATCTAACACACTAACAGCCTTGTAACACTTTCGCATACCTGTTTCTTTTCTGGGGAATACAAACATGCACAGCTTTCAGTAAATACCGTCTCTCTATGCCTCTGATCCTGGAGGCATAATGTGAACTCCTGCTAAGCCAGCCTGCAGCTCATTTCCCAAACATGTTGAGAAATTCCACAGCATGAAGGTGGGGACTTACACCACTCAAACTGAATTTATACGAGTGCTTTTTAAATATTAGCATTACTTCACTCACATCGGCATGCTGAATGCTTGCAGTGGCACACAGGGGACCGGGTCTTATCTGGTGGTTATTACAACTAAGACTATTTCTCCAGCTTGAGGGACATTTTACATGAAATCCTGCCACTGGCCCTGTCCACCCGGGTTGCCCCGCCTTAAACTTGAGTCGTACTCTCCAGAGATGGCAACAACACAGCAGACTGTCCAAATTAAACCCTTCATTCCTACACACGATAAAAATCAAGGGTGCAATCTAATCACCAGCACACAAAATTGTGGAGATGAGCAGACTCCCTGTTTCACTAAATGTGTTTCATTTAATCCGCTTTGTGCATCAAACAAGGTTTAGAACATTTGTGGCTTTCTAGGAAACGAGAAACGATGAGACAACAGCTTTGTCTTGAAAATCATTATGTAGACAGATGAGGAACAAAAAAATCAGCTAAAGATTAGTTGAAAGCATAACAATATGAATAAATAAATAAAAAGGCTGTGAAACATGAATTATGTCTATTGGAGTATAAAAAGAAGCAAAAAAAAGCCAGATGAGGACTTCAGCAGTGAGTCATATTTCACATGAACCACAAACAAAGAAATAAAAATGCTGTGCAGCCTCCAGCCGCGGGTTGTTTCAGGGGGGCGATGCATCTGTTCAAAGAAGCTGCCTGCGTTTGCATTCTGTGATGACGCAGACGCATTGATGTCCCAACTTAGAAAGCTGACTTCTGAACTTCTTCACTGTATGCCTCAGATAGGATGCAGTTGTGTTTGTGGCGTTTTCGGGTTGTTTACTCGGTGCGGAGGCTTTCTTCCAGGCAGAGATCAAAGGAATGTGACAAAGAAAAAGTGACTGATGTAGCGGAGCCCAGGGGCCAAAAACACACGAGCTGCCAAATGAGTCTGCTGCTGCTGCAGAGTGTCCATTTAGGGCAGAGCTGAAAGCTGCGGTACTTTCCAGGAAGAGTGTGATGGTTAACCTGGGTGTCAACGGAGAGGAGCCCTCACAGCGGGGGGCCACAGCTGAGCGGTCATCCGCCCAGGAGCAAATGGGAACCCGGCACCGGAGAGTTCACTGGTGCAGCACCAGGGAGAGTATGTTCCCTAATAAATCCCAATCACCCAAAGAACATTTTACTTTATAGGCCACAGATGGAAATAGAGTGTTAGGTTGCCTGGGGGGGCTAATGTCTCCACACAAAAACATATCAACCTCTATAATTTAGAATAATGAATAATCTGCCTGACAGCAAAGTATAGAAACTCAAGTGAAAACATGAACAGAGAAAATACTTAATGTAAGTATGAGGAATAAACTCTCTCTCAGTACCTTAGTCAGCAGAGGAAAGGTGCGTTTTCGCTCCTTTAAAAGCTTTTCCAGCTTGTGTTTGGAGGCATTTCTGAGGAACAAAAACAAGCAAGAGTTTAAAATGCAGAATGGTTTGAAAAAGTTTAAAGAAAATCAGACAAAAATAACATGAGGAAAAGTAAAACTCACTCTCTAAATGCTGATTTCATGTATTAAGGGAACGAAGCTCTCCAAAACAACTTGGCCAAATGTGATCACCTCCCCTTTTTAATCATTAATTACCTGTGGTTAACCACGTTGTTTGGGAAGCTGAATTCAATTTCACCAACTACTCCCAATCCTAATTACTACCAGACCCGTAGAATCAAGAACCTAACTTTAATAGAACCTGTCTGACAGCATGAAGTAGGCTTAAAAGGCTCATAAATCAATCTAAAGAAATCCAAGAACAGGTAAGAAACAACGTCACTGACACCCATCAGCCTGCAAAGGATTACAAATATTTCTAAAACTTTATGGCTCCAAAGTGTTATGTTCTGAGAGGTAGGAGACAGGAACTCAGGAGCCGCATGTCGAATGAAAAAATATTTAATTAAATGAAACAAATGAACTGAGGGGAACACAAGGAAGGCAGAACACGGCATAAACATGGAGCAGGGGAGCAAATGAGAGGAGAAAAACAGGGAGAGTGAGGCGAGAAGGCGTGAAGACGAGTAATCAGATGAAGATGGGCAGCAGTCCAGAACGATGAAGGCCTCGTCCACATGTAGCCGAATATCTGGAGCAACTAACACACTTTTATGCATTCTTTGGCCTTTCATCCACACAAAAATTAGCTTTACTTCTCTAAAAACAATTAATTCTGAAGACTGCAACCAAAGTGGAGATTTAATCAAACTTAGTTTTTTGTCTGCGTGTGTAAATGGCCAACAGGGTTTTAGGCTCCCGTGCATCACAAGTATGCGACAAATAAAGCAGAAATGTACAACTGTGCAGCGGAAGAAACATGATCTGATCTTTATGTTGGTTCAGAGCTGCTCCAACAATGTTTTACACCATCCCAACAGGGAGGAACCACATGGTTGTGTTGAAGGATTCTGATTGGCTGACACAGCTTTTGGCTTTGTAGTGCACTGCCCCCTATGGGTCTGGCATGTTTAAAACAATGCTCAGTGTCGTATTTGTGCGGCTTTGTGTGGATGAAAAGTTTTCTGAAAACAATCCCATGGGTATGACATTGTTTTTTAAAAGTGAGGCAGATATTATTCGTTATCATAACGACCCGGCTGGATGTGAACAAGGCCTGAAGGAGAGAGAGAGAAGAGGCAGACAGGGAGGAAAGCTAACAGAATCCGATAAGAACTGATTACAGAACAAACTAAACAGAATCCACCGACTAAATCCACAAAGTAAAACTAAACAAACACTAAACCAGAGATCACCAAGCACGTTCTACAAAAAAAAAAAAAACACAGTCCATCACCAAGACTTTATTTTATTCCGTTACTCTTTTTGCTTAATCACACTTTCATTTGTATAGATTTAAAAATGACGACATCTATAACAAAGCATGAAAAATGTATTTATTTTACATAAAGTTAACTCTAACTCTTCTAGGTCAAAGATCAGTACTGGCAGCCCTTCGTATGACACAACACAAATGAAGTAGCTCTCAGTTCCAAAAAGGTTGGTGACCTCTGCACTAAAGGATAATAAACCAAAGAAGGCGCGGTCCAGGAACTTAAGGAACCCGTTCAAAACAAGCACCTGGGGATTGTGACACAAAGAACCACAGAGAGAACCATGATCCACACATGCACTGCAAAACCAGAACTAAAAATACGTTACAATTTTCTTGACATGAGTGCATTTGTACTTTATTTGAGTAGGTAAATAAGATAATCTGCCAATGGAATAAGATTTTTGCACTTGAAATTGGAAGAACTTATCTTCATCAAGTTATTTCAAGTGTAGTATATCTAATTATCTTATTTTAGGGGTAAATATACTCTTTACATTGGCAGATAATCTTATTTCAAGGACTCATGCAGGATGATCCATAGCATGTAAACCTCAACACATGTAAACAGAAACCTGTGGAGGGGCCTATTCAAAGTTCAGTAACACTTTATAATAAGGTACACAAGATTAGATTAACTACTAGGGAACGCCTTGGGAACCAATGATGTAATAATTGTTAGTTTACCAGGACGGACTGGAGGACACACAGTCCAGCCTCATTAGAGGACTTCTGGTTTGTTTCAGAGAAACAGAGGAGAAGTTCTCCATGTGGGTTCTGAACAACTCGTAATCGTCTAAAACCTGTTTCCCAGTGATTGCTGACTTTATTGGATTCTCTCTTTTTTATAAACCTATTGATGAAAGACATTAGCAAAGTTATATTCCTGTACTGCTGTCATCTTAACTATGTCTGACTTTCAATTCAATTCCATTACATTTTATTTATATAGCGCCAATTCATGATACATGTCGTCTCAAGGCACTTTCCAAAGTAAAATTTTATCAGATTATCCAGATTCACTTTCTGAGTACCAGATCATTTCCTGGTTATTATTATGTTAACTTCATGTAATTAAAATGTCAAACCAATTACTTAATGATGTCATTACTCATCATTACCAATATCCACTATTAACGAATATTTTTTTTGGTCTCTTACAAATAAAATACATCCTTAACTGATGCATTGCATACAATTTCTATGATATAGACAATAAGGTTTGATTTGTGTGTTCCCCAGTAATTACTGGTTAACTACCCATTAGTACAGCATTAGTTCCCAGGACGTTCCCTGGTAGTTAATCATATTTACTGTACCTAATTGTAAATGTTACCCAACATTTGGACTCAAAACTGACAAAGAAGCTGTATTATGGCCTTAATCAAGCCTTTCATGCTGGAAACCACTCAGTGTGGCTGAATTAAAGCAAATCTGCAGAGCAGAGCGGCTCTAGATTCCTCCACAGAGATGGAAAGCTGCTGCTGATCCGTTAAAAACAGCTTTTTAATGATCTAAAACATTTAGGGTTTATAGAAAAGCAGCAACGGCAGGAATAAGGAGGCAAACAGTATTTCACTGCATTATAAGTATATATAAAATATGCATTTAGTGGTCAATCGCTCCAGTGGTGCAAACACTGTAAAATAAAACTAACCTTCAGCTTTTGTACAGTGACACCTGAGCACAGAGATGTTATAATAGAAACGTATTTAGCTCTGCATGTTTCTACAGAACCGTCCAGATAGATGGTTTCAGTTGTTGGTGTTGCTGTAAAAGAGCTCTGAGGTAATGGATGAAAAAAAAAACTGGTATATTAATTTTAAGAGGTTTGCAGTCGGCAGGTTTACCTCCTGGTTGGAGAAGAAGTCTGGATTTGGCATAAAAACTGACCTTTTCTCTGTTGACTTGCGCGGTGTGTTCATGACGAGGCGCTGACCCGCAGCAGAACCAGCAGCAACTGTCCAGCAGCAGAACCAGAACCCTGCAGGCAGCAGAACCAGAACCCTGCAGGCACTCTGACCCAAACAGGCTGACACAGTGAGCCCCGCTCTCCTACTGACTCATTGTTGTGATGCAGCGTTCAGCGGCGCTCAGGTGCAGGCAGGTGTGACCCAGGCAGAGGAAGAACCCCCCCACCGGGCTGCTGCAGGGCATCAGGGAGGACTCTGCACGTCTGCCGGAGCTAGTCCTGGTTTTTACAGAAACGTAGAGCTTATTTATTCATTCTTATAGTTATTAGAAATGCAAAAGCTGATTTGGGTTTACTCTTAAGGGACATAAAGTGCTCAGGTTTCCATTCTTTCCATAAATAGTCTGTTTTCTACAGACTATTTACAGACTATATAGTCTGTTGTAAAAGCACCAGTTGTAGAGTTTTTTTAACAGTACCTGCATTTTTACATTTCTCAGAATCAGGATGTTTTAAATTGTATATTTTTTACTTTTATTTTGTATCTTCAGCCTTATTTATTGGCAGTTTCTGTTGTTATAAAACTGAGGTTCAACACTTGGATTTCAGGCAGTTTTTCTTTCTCCAGCTGGCTGATGTCATTTAGCTGCTGCTAAAACGTTTTAGGCCCATCTGGGTTGGTTTATGTGCATAACGAGTTAAAATGCAGCAATGCTCAGTCTGTGACATTAATAAAGAAAGTGCAACATCATTAGAGCACTTTCAATTCCTTCATTTCACATCATTTAGAAAAGATCACCAGCTTCTTGCCAACCAGCAACAACACAAGACAAACTGATGGAGATTGTGACAAAAGATCAAACATGAAAAGTAAATAAATAAAGACACATTTGATTGCTAAAACCCAGAAATCAATCACAATAGTTAACATAACTTCCGTCTGTTTCCAGAGTTTTAAATGTAAAGACTTCTAAGTGGAATCTGTTTCTGATCATATCTACGAATATAAAGCAGAAATATGTAAAGTTAGAAGTTAGTTTTAAAAACAGTTTCTCAATAAATCCCTTCTGGTAACAGAGACAACTGATCATTATTCACTCTTTGTTAACGGCAGCAACAAAAATATGAAGGCAGATTGTGGGAGTTTGCTGTGATGAATAATTCATGGAGGAGTAATGAAGTGCAAAAAGCAACCCTTACATGAAGAGAGAGGTCAAACTGTAGCCAATTATCTCCAATTCACCAACAATTTAACCTGGAGTGCATTTAAATATGTAACATATTGTATAACCCACAAATAAAAATAGTATTTAGTAATGAAACTCAAGCAGCTTTTCCTCATCGTCACAAACTCTTACGACATTTGTCCACTAGGGGGAGTAGTTGAGCTCACAGAGTTTTTTTTTTTTAATCTAAATGCAAACTATGTAAAAATAATATATATAATCTTTAATTTACCTCACAGTTTGGCTGAGGTATCTGCAGACTGGCTCTGACGTCAGCAGCTACAGCTGAGAAACATTTCTGAAATTAACTCAACAAAAGATATTTTTATTTATTTTGCTGGTTTCTAAGTTGAAACACTGATTTGTCAAAGTTTAGAATTTATTCTGGAGAACCAGATATTTTATGATGTTTTAAGCCAAAATATACGGATAATAAATAATATAAAATTTTAGTTTTAAAATATCAGGTGATTATGGGTTTATTAAGGATTAAAGAATGGATTTTCATAATTGATGCACCCACAACAGATGAGATCTTATTTTGAGGACAACAAAAACAAAGAGGATATTAGTTTAGATGTTAAGTTTTATTTCAGTAAATTCAGGGAATCAACGCAGCAACATTCAGAGAACAACATTCAACATGGATGAGTTTCGTGTTTTCAGCTTATTCTTCTGTTAGGCAGCAATAAACCAGAGCACCATCTGAACAGAATAAAGACTAAAAGCTGGGGAAGTTTTAAAATAAAGACAATGTACATATTATTAAAAAAAAACACTTTAAAAAAAATCCCCCTTTGCTCTGTTACCATTATTAAGAAGCACCATTGTCAACAGTTTTATTAACTCACTAAATAATAGTTTTTATCTCCCGGTCAGAACAAACAATAACTGATCAGATACTTGATGCAGAATTAAACGTTTTAAACAATAAAATGTAACTTTAATTGGACTCATCCAACCTACCTTCCTAAAAATCTTTAACATATGCAGACTTTTACAGATGCATGTTTGTAATTGTTACTTTATTATTTTTATTACACCCTGTTGGGCATTTTTAATAAACTCTTGAGTTTTTATCTGGAGCAACATTTTATGGCTGGCATGAATCTAAAATCTGCTCTTCAACCATTAAAACTGCCACAATCCACTCTCACATGGCATTTATTCGGCTAATTACACTCGTTAAGTTTACTATGATATCATTTTGGGGTTTAAAGCACAGGTGCCCCCTGGGGCCGGGTTTGTTCCCTCTCTGACCAGGAAACGTTTTGCAGATTTCTGAGGAGGAACTCTGAGCAGAGCTTCTTGGAGAATGAGTAAGAGCGACACACGGTCCTGATTTTTTCTGCTGACTTTGAGAAGAGATGAATCTGTTGTGGAGTTGAACAGAGTTGCAAAAACTGCTTTTTATTTTTTTATTACGAGCTTTGGTCTAAAGCTGCCCTCTGCTCTGTTTTGCTCCACTGACCTTGGTCGGTGTCTGAGGAAGCACCTGCAGCATTTCTTTGGTTGGACAACAGGTAACAGTTCATCAGATGCTCCTCCCAAAACACCTGAACGGAGACGGCTTGATGAGCTTTACAAAGAGGAGGTAGGCGCAGTGATGAGATCAAACTGGACCGGGCGAACATCTGAGGTTATATTACGGCTGATCTGACCATGAATGTAATCCTAACAGGTCCAGGTGAACTGAGACCAGGACCCGGGTTGAAAGAAAGGCTTCAAAAGGCAGAACTTAGACGTCTCTTCATCAGCTGATCAACGATTTCAGGCACGGCCCAAAAAAAATCCCCAAACAAAACTAAAAGACTCAGAAAAGGACTCATTGCTGAGTGGACCCATCAAAAGTTGAATACGTCTGTTTAACGTAGTTCTCCTACTGCTCTCCAATCTGCATTGTTTGTTGTTATTTCAGCTTTTAACTTTTTGTTCTCTGTCATTTTTTTCTTCATAGAAGGTACACCTGGTCTGGTGTTCTGTTAGCTGTGACATCATCAGGGAAGGCAGATCATCCTCTATTACCATCTACCATAGAAAGTACTCCTGGGTCAATGTGAGCTTCTGTGCTTTCTGTGTCTCTGCTCTGTCTTCTCTAACATAGAAAGTACTCCTGGGTCAATGTGAGCTTCTGTGCTTTCTGTGTCTCTGCTCTGTCTTCTCTACCATAGAAAGTACTCCTGGGTCAATGTGAGCTTCTGAGCTTTCTGTGTCTCTGCTCTGTCTTCTCTAACATAGAAAGTACTCCTGGGTCAATGTGAGCTTCTGTGCTTTCTGTGTCTCTGCTCTGTCTTCTCTAACATACAAAGTACTCCTGGGTCAATGTGAGCTTCTGTGCTTTCTGTGTCTCTGCTCTGTCTTCTCTAACATAGAAAGTACTCCTGGGTCAATGTGAGCTTCTGAGCTTTCTGTGTCTCTGCTCTGTCTTCTCTAACATAGAAAGTACTCCTGGGTCAATGTGAGCTTCTGTGCTTTCTGTGTCTCTGCTCTGTCTTCTCTAACATAGAAAGTACTCCTGGGTCAATGTGAGCTTCTGTGCTTTCTGTGTCTCTGCTCTGTCTTCTCTAACATAGAAAGTACTCCTGGGTCAATGTGAGCTTCTGTGCTTTCTGTATCTCTGCTCTGTCTTCTCTACCATAGAAAGTACTCCTGGGTCAATGTGAGCTTCTGTGCTTTCTGTGTCTCTGCTCTGTCTTCTCTAAGCCCCAGTGGGTGGAGGCAGATGAGCGTTCACACTGAGCCTGGTTCTGGTTCTGCTGGAGGTTCTCCTCCCTGTTAAAGGGGAGTTTTCCTCTCCACTGTCGCTTCATGCATGCTCAGTATGAGGGATTGCTGCAAAGCCATCAACAATGCAGACGACTGTCCACTGTGGCTCTACGCTCTTTCAGGAGGAGTGAATGCTGCTTGGAGAGACTTGATGCAACCTGCTGGGTTTCCTTAGAGAGGAAACTTTCTCACCAATCTGTATAATCTGATGGAGTCTGACTTTGGAAAGAGCCTTGAGATGATGTGATGTGAATTGGTGCTATAGAAATAACATTGAATTGAATTGAACATAGGTGTCGCTCCATGTGGTGAAGGTGGCTTCATGAAGGACATCCACCGTCTGGAAGTGAAACCTGCTCTGTCCGTCTTATTGCTCCATCACAGCCTCATTGTTCATCTCAACAATCCCGACTCTTTAAAGCCAACAGGTCATAGCGGGTGAACGCCTGACAGAAAATATGAAAGCCAGATCTATGTGAAGATCTTTTTTTTCACTATGTTCTGAAACCTTTGATCAGCTGATGAACCGCCTGTTTAATCTTCTCTGCTTTGTCTCCGGCTCCTTTTTCTTCTTTCTGCATTTTGAAGCTCTGCTTCCAACACATTTATGATAAACCATCTCAAAGGGCGCATTATTTTAATTTATTTCCTAGTCCTGAACTCCAGATCATGGCTGTGAAGTGACGATTGAAAGCAGATGAAATCCACCATCTCCTCTTCATCCCAGGTGCTTGTGGTGATGTTTTTCGTAGGCCACGGCGTTGTTAGAACTGGAACCTGTCAGAAAAATAACGTTGAACCGTGGGTCGGCTACACTTCTCTGGTTCAGCCGCTCAAAGTGTTTAACTCTTCTTACCCAAGTAGTCCTTGTAGTCCTTGAAGTGTTTGTGCCTCAAACCTCGTCCATCTGTTGGCAAACAGCAAAAACAAACCCGTCACATTAAAGGTCTGGACGACGCTCAGGTAGATCAGATGAAGCTGGTTTCAGGTTTGCTTAATTTTCTTTAATCTATAGCGGCCATAATACAATGTTTGTGGAAATTCTGTTAATAAAGTCGTGATTTTATCAGAACTCTTACAAAAAAGTGTAATTTTCTATATGTTTTAAAATGACGAATATTGAGCGTCTTGTAAAGTGGTATCAGTTTCACAAATAAGGAAACTCCAAATCTTTTTAGAAAATCATCATCAAATTGTTGTTAGTATCAGGACTTTGAAACGATGGGACTTCATTCATGTAACATTACAAATTCAAATTCATAATTCAACAAATTCAACTTTGTTCTGGTAATATTATGACTTTATTCGTGGAATTTCCACACAAAAAAACTGCATTACAGCAATTCTAGATTAAGGAAAATAAAATACTGACCAGAGAGGAGAACATTTCCACAGAAATTAATTTTACATATTTGGAATAGAAACCTGGATGTTGTGAAGTTGAAAAGTTGTAAATCTTTGAAAAAAGTTTTTTCTCCCCAATAATGAAGGCATACATTTTCAGCATTAAATCAACTATACCCCCACTTTGTGGACTCCTGGTTTATAACAGCCCAGATTTGTTACAGTGTCACTAAATTTACAATTCAGAGACTTGATTGTGGTTTTCTAATTGAACAAAATGTATTTGCTCTTTTGTTTAGGTATAAATAATGACACTTTAACCTGTTTTCACACGAAGAAATTGTGTAATTTGTTACAAGTCTGTGTATTTTAGTGTCTTATCTTGCTTTACTTGCATGCCTTTAATTTCAAATGTGAGTTTTTCACTTTTAGCTCACCCTATTGACACAAACACACACACATATATTCATATATATAAATAAATATAGCTATATCGATAGACAGACAGACAGACAGACAGACAGACAGACAGACAGACAGACAGACATTATCAATTGAACTGTCACACTGCACCACGTTTGGCCACTAGGGACCGTAAAGCCGTACCAGAATTGACCCGTTGCTTGATGCACTGTCCCCGGTTGGGGATTCCAGCTGCAGGGTTTCCTGGGTTGATGATGTGGCATTCATAGCCGGTAGGACAGTGCAGAGGCTCGTCTCCATCCTCCGTTGTGCTGCACGCTTCAGCTGATGGACAGATTATACAGAACAAGTTTCATTTGGATTCTCTTAAACCTGCTTTTACCTTTAGCCCAGGAGAAGGACAGCAGGCCACATTAGTCAGGGTGAAGCGATATGCATGCATGGTATGCGGCGATGCTCTCAGGTGAACATGCACTCTTTGACTCCTTGAGTTTAAGCCGTGTAACACGGATCATCATCCTGCTGGAAGAAGCCTTTAGCAGACAGGTCCACTGTGGCGATAAAGGGATGGAGATGATCAGAACCAGCACTGAGGTGGGCAGATGGTACCAAGGGCCACAAGCTGTGCCAAAAACCACCTCAGACCATGACTTCCACCACATCCTCTCCTGTCGAGTGCACCAAGTTCTGACCCGACCGTCTGAGTGTGGCAGCAGAAATCCAGACCGATCGGACCAGGCAACGCTTCTCCAACCTGTTCCGGTCCAGTTCTGGTGATTCCGTGTGAACTGAAGTCTCAGGTCCCGGTTCTGACAGGACTGCTCTTCTGCTGCTTCAAGGTTCTGCATGTTCTGCCCAGAGAAGGTGTTCTGCAGTCCTCGGTCAGAACCAGCGGTTCTCTGAGCTCCTGTTGCCTTTCTATCACCTGGAACCAGTCGGCCCGTTCTCCTCTGACATCAGCAAGACATTTTCCTCCATGCAGAAAACTCTGAAACACTCAAACCAGCCTGTCTGGTACCAACAGCCGGACTTCCTTCAGTCACTTAGATCCTCGTTTTTCCTCATTCTGATGCTGTTACAGCTTCAGCAGGTCGTCTTCCCCACGTCTACATGAATGAATCTGATTGGCTGATCCACTCTTTGTGCTAACAGCGGATCAGCCGTATCTCATAAAACAGCCAGTGAAGATTTTAAACACGTAAACACGTTTAATCCTGCTTGCTGAATTTCTTTTGTAGTATATTGTTAAAGAATTGACCTTCTGTGGTGGACCCAGGTTCTTTTCCTGAATAATGTGGTCTTTCTATCATAGACTTCTGCAGTAATAAAAAGACTCTTGTAACAGAAACTATACTTTAACATATTTAATCTAAAAGGCAGAGGGATGTTTACAGCTTCTGTACTGGACTCTCGTTCACAACAACACGACGGTAACTGCCTTTCACAGCCCATCTCTGTAAGCTCATCATCCCTAACAAAATACAGTAAATCATTTTAAAATTAATTCATTATTCGACCATTTTGAGGTTCAAAGTGTTGTGAGGAAGACTCACAAACCTCTTCACTCACGGCAACATAAATGATCAAAATAATGAAATTCCTAGCCTAATGTTTGGTTGAAAAGTGAACATCTCCTGTTTGGAGAAACTAAAAGCTGAATTCTGGTAAGAACCTTTAAATATAAGACAACGTTTCGTGTCCCACATGTTTTTTTTTTTGCTTTTCTGGGTGCGGTTAGCTGGGTGACCAGACGTCCCCGATTTCCGGGGACTGTCCCCGTTTTGAACCACCTGTCCCCGGCAAAAGCTGTCCCCGGAAATGTCCCCGATTTTACCGAGGGGGAAAATGTGTTACGGTAGCTGGTTGCGCTGCGCGCACCACTAGATGGCGGTAATGATCCTTTTGGATGTCAGATGCCATTAAAACGAAGAGGAAGAGGAAGAAGAAGAAGAAAAGGAAGAACAGCGCACCACTTTTAAAACAGAAGAAGAAGAAGTGGAACTTCGTTGTCACAGGGGGAGCTTCCCTGTGTCATGGTAAGTATTTGGATCGGGCTGATCCTGTGATAAATGTTTGGTTTTTGTCCAGGTTAAAAATTATCAATAAAAAGTAAGACAAGACCACGAGTTGCTGCTCACATCAGTAAAAGACACTTAGATAAAATGTAACAGAATGATTGAAAACTCTTTGTAAGGCGCTAAACTGGTACGCTGGTTCTCCAGGGATCAACAAGGGTTCCTCTAAAGATGTTTTAGAACTGATTGGTGAGCTTTGGTTTATATTTCAGATAGTTCTAAGTAGAGTTATTACAAGTTGTTTTGCTGATTTATGAGCATAGACTTCCAGGCTTAGGTTTAGCTTTTCTACTGCTCACTTTGGATATATGAAAGCTCCTCATGAAAAAATAGGAGTCAGTAACAGGAGAACTGAATGAGAAAAGATTTACATGATCTGAGAATGATGGAGGAAGAGATAACCGCCTGTTTAATGTCCATTTATTATGTTGTTTTTGCTTATAGCTCCTAATATTGTGGTAATTAGATTTGTAGTGTTTAATCAGATGATATAATAATAAAAATAACAATAATTGGAAGTTTTCACGTTGTACATTCTAATGTTTTTGGAACTGATTTTAATTATATAATGTCTGTTTTAGAATAATGTAAGATTGATACAAGAGGAGAGAGAAAGAAGATAGGAAGTCAAAAAGCAGATTAAATGAGAATTGAGGAAAACAGGAACACTGATGGAAAGAACGATTGATAATGGAATTTTTTTTACTTAGAGCATTAATAAAGTTCAAGTGATAAAGCGTTGACATGATTTAAGTGATAAAGTAACGTAGTGAGTAATGTAGTGTGTGAAGTATACTATGTAAAACAGAGTGACTCAGGTTTGAGTTGAGAAGCCTAATTGTCTGAGGATATAACCTCTTTCTGAGTCTCTGCACTGAACATGAGTTCCACTGCACTTTCCTAGCTATGGCAGAATGAAGAGGCAGATTAGTTGTATTTTTTCTTGTGTTTTAAAAATTTCTGTTCTGCACATAATATATCCTCTCCTCTTATTTTATCCAGACCTCTGGATACCATGGCTGATGCTCTTCAGACACAGATGGCCTTGAAGAAACCAGAGATGATCTCATGTTAGCTGACTCACTGACCGGAGTTAACTCACCTTATAGGAGCAAACAATATACTGGCACATCAACCACTACCATACACATAATGTAGTTATACACACTTTGTGTAAGTTTATACATGCTCATGCTGCACACTGATCCAAGGGGTCTCCAAGTCTGGGCCTTTGTTTCACCTCACATCACCACAACCCATTTTCTTGTCCCAAACAGGCTCCATGCACAGCTCCACTTCTTCCTGAAGCTCAGCAGCTCCTGATTAATCCAGGTGTGTCTGACTTCAGTAACCAGCCAGACACATCTGGATTAATCAGCTTGTCCAGTAAAGAAAGAAAGAAAGGAAACAAAGGAGCTGCTGAGGTTCAGGAAGTAGCGGAGCTGTGCTTATAGCCCATTATGGAAAGAAATGAATCTGCTTATTTGAGATGCACAGGCCCCTGATGTGGCCAGGTGACAGTAAGAAACATGTATCACCCTTTACCTGCGGGCTTGACCTCTACTTCTTTTTGATGTTAATGCAGAAAAACCTATTGCTCATAGGTATGTAGACATGAACAGAATAAGTATTTGTTGCACTTTTTTAAAAGGTGGAGGAACTCTGTCTTCACAGAGAGCCACAGTCTAAATGTTTGTATTTATTGGTTTTTCTTTTCCTCATGTCACTCACCCCTTAGGAGGTGGCAGAGCTCTTTGGGCTACACAAAATTGAAAAACCCTGCTAACCACCTTAGACCCCTCCACTCCCACCCCCATCACTTTGCCTCAACCCAAAGTTCTAGTTTTCTATTAACACTATTTATTAATTGTATTCATCTTATGATATACTAAAAGTGTGGAGAGGATTATTCCTGGCTTTTACACTTGATTTTTGTTGTTTAAATATTAATAAATATGTAAAAATAAATGAAACCATTACTGTCCCCGTTTCCTAATTTCATCTTGATGAGATGTATTGATTTTTATCCACGAGCAAGAAATGTCCCCAGATTTGATTTCAGAAATCTGGTCACCTTAGGTTAGCAGGGTTAGCAGCTGCTGATGTCAGGACCAGCTGTTTGTTTTGCTCACCTTGCAGAACCTCCTCCGGCCCGTCTAGCAGCCAGCCGTTTCCTCCTAACCATCGAGGTTTGGGCTGAACCAGCCAGTCCAGCACTGCTCAGAGAGATCCACACTTTAGCCCTGCTGCCGTAAGCCATCACAGGTTGGTAATAAGCTGTGAATGATGCTCTGCTGACCTGGGGGAGGCTGGACGGACTCCAGGCAGGCGTAGATGCAGCCGTTGTAGCAGCATCTTTTGTGGTGCTCACACTCAGAGTCAGAGCGGCAGCCGGGGACATCACAGGCTCGCTCCGGCAGCATCTGAGGAGGAGGTGGACACCGGTCGTTCTTCTGGTGCTGCGTGGACTCGGGGTGGTTGGGGTACTCGTAGTCCTTAAACACAGACAGGTAGAAATGTTGGTCTGAGATGCTGCTCCTCCAGGGTTTGACCTCCTGCAGGGTTGAAGGAGCTCTGATCGTTTCATCTTTGAACCTCTAGGGGGCAGCAAAGACACAGAAACACAGTTGTGTGCATTCCTGGGTGGAAGGGTCGACCTGGATTGGAAAACTTTGCAAACACAAACCTGCCTGATGGCAAAACTGGACCAAAGCAAAGACTTTAGCATATTCTGAAGTTTGGAAAACAGGAGTTAATGCTTTTTTCACGGAGCTGGACAACCTTTATGTTCACAACAAACTTCCTACAATCATGAAAACAAACCATAGGAGTTCAACAAACATCTTTAACCTCTGGTGAGAAACAGAGAGAAATGTTTTAAAAGGCACTAACACTTTTAACTTTAGCTACAGGCGATAGTCCAGCATTTTAGGAGAACAGGAGGAGTCGGCTAAGATGGAAATTAGATCGTGCGGCAGATTTTTCCTCGAATCTAAACTCTATACTTTATGAAAAAAACATGAGAGAAAAAGTGGAGTCAAGGGCAGCTGTGCTTCCTGGGACTTTGCTGTAATAAAATCCATGTGTGTGCAGCTCAGAACAATAAATGGCCACATGCACTGCAGCAAAAAACATGAGATATTGGATTAGAGCGATTTAAGCGTCTCCCTGGTGAAAATATTCACCACCGAAACCATGGATGCAGGAAAACAGGGGAAATGTCTTTATTCAGACAGGCCTTCCACTTTATATTGAAATTATGTGACTGATGATAAGGAAAATAGAGAAAAATTACAAATAACAGATATTTTCTACAAGCTTTAGAATTCACCTAATCAGTAAACAGAGTCCCTCTGTGAGAAATTTAATCTAACAGCAGCTGTTCTGTTTCTGGCCTCAGAGGTTCCTTAGAGAACATCCAGCATCATGGAGATCAGGGAACCCAGCAGACGGGTCAGGGAGGAGGTTCTGGTCCAGTTTCCAGCAGGTCAGGTTCTACAGAACCTCCCAGAGTTCTGATCATCATCTGGACCTGGAGAGAGGATGGACCACCTGCAGACCTACCAGGACATGGACGTCCACCTGGACTGACAGGCTGGACCAGGAGAGCATTGATCAGAGAAGCAGGAGGACCATGGTGGCTCTGGAGGAGCTGCAGAGACCCACAGCTCAGGAGGGAGAAGCTGCCACCTGGAGAAGTAATGGTTGCAGAGATCTGATCTGGTTCTTAGAGTCTCTAAAAGTAGAATGGGAGGCAGATCCTTTAGCTATCAGGCTCCTCTCCTGTGGAACCAACTCCCAGTTTTGGTCCGTGAGGCAGACACCCCGTCTACTTTTAAGACTAATCTTAAAACTTTCCTTTGTGACAAAGCTTCTAGTCAGAGTGGCTCATGTTACCCTGAGCTATCTCTATAGTTATGCTGCTATAGGCTTAGGCTGCTGGAGGACATCAGGGTCTATTTCTCTCTCTCTGCTGAGTTCTCCTACTGCTCTCAAATCTGCATTGTTTGTTGTTATATCAGCTTTTACCTTTTTGTTCTCTGTCATTTTTCTCTTCATAGAAGGTACACCTGGTCTGGTGTGCTGTTAGCTGTGACATCATCAGGGGAGGCAGATCATCCTCTATTACCATCTAACATAGAAAGTACTCCTGGGTCAATGTGAGCTTCTGTGCTTTCTGTGTCTCTGCTCTGTCTTCTCTAAGCCCCAGTGGGTGGAGGCAGATGAGCGTTCACACTGAGCCTGGTTCTGGTTCTGCTGGAGGTTCTCCTCCCTGTTAAAGGGGAGTTTTCCTCTCCACTGTCGCTTCATGCATGCTCAGTATGAGGGATTGCTGCAAAGCCATCAACAATGCAGACGACTGTCCACTGTGGCTCTACGCTCTTTCAGGAGGAGTGAATGCTGCTTGGAGAGACTTGATGCAACCTGCTGGCTTTCCTTAGAGAGGAAACTTTCTCACCAACCTGGAGGATCTGATGGAGGCTGACTTTGGAAAGAGCCTTGAGATGATGTGATGTTAATTGGAGCTATAGAAATAAAATTTTATTGAATTTAATTTATCTTTGTGGAAAAGAAGCAGAATAGCCTTGCAGTTTGTCACAAGTTATTTGGGGCAGTGGTCCCCAATTGTAAGTTACCAGGTCCCAATACCCTACACATTATTGAAATGTTGCATTATCTCGTCTACATGCCAGAAGCCTTTTTATTGGCCATTCATTTAAATCAGGCGAGTGGCAGCATGGAAAATACCTCAATCATACTGGATAGAGGGCCCTGAGGACCAGGGTTGGGGGCCAAGTTTCAGTCACTGATGTAGGGGACACAGAAAACATGTTTAAGACGATGCTCTGGGAAAAAAACCTTTGGCATACATGCAAAGCTATATTTACGGAAAAAACTGACTTTACATCACCCATAATAGTGTCAGTATGATGCTGTGGGATTGCTTTTTTTTTTAACAGGAACAAGAAAACTGACTATAAGAGAGATGGAGCTAAATGCAGCAGTTTTGGAGGAAGAATCCTGCTAGGGTTGACATCAAAGCATGTTTGTGTAGAAGAATGTCCTAGTCAAAGTCCAGGCCTAAATCTACTTGAGTCTGTTGCAAGACTTGAAAACTGATGTTCAGATATGCTCTCCATTTGTAAAAGGTCTGGAAACCTTGAATGATTTTCCTTCCACTTTACAGTTATTCACCACGCCATGTTGTTTTATTGCAAAAACACCCAGTAAGATATATTAAATGTCATTTTTGTAACATCAGGAAATGGGAAAATGTTCAAGGGGTTAAAGTCCGATTTTCTCGAGCTAACAAAGAAGTCGCGTTGCAATCCTTTCCCTCCTGAAAGAGCACAGTTTATCTGACAATAAGAATGCAGGAACTCCTTCAAAACAATTGTTTTTTATGCAAGATTTGTAATTATATAATTGGTCTGTGGGCTGCAGACCATCATTAAAGTGTACCGTTTATTTGGCCAGCTTACTGCCTGCTATCCCAAAGTAACCACAAAGGGAAAATAAATGGCTTGGCGCTGATGGTGGTATCACAAACCCTAATGTGGGTTCAATTAAACACACTGTAATTCAGTCTGGCAGCTGTGAGCTTAGCGAGAGGACGGTTATTAGGGGGTTCAGGTTCCCCTGGGGAACAATGGGAGGAACAATGCCTGGCTTAGTCACAGCTAGTAAAAGTTTCTCCCAGAGCCTCAAATTACTGTTAATGTTGTGCAAAGAGGCACAAACATGTGAGGCAGGCAAAGTTCTTAGAAAGACATTAATCTACATGAATTTATACCCACATATTTAATGCAATCAGAAATAGAATGACTCGACATGAACTTGTTTAGATCATATTTTGGGCAATCAGCCGAGTGTTAAAACTTTATCAGATTTTAATATAAATTCTGGGAAACCTGTCGTTTGAATGACAGGGATGTGTTTTTAAAAACAGATTTTGAAAAGTTTGAGTCAGGCTTCAGAGCTCATCATAGCACTGAAGCAGCTCTGGTGAAGGTCACTAATGATATTCTCATGGCCTCAGATAATGGACTTGTGTCTATACTTGTCCTGTTAGATCTCAGTGCTGCATTTGATACAGTTGATCACAATATTCTCCTACAAAGACTTGAACATACTGTAGGGATTAAGGGGAAAGCATTAGGCTGGTTTAAATCTTATCTGTCGGACAGATTCCAATTTGTTCATGTTAATAATAAATCTTCCTCAAACTCTAGGGTCACTTGTGGAGTACCACAGGGTTCAGTCCTTGGACCAATTCTCTTTACTATATATATGCTTCCGATCGGCAAAATTATCAGACAGCATGGGATTAATTTCCACTGTTATACTGTTTTTACGTATAAAGCCCTTAATAATCAAGCTCCATCATATATCAGAGCTCTGATTACCCCGTATGTTCCTAACAGAGCACTTCGCTCTCAGACTGCAGGTCTGCTGGTGGTTCCTAGAGTCTCTAAAAGTAGAATGGGAGGCAGATCCTTTAGCTATCAGGCTCCTCTCCTGTGGAACCAACTCCCAGTTTTGGTCCGTGAGGCAGACACCCCGTCTACTTTTAAGACTAATCTTAAAACTTTCCTTTGTGGCAAAGCTTCTAGTCAGAGTGGCTCATGTTACCCTGAGCTACCTCTATAGTTGTGCTGCTATAGGCTTAGGCTGCTGGAGGACATCAGGGTCTATTTCTCTCACTCTGCTGAGTTCTCCTACTGCTCTCCAATCTGCATTGTTTGTTGTTATTTCAGCTTTTATCTTCTTGTTCTCTGTCATTTTTCTCTTCATAGAAGGTACACCTGGTCTGGTGTTCTGTTAGCGGTGACATCATCCAGGGGAGGAAGATCATCCTCTATTACCATCTAACATAGAAAACAGCTCATTCTGAAAGGAGCTCAAAATAGGTAAAACTGAGGTAAAATCTCATTATCTGAGAATGATTTTGTGCAAAATATGTAATGAACAAGTTTTGTATAGCCCTACAACTATCTTCAATGTTTAAAAGGAAGCTTAATAGGTCCTCTTTAACATTTATGTCGGTTAACGCAGTATCAGCATGCTACATTTGGTCTCTTGTTCAGTTAAAACATTTGAAGAACCACTTTGCACGTCTTAATATCTAATAAATGTCTTGAACAGAACTGCCTCACACAGACTGTTTTATGCCCTGGGAAACCACCATGGTCTGAAACCTCTCCCAGGTTCAGAACATCTATGAACCAGTTCAGTAAAGTCCGCTCTGATTGCATAATAACATAACGACCTCTATCCTCTCTGCTTGTCTCACATCCGATCTACTCTCTGTTTCTGCTGCCAGTCCTTCCTGAAATGGTCAAGTGTTCCCTTCCTGTTTATGTGAAGTTGTGCCACAACAGGGCATGAAGTGTCCCTGAGCTCTGGGAATGATAGCACCATCCACCTACTCACTCTTTACATATTTGCCATCCATCCTTCCACCCTACTACCTCAGTGTGAGGACTCATGTTTTGTCTGTCTCTGTGCTTTCATCCCGCTGGATGCCGGATGGGCCGCCATGCTTTAATCCTCAGCTTTATCACACAATCCGGCTCCCATCTCTCTGATGTTGCAGTGTTTACTTACCCCCCAGCCCACCCCTGGTTCTGCGGGGCTGCCCTCACATTGTCAGCAGGACCGTGGCTCATGTTCATTTCTCCTCTCTGCCTGTAACACTATCTCCCTCGTCTTCTTTATTTTCCTTCCCCTGTTTCTTTTATTAACTATTGTCAGTGTTGAAAAGCAGTAGCAGGATGTTTGCTGTAACACTTGATCTCCGCAGCCCATTTTCTGGTTCCTCCAGCGTTTCATTGCACTGCTCTGCAGCAGTGTTTATGTGGAGCTAGCAGAGGGGGGGGGCTCAGGAGGCCAGGAATGGCTCCAGATTGGACCGTTTGTGATTCCAGCTCAAGATCTCAGACGTATCAGGACAGTCTCTGCTTCCTTTGTGGAAGAGTTCAGGGAAACCAATTATAGAGAGCAGGAAACAAACCTCCTGCTGCACTGAATGAATTAATTCATTCATTAATTCATTCAATACCTCCTGCAATAGATAAAAAAAGAACCAAAAGAATAAAAACCTAAAGACTAAAAAGTCTTTGTTCAGAGTTAATCACATTAAATAAGTAAGTCAAGATATATTCCTGATAATGTCAACTGAAGCCCTGCAGCAGCAACAGCACCAAATTCTTGCACAGAGTTAGACAAAAACAGAGATCACAATGGCTGCAGCTTACCCAGATAAACTGTAACTCAGACAGAGGTGAGTTCTGATGGACAGGGGCTTAAATAAAATAAAATAGGCGGATTTTTTATGTTATCTGTAGCATGAAGGAGATCTGTGAACAATCAGCTGATGGTAAATGGGCTGTAATTGTATAGTCTGTTTATAGTATTTTTATGACTATAGCGCCAATTCACATCATATTATCCCAAGGCTCTTTCCAAAGTCAGCTTCCATCAGATCCTCCAGGTTGGTGAGAAAGTTTCCTCTCTAAGGAAACCCAGCAGGTTGCATCAAGTCTCTCCAAGCAGCATTCACTCCTCCTGAAAGAGCGTAGAGCCACAGTGGACAGTCGTCTGCATTGTTGATGGCTTTGCAGCAATCCCTCATACTGAGCATGCATGAAGCGACAGTGGAGAGGAAAACTCCCCTTTAACAGGGAGGAGAACCTCCAGCAGAACCAGAACCAGGCTCAGTGTGAACACTCATCTGCCTCCACCCACTGGGGCTTAGAGAAGACAGAGCAGAGACACAGAAAGCTCAGAAGCTCACATTGACCCAGGAGTACTTTCTATGTTAGAGAAGACAGAGCAGAGACACAGAAAGCACAGAAGCTCACATTGACCCAGGAGTACTTTCTATGGTAGATGGTAATAGAGGATGATCTGCCTCCCCTGATGATGTCACAGCTAACAGAACGCCAGACCAGGTGTACCTTCTATGAAGAGAAAAATGACAGAGAACAAAAAGGTAAAAGATGAAATAACAACAAACAATGCAGATTGGAGAGCAGTAGGAGAACTCAGCAGAGAGAGAGAAATAGACCCTGATGTCCTCCAGCAGCCTAAGCCTATAGCAGCATAACTATAGAGGTAGCTCAGAGTAACATGAGCCACTCTGACTAGAAGCTTTGTCACAAAGGAAAGTTTTAAGATTAGTCTTAAAAGTAGACGGGGTGTCTGCCTCACGGACCAAAACTGGGAGTTGGTTCCACAGGAGAGGAGCCTGATAGCTAAAGGATCTGCCTCCCATTCTACTTTTAGAGACTCTAGGAACCACCAGCAGACCTGCAGTCTGAGAGCGAAGTGCTCTGTTAGGAACATACGGGGTAATCAGAGCTCTGATATATGATGGAGCCTGATTATTAAGGGCTTTATACGTTAGAAGGAGAATTTTAAATTCTATTCTTGATTTAACAGGAAGCCAATGAAGGGAAGCTAAAATTGGAGAAATATGATCCCTCTTGTTGATTTTCATCAGAACTCTTGCCGCAGCATTTTGGATCAGCTGAAGGCTTTGAACTGCATTTTGTGGACTTCCTGATAGTAAAGAATTACAATAGTCCAGCCTTGAAGTAACAAATGCATGGACCAGTTTTTCAGCATCACTCCTGGACAGAATGTTTCTAATTTTGGCGATATTCCGGAGGTGAAAAAAGGAAACTCTGGAAACCTGTTTAATATGGGATTTAAATGACATGTCTTGGTCAAAAACAACACCAAGATTTTTAACTTTATTACCAGAGGCCAAGTTAATGCCACCCAGATTAAGTGATTGGTTAAGAAGTTTATTTTTTGAGGACTCTGGAACAAAGATTATAACTTCTGTCTTGTCAGAATTTAAAAGCAGGTTTTGTTTCATAAATAATAAACAGAAAAGTTTAACAATGTTTTTACTGCTTTCCTTTAAAAGAGATCTCATGTGTAACCCCCCCCCTCTCCTCTGAATCCATCATAATTGCTTCTGCATCAAGCATCTCTCCTAACCTGCAGGCCAGATGGTTGGCTTGGACAGAAATGTCTGAAGTCTACTCCGAGAAAAGGAAAAATAAGAACCACAGGTCTCTGGACGATCTGGTTCTGTAGTATTTATACGCTGGATTCAGGCTGTTTTCTAAAGTACCAGCAGTTCTCTCTCTCCTCAGCGTCGTTAGCCCCGGGCCAAGAGTCCCAGCTGCTTCGACAAAGACAGGGAGGCATCTGCAGGCCCTCTGTCTTCATGCCAGGTGTGTCAGAGGCTCACGTCCCATGAAAGAAACTGAGAAAACTCTGTGATGTTCGCATCAGAGACGGTGTTTCTGCCGCGGCGTGCCCTGACAGATCTCACAGGCCGGCGGTGTTTCTGACTGCAGGAGATTTAACCTTCAGGTAACGTGCTTGATGGGGTCTGTGATGGTGAGTATTAAACATTTACACCATCCGTTAGATCATCCTAATAACTTAAAAATACAACAAAGGCTGTTTTTTAAGCTTGAGTTTTAACTTCTAGGCTTGACTTTAATAAACTCCCATATAAACCATTTAATAATAAACAATAAGCCCGTGTTCTTGGCCTTTCTGTAACCTTCCTGAAGCCTGAAACAACTCAACAAACTTTATAACTTATGCACACATTTTTTTCAATAAGTTCTCTGCTCCGGTTTCCCCGACATGTGCTTCCAGTAAATTCAGTCCTGCTAGTTGAAAAAATGAAAATTTGTTTCTGAGACCAAATTCAGGTTTTCTCCATTTGCAGGTTTACAGGTAGCCTGAAGAAAACGACACACCTGCACAAACAATCAGATATAAAGAGGATGTGGAAAAAAAAAAAAAGAAGAAATAGAAAACAGAGGAGAGCACGTAAATCACACTTATAATCAAAAAGGTTTGATTTAGTTCAAAACAATCCAAGTCGGCTGCATGTTTGTGGTTTTCCTAACAGCTGTTTGGCTAATTGAACACATGCTGACTGGAGAACATGGCTGCCACAGAGTTTTTTAAGGACACGTGTTTGTAAATCCGAAAAAAAAAGTTGTTTTTCACAATAAAATGAGTAAAATGCTTCCCACACATTTAGAGATTGAGATCACCAGGTTAAAATTATGAGAGAAATCTCACATTTTGACAGGTTCATTTAAATTTATTGTGAATTATAAACTATACAGATCAGTTTCTTCAACCAATTTGCGGAGGTTTGTGATTTTTATGTTTGGAAAATGACTTTCGTGCACAGAAGTTCTTCTTGACTTGAAATTAATTTTACAAAAACCCAATCTGCTTAAAGTTCTGTCGAGTTAACTGAGAGGGCGACAGGAGCCAGAACCTGATGGTGGTCTCTGGTTTGCTGCAGCAAGCGATTCTTCTGTTAAAGCACACATTTATGTAAAACATCATTTGCCTTTCTGCACATCCTGGTGTTCATGCATGTAATACCAGTGGGAAAATACTGAAACATCAGAGATGAAAAGATTTAAAGTGCAAAGCCAAAACTCCTTTTCCACGTCCGCCTCAGCATGTTTCAATTACTGCATGTGGAAGAAGACACCAGCAAGTCTTTGGTCCATTGTGAGAGCAGCAGGAGAGCAGAGGAACATCTGAGAGCGAGGAAACGAAGGAGGGAGGAAGGAGAGCAGAGTTCAAAGACTGAACGGGTGAGCTTCTCTGATTTCTGGGCCAGGGAGAGCATAAACAAGTCAGAAACTGAGAACATTGAGGAATAAAAGTCTGCAAAGAGGAGAAGAAAGAGGGAGAAGGCAGCAGGCTACTGTGAGCGCTTATTAGAGAAGATCAATGAGCCACGCTGAGCGCAGCTAACAAGCAGCGGCCTGGTCAGCAAGTTCAGTTCCTGCCCTAAATATCAGCCACACACACACACACACACACACACACACACACACACACACACACACACACACACACACACACACACACACACACACACACACACACACACACACACACACACACGGCTCTTCAGTTACTCACATGGAAACTCAAAAATAAGCAGCTTTTTCCAGCCAGGCTCAACCCACACTCATCAAAAACAGAAACCGACTTTGTTCTCGTTTCTAATAAAGCTTTTCTTCCTCCTTTTGTCTTTGACGATAAAATATATTATATAAAAAAATACAGATTAAAATCTGAAGAAAGTACAGCGAGAAGTTACCTAATTAGTAAATTCAATTAATCTCTGCGTGAATTGATCTGTTTCTGGCCTCAGAGGTTCTCCAGAGAACATCCAGCATCATGGAGACCAGGGAACCCAGCAGACGGGTCAGGGAGGAAGTTCTGGTCCAGTTTCCAGCAGGTCAGGTTCTACAGAACCTCCCAGAGTTCTGATCATCATGTGGACCTGGAGAGAGGATGGACCTCCTGCAGACCTACCAGGACATGGACGTCCACCTGGACTGACAGGCTGGACCAGGAGAGCATTGATCAGAGAAGCAGGAGGACCATGGTGGCTCTGGAGGAGCTGCAGAGATCCACAGCTCAGGTGGAGAATCTATCTAAAGGGGAAATATCAGTCTTGAGCTCTTCAGATCTTTCTAGAACATGTGTCATGAAAGATCATGTAAGAACATGTAAGTCAGTCTTGAAAGGTTTAAGTCTGGTCCAGTGATCTTTAAAATTAAGTTACATGTGATGATATATTTTTTTTAAATGAAATTATGATCTGGAAAAAAAAAATCCAGGTGACATAATTACATTTTCACTCATAAATGACATGATCAATAATCTAGTGACCAAGTTCAATGTGGTGAGACAAGTGCTGCGAATTAGCAGTGGCTATAGCACTATGACGCCAACATGGGACTGCTGTCATGCTCAGTTTGTCTATGTCGATGTGTGTCTGTCCCTACCAAATAAACTTTGAAATGAAACTTAACGTCACGTTTTTGGACTGGAGGAGGAAGCCGGAGTACCCAGAGAGAACCCTCACATGCACAGGGAGAACATGCAGACTCCTTGCAGAAAGACCCCAGACTGGGATCTGAACCCAGGACCTTCTTGTTGGAAAACAAACATAATTGATGAAATGCGTTTTTTTGGAATGCTGGTGTAGAAATGTTCCCTCCATAAAGCAGCTGCTTGTTTTTACCTGGTAAAACAACGGATGGATTTCATCCTGTTTTCTGTCTTTACTCTGGAGAAGCTGCGTCTAATTTCTGAAACTAAACTTCCAGTATTGCCAGTAACCCAAACCCGGTTCTGGTTGTTTCTTCTTACTTCAGGTTTCAGGGCAGCTCGACCTCCTGTCACCTTTACCACCAAGCGGTCCTGATGTGTGCAGCGGGCCTGTAACACAGTCTTGTCTATGCTTCACCCACTTCTCCTCTCTGCAGCCCTAATCAGAACTCCTGTGGCGTTCAGGTGCTAAAAGTGAGAACGCTCTCCTACCTTATGGTTGAGTCCTCGTTTCCTGATCCGTCTGGCATCACTCCCCGTGGAGAGGACCAGCAGAGACAGCAGCAGCACCAAGCAGCCCGGCATGGTCACCGTGGCTCCACTCACTCGCTGTTGAAATCTTCCTTCTCCCCTTTCTCTTCACTCATTTATCTCCTTTTCCTCCTCCTGTTGCAAAGTTTTGATCCGTCCTCCCTGGCTTCCCCGCTCTCCCGCTGAAAGAAGGAATCTTTGGTGCTCGTGCGCTGCCAGAGATTACACAAGCCCTCTCCCTCCAGCCGGACCTGCCTTTATATCCGGCTGTGAAGGAGTGCAGACGAGCAGAATTACAGAGCGGAGAACAGAGAGGGGAAAGTACAGACAGATGAAAAGAGGAAGTGTTTTAGGAAGAAAGGAAAGGAAAGGAGGGAGGTGAACAGGAGAGGAGCAGCAGCATCAAACGGGCACAGCGTGCACACAGGAGAGGAGGTGAAAGCAGAGAGGGGAGCATGTTAAAGTGGGCAGTGTCTGTGAACCCCCCCGCCCTATGGTTGCATCTCGAGGCACATCTGGGGATCTCTGCGAACGTTTGTCAGCGTTGAGCAGTTGGGACACGTTGGACAGTCTGGGCGTCTGCAGGGAGAGAAAGCTGAGACTGGATGAGCACGAGGCACGAGGAAAACTCTCCACTCTTCTCTTTTATCCACTCTTTTATCGTTTAACCACCAAACAGCAACACTGACACGGCACTGAGGCTGTGAACATATTAACGCTCCTTTTCTTCAGAAACATGCGCGTTAAAGCGGTAAAACATGCGGTTGTGTAACATGTTTAGAGAGGATGCGAGGTGGGGGGGGATTAGTGGCACTGACCCGTGCAAAATGAAGGTATGTGCTGCGTTTCAGAGCGAGGGGCCTCTCCGTCTCTCTTCTCCATCTTGTGCCTCATTGGGCTGAACTTCTCATGTATGTCCTGAGTTGCTTCTTAAAAACTGCCCCCCCCCTCCACCCCTCCACCCAACACCCCCCTCTACTTTGCTTCAAGATTTTCCTCCCCTTTCCATCGCCTCCCTTTGCTCCGTTCCCAGTGCGCTGCCCTGAAAGGAGGGAAAGAATGCTAAGCCTGCACAAATCTCAGTCATTATTAGTTTTACAGGAGCAGGGCTCATGTCACTGGGAGGCCCCGGCTTCACTTATACAAAAGACAGAGAAAAGGGAGAGCAGAGCGAGTGAGAGCAGAGCGGCTCCGGCAGCGCAGTCCTCTACCAGACCAAGGGGAGTGTGAATAATTCAGGTGAAGGAAACGCTGAGGAGGTGTTGTGATGATTAAGATTTTCAGAAGACCCTTCATGAACTCCTTCCACCTTAAGATGCCGTTGCTACGGACGTTAAGCTCTCTGTTGCTGCAGTTTAAAGACTGCACAGATTTGCTGCCCTTAGCTCCATTATTAACACTTCATTTGAAACAGAGGCACGTCGCTACTAAGCTGCAGACCATTAAAAGCATTAGAGAAGCGAACTGCATGCATCTCCCAGCATGCATTTCAGCCCAGCTGCTGTCTGGATCATGCAAATCTCCTGTGACTGATATTCAGACGGGAGATCAGAAGCTCCGATATTCAGACTTTGCACGACAGAAAACAACAATGGAAGGACAAACGTTAGAAGAAACTGTAAAGGAGGACTTTAAGGAGAGCGTGAATCGGAGGAACATCCATGAGGAGCATGGTAACTCTGGAGGAGCTGCAGAGATCCCAGGAGTCAAGATGAAAAGAATTGCAGAAAGAAAGTCACAAGATGTCCAGTTGTGTCTCTCTATATATTTCATACTAATGACCGTTGTGGTTCCCAGGCCAACATGCATTTCATTAAATATGCAGATGATGGTCACAGTGAGTCTAATTCATGGTGAAGAGCATCAAGAAGTTCCTGCTGTTTGTTTAACGCTGCCAACAGAGAGGTCCACCAAGGAGCTTCACATATGCCTTGCTGCTAAATCCTTTAAATCAGTCCGTATGTTTGACCAATAAACACCTTTTCACCTGGTTTTTCAATGCACCAAATTTACCGGACATCTATTTAGAGCGGCTCCCCAATGAAGTGGAGGACCTCTAGCTTTTTAAACCTTCCAGGTCCCTTTTTTCTGTCATGAATAAAGTTCCCCTCCTCCTCTGGATTTATCTGAGGTGGCTAAAATCAAACTACTGCACAGCTCAGCTCTGAGCTGCTGCTGGTTATTTCTCCACCGCTGAAACAATGATCTGCATATTCTTTCCTTGATGACTGGACATACATCATACTGCAAAGTTTAAAGAAACAGCAGGGTGCTTTAGATGAAAGCAGATTGATGGGTTAGAATGGCCTAGTCAAAGTCCAGACCTGAACCCAACTAATCTGCAGATTTTAACTTGAAAATAAACACACAAAGCCACCTTTAGTTTTCCTTCTACTTCACAGATATGCACAGCTTTCCGTTGGTCTGCCGTAACATCAAATAAAATCCAGTTTTTCTTTGCAACCAGACCATCTGAAGACGTTTTCTTTTGAAATTCAGGAGCTTCTCAACTAACATTTTTCTCTTGAGGAGATTGTGTATCTGCGACCGAGACAGGAATGTTAGCTCCAGCCCGGTACTCTGACCTGGAAGGGAATTTATTTGCTCGGTTTGCTGCAGCAGACTGGATGTTAGCATGCCAGACACTGTCTCCAATGCCTCGTCCCATTTCCTGTCTGGGCTTCACAGCAGCCAATACCAAAATCAACAGCTTATGAACAGGATGTGAGCCGATGCAGGGCGCCGCGCACATTCAACACCTCAAAGAACGTCTTGCTTAGAGCCGAGCAGAATGTTTCCTTCAGTCCAGTTTCTCAGTCACGGACTCTTGTTTAAATGACAACCAGGTTTGGACCGGTTTATGAGTCGATCGTAAGAGTAGAGCGTGAGAGAAAGGAACACCTCAGAGATAAAAGGCTGCGGATGGAAAGACATCAGACACGGGACATGAAAGCTGAGATTTCTTTCATCTGACATCTTCTCTCTGAAGGCAAAAGCATCTCAGCGTTCTGTCTTTAGGTCTTAGAAGGCGTCACATCAGGCTCTGAATGCGTTCCAGTCTGATTCATGGTGTAACAGTCGGTCGACGCCCACAAACACATCTGCTGACTTGAATTCCTTTTAAACGGTGTGACTTGGGTCAAACGTTGCTGGATTTCCTTCCAGAAGCTTCTGGACCTTTTCCTCCTGAAGAACCGGTGTAACTGGGTCGTGTTTGTGTTGGTCGCTCTAAAACATGGACCTTGTTGTCCTGCAGCCACTAACCTGGTGCCAAGCTGAGGGACGTTGTCCACCCAGAAGACCCGTTTGTGTCCAGGCTTTAATGTCCCGGTGGACGTCTTAAGGTATCGCTTCAATATTTCCATAAAAGGTTCTTTCCTCATGATGTCATCAATCCACCAGTCCCTGCTGCAAACCCCCCCCCATCATGATGCTGCCGCCCCGTACGTCACAGTTGGGATGCTGTTCTCGGGTTTGCAAACTTGTTCCTTTGTTCCAGATGTAATAATGGTCATTTTGTCCAAAAACTTCAGCTCTAGTTCCATCAGAAATCACCACATCTCTCCAAGAATGGAGCTATTTGTCCCTGAGTGTATTTTTGAACTAATCTGTCGCTTCTGGACTAATGGCTTCTTCCTTTCTGAGTGGTCTTTCAGGCCATGTTGCTCCAGGACTGAGTGATTCTCTCTCCTACCAGCTTCAGCTGCTTCTGAAAAGGTGTTTAGCTTTGGTTCTGGAGATGATCCACATGTTTCCTCGCTGGGACATAAAACCCGTCTCCTTCCAGAGAGCTGCGATGTCCAGACCTGCACATGACGGCTGAAACAGACAAACATGGCTGATAATTGGAGGCAAGGATGAACCCGTGGAGGTCCACAGTAGTTAGGATCTTGTATCTGAAGATCTGATGAGCAGGTTTTCATCCGTTGCTTTAGCCCAGATGACAAAAACCCACCCGACCATTTCAAATCTACCCAGCTCAGACCCAAGAGCCCAAATCAGTTTGACAGCTGCTTTTAATTAAATGTTACATCTGTTGTTGGTAAATGAGGTTGTAGACTGATTATGGTCAATATTCTTTGGTTTGGCCCTCATTCTTATTATCTTCATCAAACTATAAGGAAACATGTTGTGCAACTGCAATAAATGTCCCTGTGAAACATCTGACTGTGTGGATATTTTTTTTAAAGGAGCTATAAGTAAAATATTTACTGTAAAATCAACCTAAATCGTTCTCATTTCTCTCCCAGGATGTTAGTAACATTCCCTATAAACAATCATCTCCATCAACAATGTCTTAGTCACGTTTTTCTCCTTTCAGACTTAGAGCTACGGTCCAGAAATATTTTGGTTCAGAGTGCAGCCCGTGTTTACTTCCTGGTTCCTGAGCCAATCACATGAGAGTTCCCAGGGTTCCTAGCACAGAACACAACATTTGGTATTTTATTTGGCTAAAGAGCAGCACCCTGCAGACATGGAAGCCAGAAAGAGAAGCGGACCAGAACCAGAACAGAATAAAATATTATAAACCCGTCCTGTAAAGATTCACAACAGCAAGAACAGCAGAATATGAGGATCTCCTGTCAGACCTGCAGTCTGCAGCTTTAATTCCAGGCTGCCTTCAGCCTTAATTCACTGATTGCAGCAGGAATCTGTGTCGTACAGACCCCCCCCCCCCCCCCCACCCCCACGGCGGCGCTGCTACTGTGGCCAGCGCCAACAGACCAAATAAGCTCCTTTAGTGTTTTCCTGCTTCTGTGGTGGGTGTTTGTATGTGGAGGACCTTTATAAGCCATTCACTGCAAGTCAGGGCTGTCAGCTGGGGTCAAAGGTCAACCCGAAGGGTCAGGGAGAAGCAATGATTGGTTGGAATGAATGGGGGGGGGGGGGGGTTATGTGTCAAAATTTAGCAGCTCAGTGCAGAAAATATTTGACAAAGATCTGAGGAAAGCTGATAATTTATGTGAGAATTTTCCCTGGGTTTGAAGTGAGGAAAGAGACTCTGATATGTCCTTCATTGCTGCATCTCCTCTGAATAAATGTCTCTGAGTCACTTTAAATCCACCAGTTAAACCAGAACTACGTTTATTCTTTTGTTGGTGTGTATAGTTCATGTAATCTGGGTGTCCTTTAAAGTCGTGTTAATTCACAGCATTTGGCGTTAATGTGCAAACTGTGAGGCCGGCTTCCTGAAGGCTTTCAGGCGCTTTGAAGGACTGACGACACATTCTTGATCTGTCTTTGCAAACTGGGAGAGAAAGCTGCTCTAATTTACCCTGGAGATCCATGCAAGAGCTTTCAGAGAGTAAACAAAAGGAAAAGAAATGCATTTCTGGCAATATGATGTTATTGTGACAAAAGAAGATAAAAGTGTTGCATATCAAATTCTTTAAAGTCCTTTCTAAGTATGTGTGAGATTTGGCTTTGGTGTGAGCGTGATGAGTTAAAGATGGGGCGTTGAGGGATGAACACAAGTTAAGCAACAAAGGGGAAAAAGGAAATATCAGCAACAACCTCCAGAGAAGGAATTATTGCAGAACAAACATCAGCTGTTGTGCATTTTCCTACATAAAATCCAAAAAGTGCAGCTTTTCGACGCAGAGGTAGAAGCATGTCTTGGAAAAGTCCCGTGTTGACGTTGGGCTGGCAGACTCACACTAAACACGGGATCCATGTCTGCTCAGTCGCCAACCTTTTAACCATGTTTGGCTCCAGTTATTTATTCTAGCTCTGAAAACCCACCCAGAACACAAATATTTTCAGAGTGACTATTTTATTGGCCTCTCAGATTAGCTACAGTTGTGTTTGAAACAGCGCGGCTCAGTTGCGGAGGTGGTCCGCTCCTCCAAACCACTTGTTGCAGATCGGTTCTCATTCCCAGCAGGTCTTCCTTCTTGTGGTTCCTTCCTAATTTGTGGATCATTTTGGTTTACCCCTAAAAAGGCCTCAGCTGGCACATCTGACTCCAACCAACGAGTTTCCTCCACATCCAGAGCCTCTCCTCTGCCAGCATGCTGCCTCCTCTTCTCCCTTCCCTCTCAAGCACTTTTAATGTCCAACCTGGATCTCCCTGAAACCTGTCCTCTATCCTTCCCCCTGCACAGCTACCTTCAGGGAAGATGGAAATTCCTTTCAGCTCAGGCGGGTTCAGAAAGTCCAGGAAACATGTAAATAATTTGCTCTCCTTGCAGCTTCGTGCTCTTTCTGCACACGCCACCAGGATGCAGGACGTTTTAGCCCAATTGAATTCAGTTCTGTCCAGTTTAAGACGCGTCCATTCAGTTTATTTCCTTACTTTTGGTTCTGTTCAGCTCAGATTCATTGAGTTTAGCTCAGCTGGGTTTTCAGGAGCTGGTCCAGCTCCCGAAAACTATCGCCCCAGACTGAGACCCAGAGAGTAAAAACTGATTCAGTCCTGTTAAACTCAATATAGTCTAGTTCATTCATTTATCATTGACTTCAGCTCATTCTCATTCTGATGTGAATCCATTGAATTTAATTTGATCCAACTCAAAGTGAGTAATTCAATTAGTAATGATTATAATCCTGTTTATTAAAAAGTTAAAAGGTTTATTATAAACCCCTGAAACACTTTTTAATGATATTTTCAGGTTTTAATGCACAACCTCTAACCACACATTGGCTCGTTTACTCAATGAACACATGATAAGCTGACGAGCTTTACACGAGTAAAGCATCGCTGCTGGACCAGAACCTCTGGAAAGTCTCTCAAAGTCGTTTCTATTGAGCACCGTTGACATCTATCAGTAGTTTTATTGATGAATAACAATCGAAAAGTACCAAAAACTGCGTAAAATGTAGGAAAAAAGTTGCTTTTCATAAAATATTTTAGTCCAACAGTGAATATACTATACCAACACTAGAAGGTGAGAGAGCCTACTGCTCTACAATCAGTGTGATTCATGATCCTGAAGTCAAATAAGCACAAAACAGCCGGCTGATTATCTGCTGAAATAAATTCACTTTCAGCAACAAGCAACCAAGTTCAGCGCTTCTCCCTTATTTGACTGCAAACCTGGAAACTAGTGGCCTGATAGTTAACATGATGCTCTGCACTCATCATGTAAATGTATTAGTTTTTCTAATAACAGGCTTGATATTATCTTTCTTTTAAATAAAGGTTTTACGTAGATTTTAGGTTCACTCCAAAGATGAAAACAATTTAAATCAGCCGTACATGTTCCCGATATACACTTAGACCCAACATTATTATTATTATTATTATAAAAATCACATCACTGTCAGATCTGGAATTGAATTGATATTTTAATATTCCTTTGGGTGGCCCAGACTGAGAGGAAAAATAAAATAAAACAAAAGACAAAAGCAGCTA